>NW_024070202.1:87331928-87861886 GCF_014754425.2 Oryx dammah
CTAGTGTTCTTGCCTGGAGAATCCCAGGGACGGAGGAGCCTGGTAGGAGGCCGTCTATAGGGTTGCACAGAGTTGGACACGACTGAAGCGACTTAGCAGCAGCAGCAGCAGTCATGCCTTTCAAGAAATGTTAAGTTTTTCCGATAAGGAAAATGATACAGGTCAGAAACTTTTACATGAAGAAAGAAAAGTGTCAGAGAAGGAATAAATGAAGGTGAAATTATATATGTGTGTATCTTTTATTTGTATTATTCTTAGTTGATCTAAAAGTTATCTGTTAAAAGCAATAGTAGTAACCATATGATGGGTGAGTAGAACACATTATAAGTGAAATAAATGACAGAAATTTCACAAGGAATGGGAGTGAGGAATTGAGAATTCTCTACTACAGGAGACCTCTACTACACTTGAAGCCCTATAATGTTATTTGAAGATGAGCTTAGATTATGTTAAAATGCATATTGTAAGTCCAAGGGCAATCACTAAAGACACTTTTAAAAGATAGGCAGTATATAAAAATAGGCTATAAAATGGAACAACACAAAAATCCAGTTAAAATTGGAGAAGGCAACAAAAAGGAAGGGAGACAAAGAACAAACACAAAAAAGTGCCAAGGCTTACAAAGACTGGAATTTGATCCAATTCCATCACTTTAACACCCATTAATAGACAGATTGTCAGACTGGATTAAAACCAAAAACAAGAAGTAATAAGGTGTTTATAAGAAATCCACTTTAAACAAAGGATCAGATAGGCTAAAAGTAAACAGATGGAGAAAGATACACCATGCTAACCTTAACCAAAAGAAAGTTAAAGTATACTTAGCCATGAAAAGGAATGAAATAGTACCATGTGCAGAGACGTGGATGGACCTAGAGACTGTCAGAGTGAAGTTAGAAAAAAAAATTGTATAATATCACTTATATGTGGAATCTAGAAAAATGGTACACATGAAGTTTCTTGCAAAATAGAAGGAAGATTCACAGATACAGAAAACAAGTTTATGGATACTAAAGAGGGAAGTTGGGGGGTGGGATAAACTGGGAGATTGGGACTGACACACGTACACTACTGTGCATAAAACATACAACCAATGAGAACCTACTGTATGGCACAGGGAACTCTCGTCAATGCTCTGTGACTTAAATGGGAAGGAAATTTGAAAAGAGGGGATAGGTATGCATATAACTGTTTCACTTTGCTATACAGCAGAAACTAACACAACATTGTAAAGCAACTATACTCCAATAAAAATTTTTAAAGAAGAAAGCTGAAGAAGCCATATGAGTTGGAGACAAAGCAGACTTTGGAAAAAAGAAAAAAGATTATCAAGGATAAAACTGGAGTTTATATGAAGAGGTTAATTCCACAAAAAGACATAAAATGCTAAATGTGTATGAACTTAAAAAGCATCAAGATACAGGAGGTTAAATACCAAGAGAACTGAAGGTAAAAAATACATGCGTTATTACAGATGGAGATTTAAACTAGAAGTATGTTCCAGACCATAGAGGACAGAAACCAGGGGGTCAAAAGTCAAAACCCTTACTGTAGAAGTCATCTGCAGAAGTAAGCAAAAGATTAAATTGAACACATCTTGAATTAATTTAAACTCACAGGTCCACAGGAATTTATGTGATGACCCTGTAAAGTTCAGGATAAATTCTAAAGCATTTGTAATCATGGATTTTAGAGGCCTATCTGCTCTATTAAGACTCCAGTACATAGAGAACCAGTACTTTATTTGGTTTAGCTTGGCTTCCCCAACACCTAGCAAAGTTTTTGAGTTGACTAGTTGGTAAACATCTACTGAATGTCTAAAGCTGACTCTTACTAATAAATTATGTTCATCAATATTTAACTATACAAGTGAGTTACTGTTTCATTAAAAGTACAAAGTCCCAGTAGTGCTTCTTTTACAATGGAAGATTTTAGCTTTATAGGCATCCTGCAATATTATCAAAACCACCACCTGGTTTAATAACACAGTGAAAACAATTATAGTGAATGCATGAATTGTTCCCAGAGTTAAGGTTCCACATTGCTTGTCTATTAATTAATTCTGCTAATTTATTCGCTGGAAATGAGTCACAAATTAGTAATGCAAAGTAAATGACACATATAGAATACAGAAATTGAGAAGCAGATTTGCAAAGATTTAAAATAAATGTAAACATATGTACATTATAGAAGTATCACTCTTAATGAACACATAAATTTTAAAATGCCAGAATTTTGTCAACTTACATTGTTTATTAGGGCACAGTTCAATCATTTATACCACTAAAATAAGCAAACAAAATACAACTATGGAAGGCATACATTTAGACAAATCATAGGCTCCAAAGATGAAAGACATGGAACAAACTGGACATTTTACTCAATTTTTGATATGCATGATTAAAATAACAACTGAAGAGGAAATAATAACAACTGAAGAGGAAATATATTATTTACTCTGTCACTATTAAATTATGAAATTTAGCAACCTTCTTCAATTCATTCTATCTGGCTGGGTTAAGGAAGGAAATTTTTGAAATTTCAGTCACTGCCATAAAACTCTGAAGATGAGTATCATATCTGTATGAAAAATTATTTTGCAGTGAGGAATACCTATTTGTTATAAATTGCCAAGCTTCTTCGGATAACAAATGATTTTCACTTTACTATTCAGGGCATGCCCCATATATACCCAATAGGTACAAATCTGATGGTCTAAGATAGGGCACATGCGAACAATTACTTGTTGAATAAAATGCACAGATATTCTTCTTCTATCAAATAATTCTTTAAAGCTTCTTCCAAATGTCATTATCTGACTTATTAAAATTCAGTTTCACTCAAATTTTCAAACAAAGTGATGAGAGAACGTAAAGTACCTCTTTATAGGCTTGCAAACACTTGGTATTCATTTTCTGAGTCAGACAGCAGAAGAGGAAATAGCATAATCACTTACCTGACATGCATTATAAAGAAGCTGATGTTCTAGTTTTTTAATCCCCAGAATCTGCTGAAACATTTCATAGAGTTGTTCCTTGCTCAGAATAAGTTCAGACACAGCGCTCAGGGCCATTCTGTTTGGCGGTTTACACAAGTCCTCTTCACCCCTGTAAATGGCATCATACTTGGCTATCCAGGAACTCAGCACTGTCTCTTTGCTCAAGCCATCAATTTCTGGCAAACTCCGCACACGTTTTTCTATATTTTTCTTAAACACCTCTCTGAAGTCATTGGCAGAACATCCTCCACTCTGAACCATTCTGGCCACTCGATCACTCTTCAGAAACACCTGAAAACAAAACAAAAAAGAAATAAAAAATAAAAACCCACTTACAATTAGGTAGGGCCACTAATGCCAACTGCTTTTAGCAATCCAAGAGTTATGACACCAAACATTCTTCAGTGGTTCAAACGTTTTGCAAAACATGTTAACTAGTGACAAAATGGAAGCTCCAAATCATCTCTCTTAAAATGCTGAAATATTTAGGAGAAAAAACAATGAGTTTTGAGAACCTCTTAAGATGATCTGTCCTTGACCTACAGACTCCCCACATGAAGGTCACGTGGGGGGATCTCTGCAACTGATAGCCTTAAGAGTTGATTGAGAAGGTAACTGGAGAGATGACCCAGCTTCTCTATCTGTACTTGGGAGTTCTGAGTAGTTCTTCAGTAAGGAGAAGGTTTGAGAAACTGAAAGCTAACAGTGTGGTAAGTCTAGTATCTAAGTCAATATCATCTGGGTACCATCATTAATCACAACTCCTGTACAGATGGGGATGGAGTACACCTGTTCCCATCCATGACTTCACCAGTTCCCCAACTTCTCATACACTTCTCACAGCTGCGAAGAATCAATGATGTAAAAGCAAAATCTAAGCAACTTCTAGCTGTCCACGAATGCCAGGTAAGAAATAAAATACAATGACAACTAGGGAGACAGACACTTGTGAAATGTGTAGAAGAGATGGGTGACAAGTAGTAAGGTCATCCTGTGCGGCAGACATCAGACTTGGCCTCAAATCTCTCCTTTCTTCTAAGTCAAAGACCCAACTATCAACAAACATCAGTCAGGATTCGTGAAACATTGATTCTGTCATTAATATTCCTATGAATCCTCTATAGGTCACATGGGACTGATTTCATTCTTGTTTTCTTCCTAAATAACAAAATATTCTTCCAAAGAGCCTGCAGGACTATCTAACATAGCCCCCATGAGTTCCATCTGTGGCTAAGACTTCTGGAACTCAAGTTAATATCAATCATTTTCCTAAGCACTGACTCAGGATACCGAGGTGCTCCTAAATCAAGACCCCACTCCCTGCTCTCTGCTGCTACCATGTCTGTCTGTGTGCGGGCCAGCAGCACCCACGGTCCATGCAAAGCAGCCCCAATGACTGCCATCTGAGCTACCATGTCCTAAACCTTGTCCCCACTTGATTTCTCCCTTTTTCAGACCATTCGTACAAAATGCTGTTTCCTACCTTTCCTCATTGGCCAGGGAGGATTCCTGACTTGAATATTTTGGTTGACTAACTTACTAACTTATGGCAGAAAGTAAAGAGGAACTAAAGAGCCTCTTGGTAAGGGTGAAAGAGAAGAGTGAAAAAGCTGGCTTAAAACTCTATATTCAAAACACTAAGATTATGGCATCCAGTCCCATTGCTTCATGGCAAATAGATGGGGAAAAGTGGAAACAATGACAGGCTTTATTTTCTTGGGCTCCAAAATCACTGCAGACAGTGACTGCAGCCATGAAATTAAAAGAAGCCTGCTCCTTGGAAGTAAAGCTATGACAAAACTAGACAGCATATTTAAAAGCAGAGACATTACTTTGCCAGCAAAGATCTGTCTAGTCAAAGCTATGGTTTTTCCAGTAGTCATGTATGGATGTGAGAGTTAGACCATAAAGAAGGCTGAGTGCCAAAGAACTGATGCTTTTGAACTGATGCTTTTGAACTGTGTAGTATTGGAGAAGACTCTTGAGAGTCCCTTAGACTTCAAGGAGATCAAACCAGTGAATCCTAAAGGAAAACAATCCTAAATATTTCTTGGAAGGTCTGATGCTGAAGCTGAAACTCTAATACTTTGGCCACCTGATGTGAAGAGCTGATTCTTTAGAAAAGATCCTGATGCTGGGTAAAATTGAAGGCAGGAGGAGAAGTGGACAACAGAGGACAAGATGGTTGGATGGAATCACCGACTCAATGGACATGAGTTTGAGCAAACTCTGGGAGATGATGAAGGACAGAGAAGCCTGGCATGCTACAGTCCATGGAGTCGCAAGAGTTGGACATGACTGAGCAACTGAACAACAGCTTATAAGGGTTGTGAATTTTATAGCAGGCAAACATATGACACATATACACAATGTTTCCCCCTTTTTTCTTTTTTTTTTTTTTAACCAGCTGTGGCTCAATTATGGTTAAATCTTAAGGTACAGGTATAAGAAGAGTGCATTTATTTAGACCAAGGAAAATAAAATTAAGATACTTAATAGTATATTTTACCTAAAAATGCCTTTAACTATTATACATCTAAATACACCGGGGTGTCTCCATCTCTTTTCTCCTCCTCCTCTAACTGCACTGCCAGTGTCAACCCACTGCTTTCCAGTCTGGCCTTCTATGGCCCTGCCTCCGGCAGCTGGCACAATTTTAGAGGGTGCTCGAGGGACGCTGGAGGATGAGGGCTCTAGTTCTTCATTCTTTTTGTCTACCTACAGGCACATGGTGCCATCCCTTGGGCAGCTTCTCTGCAGACCCCACGGCTGGATTAGAGAGGCACCCCTCCCCCTGGCAAGTTCCTGGGCAGTTGTGCAGTGTAGCACTGCAGAAGGCAGACTCCTGTGGGTCCCACTGGTACAATACGGTGATGAATGTATGTGTAGGACACACCACATCTCCTCCAGGGAGATGTGGCCCCCAGCCTTTGGGATGAAGGGAATGGGACCCTCCTCCAGATCTGTTGCTTCCTTAGGGGCTCTGCTCCCTGTGTCTGTTACTCCTATATTCTTGCATTTTCTTTACCCACTGTAGCAAATCTCTCATTGTTTATAATACCTTTTCCTGTTCAATTATTTTGTGGTTTCTATCTCCAGATTGCACCATGATACAGAAATACTGAAATGTTACAAGGAAGACTACTTCTAAGGGGAAGATATTTGAAATTGAAACAATTTTTGAAAATGTAGTAATCATATAAAGCTGGAATGGCAAGACATTTTTTAAGTACAACATAAATACCTTATGACTGGCTTCAGTAAAACATTTAATTACTTTGATATCTAATGCTTTTAGCTGGCACTGCTTTCAGGTTTGTTTTTTTTTTTTCCCGATCTCTTCTGCTTAACAGTTAGTACTAAATTCTACCAAGTCACCAGTGTTTCTGAAGCAAAGACACTGATGAACTTAGGTTTATAAAGTCTTAATTTCCCCTATGAAATGATACCTACACTCATACTGACTCAGTCCAATTTCATGTTACTGAATCAACATTTCCTAAGTGGTAGCAATGGGTCAGGCATTTTGCTAAGAGTTGGGGACACAAAGTGAACCAAAGACCTTGCTCTCAAACAGCTCATACCCCCTGAGAGAGGGAGAGGACACACAGAAACCTAGAGGACTAAAGCTATGCAAAGGGAGGGAAGGAGAAGGAGGTTATCAACTCTCTTATCTGGAGGGCAAGGCTGGGGAGGAGGGAAAAACAGGACAGAGACAAAGGGTCTATGATCTGAATGACCTGTAGGTTGCATAAGAAGAAAAGGGAGAAGAAAATACATTTCAGAAAAGTAAAAGATAACAAGCAAAGACATATAAAATTGCATGACCTTTTGAGGGAAATATACGAATTTCTATACTTCAGGAACGTTAAATATAAGGGTGAAGGGAGCAAAACTTGTGCCAATCAGACCAACAGAGACCAGATGGCTGAATGCAGTTTGTGCCAAGCCAGGAATCTGAGCTCTGCCGGAGGGTCAGGATGATGGCTGGGTAACCTCGTTGCTCAAACGCTGAGAAGCACAGTTTAGACAAACAACTGGTGGTGACAATCAGCCAGAACAGGGATTGGGATCAGCTACCAGAGAGCACGGGAGACCAAGCAAAAAGCACTCAGGCCTTGATCTAGGGCAAGCGTCATGGGCTAGAGAGAGAGGCAGAAGGGAGATAATTAACACATCGTGATGAGTTCTAGGACGTGTAAAGCCATGGGAAACACGATGATTCAGTTTTTACTGGGGTGTCTGGATTCCACTAGCCACAGGTAATTAAAGAATACAGGCAGAATAACATGTGGAGGGCAGGGGTTGCAGATGGTGGTGGGTAGATGGGGGGATGGGCATGGTCATTGATTATTAGTTTAGTTTTGATAAATGGCCAGCTTTGAAAACCAAATAAAACAGTACCAGAGTATGGAGCAAAACTCTCTGAAATACCTACATTTACTAAGTGGGAAGAAAAATGGGATCCAGGGGAAAGCAGGTAGTGTCACAGAAAAAGATGGCAAAAAAATATGACACATTAGTAGTCAGGAGAGAGAGAATCAAGTACCACAAACACTGGCAGGGACTTGTCTCTACCACCGTCAAGGGCCCTGTGGCAGAGAAGACAGGTAAAGGGTAGGCAGTGATCTGCAGCAGGAGATGACACCTTGTAACCAAGTTAAGACAGCAAATGTAAACTGTCCTAGAAAACGTGGGTGAAAAGGAAAATGACGGGGAGAGAAAAAGCTGAAACTGGGGAATGACATGTAGGCAGTGAGGGAGACCAATCAGGAAACAAGGGCGGTGTGAGGTCTGGACGACAGAGAACCATGAAGTACGTCACTTGTGAGACTAGTATATGGAAGCCTGCTATGAGCTTTCCCATCCTTGCCCAGGGTGGTTGGGGGTGGATGTAAGATGCTCTGAGGCAAGGCACTGAGGTTCTCTGTCTAATAGTCCTCTGCAGGCAGCCCAGAACCAAGGGAGTGAGCTGGAAAACAAATTCTTTAGCCCAGCTGAGCCACAGGGTAAGTGTGGTCTCAGTGGACAGCTTGATGGCAACTTCTCGAGAGACTCATGAGCTCTCCTTACACATCCCACTGACATCCTTAATTTAACAAACTTTGAATGGGATTCATGACTTTTCCCATTATTTGCTCACCCTTCTGCCCGTCTGCTTCAGTGAGTAGCAGTACCTCCCCCTCCCTTCTGGAGAGACCTGGAAACTCTTAACTCCACCATCTCCTCCATGTTTATTTCCCAACATACACCTTCTCACTGAACCCTGCTGACCCTACCCACCCCCAAATCCCTCCTCACCTCTTCATGCCCCTCACTGAGACTAAGAGTAGCTGCCTCTTAATTGGCCTTCCTTCCTGCCTTGGAAATTTTCCTGACAGCCACTCTACTCTGATCTTCCCCAAGTTGTACTCTTCACTGATATTAAAAAGAAAAAGTTATTTTTAGTCTGATCCTTTAAATTCTTCTCTAGCTTAAAAATTCTTCTCTGACTCTCCACCAAAAGTCATCAGCAAGGCCTTTGAGGTCCTATACTTCAGCTGGTCCCAAACTACCTGCCAAACCTGGCTTCACTGCAAATGGCTCTGCCACTCAGTCTCCATACCCTGCCTCCACCATCTTTCCTCCAAACTCTTCACATTACTCATCTCACAACCCCCAAGTTACCTCTAACAGCTCTCCAGATGCCCACTAATGCCTTGAATCATCCATAACCTATGTTGTTTGCATGCAATCCTAGCACCCTTTCTTCTTCCTTCAAAGTCACTTTGTAACTGTAATATTTAATTGTAAATTCTATTACATTTTACTCACATAAGGCTAAGTTCCATGTAACCAAATACAGTTTCACTCACCACTGTATTTGTGGCCCTTAGTACTGGGTTGGCCAAAAAGTTAATTCAGGGTTTTCCCATAAAATCTTACTTTTTGGCCAACGTAAGACCAAGGCAAGCACTTAGAGAGTATCCACTGAATGAGAGAGGAATAAACAGTTTGGACGGTTAAACTAATAATTCAATATTTCCCCTCCATGCAACTGTATAATTTAAATAATTAACCAGTATGGTTTACTGAGTTTCAGTTATGTTTACAGAAGAAAGAAGTATAGGAAATGGACCCTGTCCATATGATGGGAGAAGGAAAGACATCTCAGGGAAAGAGGCACATAAGTGACGTCACAGAGAACCAGTTCAGTGAGAAAAATAAGATGTATGCTGTCTAAAAACCATACTATTGTCTAATTCTCAACCTGTGCTGTTTTTGCAGAAATGATAGTTTAAAATTTTTCAGATGTTGTAACTTATGAAACTGTAACAATGATAGGTTTAGTCTTATTAGGTTGCAACTATCTTGATTCCTGCGTCCTTTCATAATAACACTTATCAAATTAAAGGCAGGTAAAGTGTGACCCCATGTCGAGGCTAGTCCCAGACGCTCGTCTCTGGGTCTAGGGTGCCTTCCTCTCTAATGAAATTCTGTCTGAAGAACATGTAACTGGGGGCTATCCTGGCACAGAAGTGGCTTCAGGAATTTAGTTTACCAGCACACCCATTGATAAGCAGATTTTGTCTTCCCAGAGCTCTTCATATATTATCTCCTTTCATCCTCCTCATCTCTGTGCCTTATTTCATCATCAGTCTCTTTGACAGATCAAGTGGGTAGGCAGAGAAGTGACTAGCCGAAAATCACAAAGTTACTGGGAGAATAGAGACTGAATCCCCAACTTTGGAATTTAAAAGCAACATCCCTTTGCTTTTTCTTCTTTCCCACTCTTTCATCCCACTGTACCCCTCCTCCTCCTACCAAGGGTTCACCCCGAGAGCCATATAGTATGCTGGGTGCTGGCCAACACTTATGGAATTACCAACCACTGATCTCCTTCTGAAAAAGCCACTGAACACACCAATTCAGCATGGCGGGGTGGGGGTGGAGGTGTGATGGTCCTGACATCGGAAAACTAACATAGTATGCATGCTACCTTTCTCCACATCTTAGGGACTTTTAACTTGTACATGGGTCCTCTGATTACCACCAACTGCCTCTCTTTCCATTCACCTGCTATGTTTATAGACCACAGAAGTTACTATCTTCAAGTCATGGTGAACCAACAACAAAATTTAAATGTGGTGACTGCAACAAGCAGCTATATCTGCAAAGGCTAAGTCTGCTCAGCTGTCCAAATAAAACTTCAAATATACTTTTTTTTTTTTACAAAAGTACTTATTGTTCACATATTGCTTTTGATCTGAAACATGCATTGCTTCTTGATTCAAAAGAATTGTATAATGATGAGAAAAACATTATCTGCTTGCCAAACCACTGTGGCTATCTATGAGATGGTTCCTGGGAAGGCTGCCAACATGTTTTCAGCCAGGAAAACACTGAGAAAGAACAAGAGCCCCACTTATAAGAGATGCCTTTTTCTCCTTAATAATGACAAAGAAAACACTGTCGAATAATTTCAATAACTTATGTGGCCCATGGATAAACCCTTTCTTAAACTATTTTTCAGGTGTTATCAAATCCATGATCATTTTTTTTGGTAACAGGGATGAATTTAATTTTACTAGATATCAAGTAATTCCCAGTTTTCCAGCATTAATACCACTATTTCTTATCAGGGCACTTCTCATGTCTAAAGCTAGTTGACAGATTATTCCCTGTTGGCACTATATAAATTTCAGGCGTACCATCCATCCAAGTCTCCCTCAACCTATCTTTCCAGCATTCTCTTCCACTGCTCCCAAGAACATACTTTCTGTTCCAATAAAGAAAAATACTTAACCTCCAACAGTCTCCACCCCAATAGCACAACCATTTGTTTCATAAATATTTAACAAAACATACTCCATGCTGGGCAATGTGAGCAAAATGGTATAGGTGTGCTGCCTTCACAGAACTTATAGTGGAAGAAACAAACTACAGAAACTAAAATGACTGTGGGATGATGAACGTTACTGAGAACTGAGCATTTTTGGCGTGGTGAGAGTTGGTAGCAAGGCTGTGAATCTATTGGAGGAAGTCACAGAGCTTCCCTGAGGAGGTGAATGAGGGATGAAGACCAAGAAGAATCAGTTGAGATATGAGGGGAGACCAAGGGACAGTGGGGTGAGTGGGACATAGCTGGCCTCAGTGGGCTTTGCTGAAGGGAATGAGCCTAGAGTGATGAGAGAGACGGGACTGGGTTTATAAGTCCTCGAAAGGCGTCTAGTCTTTATCCCCAGAGCATGGAACACCATCCAAACGCTCAAGTCAGGGAGTTACATGAGAAAGACTGCATTTGCAAACAGCTGAAATTTATTCTAAGGTCTTTATTTATATTAACCTTGAAACATAAAGTAGGTGGTGGTATCTATTTTAAAGGTAAGAAACTAAGCACAGAGAAGAAAAGACACTTGTCTGAGGTCACACAGCCGAACTGTAGAGGAGTGAAAATTTAAGCCTAGACCATGCAATCAAATATGATGATTTATCAACTTATGGCTCATTAAACTGAAGGGGAGAAAGTAAGGAGCAGACAGAATGAAGAGAATCAGGTAAATATACTCCCGTCATTCTTTCCTCCTCTGTGATGCTGTCCACAGTTCATGCCACTTGTTCATTCTGGGCCTTCTTGCTGCTGCTGCTGCTGCTGCTAAGTCGCTTCAGTCGTGTCCGATTCTGTATGACCCCATAGACGGCAGCCCACCAGGCTCCCCCATCCCTGGGATTCTCCAGGAAAGAACACTGGAGTGGGTTGTCATTTCCTTCTCCAATGTATGAAAGTGAAAAGTGAAATTGAAGTCGCTGAGTCCTGTCTGACTCTTCGCGACCCCATGGACTGCAGCCTACCAGGCTCCTCCATCCATGGATTTTCCAGGCAAGAGTACTGGAGTGGCTGGGCCTTCTTAGCACTGTCCATTCTCTCTGAAGGTAGGAAACATACCTGTCCTCCAGTGAGCAAATTCCGTACAGTATCATTATCTCTCTCTCCTGCTTAGACTATGAACTTCTTTAGAACCGCATCTTTAAAAATCCTCTGTACGGTAAGGTATCATTTGATAGGCAAATTTTGAAGGAAATAATGAGGTCCCTGTAGTCCTAATGGATTGTGGAAAGTTATTAAATCCAAATTGGGGTGTTTTGACCAGTGTGGGATGAAGTTTTCACTGATTCAATGTAAAGAAATGAACACTGAAAGTAACTTGAATAAAGCTAAATTTATTCCATATATTATTTGTAGAAATCATAGATATAAGTCACTTCCCTGTAATACAATGTTGTTAACAGTAGATGGTGGGTTAGTTTTGTTTGTTTTGTAGTGGTTCATGACCTTTCTTGGCAAAAAATATTTGACCTTGGTGGTTTTTCCTTTTTTCCTTTCTGATCCATGAATTTTCAAGGTTTAGAAATCACTCCTTTAACCAATCCCATTCCCTTCAAAGATGTTAAGAAACTGTAAATTAAAACTGACAGCAAATTTAAATATATATATATATGTGTGTATATATATATATATATATAGGTTAATGATATGCCTAGACCTTTATAAACTGGGAAGCAGATGCTCTCAAATTCCTTATATCAACTCTAAAGCCCTTAAAGCAGATCTAAACCCCTTAAACTACCAAAGGCTTCTCACTTTGTCTGCAGTAGAATTGAGATGACTTTACATTCAGATGAACTTAAATGTGATTTGAAAAGTATAAAAAAAACTTTTTTTGGGGGAAAAATATGCATGCTATTCCCGTCATTAATATTACAAATTTTTATAAAGCTTTTTTCTTCTAATATCAGCTAATAGCAGATCCTTTAGTATTCCTTTATAGGTATTTTCCAGCTCAATGATTAGTTTAAATCTCCCTAAGCTGATGAAGAAAATCTCCTTAACCCTGTAACTACAGAGCAGGAAACGAAGTCTACCAAGTCACTCAATCCAAGCACAAATAAAAACAGAGAAGCATGATGACTGACTACTAGCTGGGCTTCTGATCTGTACAGACTGAAAGTCTTAAGGGCAAAAAGGTTAACTTCTATATGCATATATACAGTGAAAGAAAGGCATCACCCTCCCACTTTCCAACCCATTCCCTCACTCTTCCCCTGTTTCATTCAACATTTCATAGTATTATAGAAAATTAAACAAAACTTTGAAAGTTCCTTAAAGAAGGTTGAGCACTGAAGACTGATACTTTTGAACTGTGGTGCTGGAGAAAACTCTTGAGAGTCCCTTGGACAACAAGGAGATCCAGTCACTCAATCCTAAAAGAAATTAGTCCTGAATATTCATTGGAAGGACTAATTCTGAAGCTGAAGCTCCAATACTTTGGCCACCTAATGCAAAGAACTGACTCATTGGAAAAGACCCTGATGTTGGCAAAGATTGAAGGCAGGAGGAGAAGGGGATGACAGAAGGAGAGATGGTTAGATGGCATCACCGACTCGACAGACATGAGTCTGAGCAAATTCCAGGAGATAGTGAAAGACAGGGAAGCCTGGAGTGCTGCAGTCCATGGGGTCACAAAGGGTTGGACATGACTGAGTGACTCAACAGCAGCAGCAAGTTCACAGGTTGAGCTGCTTTATTCTGCCTGAATTATGGAGAGGTTTCCTTGTTTGGGGATTTTTTTTCCCCCTTATTATAATGATATGGAAAATAAATTTTTAAAATGTGTATTACTTTACAGTCTTAGTATCTAATATTCAGTAAATCCTTAAAATCATTTATTTTCATTGTATGGAAGAAAATGTGGTTTCCAGGTTTACAATATCCCAATTCTGTGTACTGCTTATCTCATCCTCATGTCTGCTGCAGTGCTCTTGGCCATGAAAGAATGTACCAAAACCCAGAAGGAAATCAGACCTGAGTGTCCAAGGTGTGGCACAAGCTGAGAGACTGAGCCATACTGGTTCAGTTTCCTCGCTGGTGGAATAGGAATAAATATCACTTTTTCTCACACAGTTTTTTGAGTATTACATGAAATAATACAGTAAAATATGCTCTTAATCAGTTATGCAAACTGTGAATCTGTGGACCTATGCCAGCACCCGAATTGTTACCTGTCCCTCAAGAAGTAGAGGGTATGTCTTTAGAAACTTGCAGTGATGAGACATTGCCCTGACATTCCTGTACCCTATTTTATACCAACATCATGTTATGAAAATGTGCAAACATACGGAGAGACTGAAGAAAGTCTGTAGCAGTTTGACAACCACTGATTTAACCAATCCTATTATCAAATGTGAAGAAACCATAAGTTAAAATCAACAGCAAACAATCTCTTTTGTTCTGAAATTTACTTCCTGCCCTGTTTTCACTGCCCTGTTTTAAAAATAACATTTTTAAAATTAATTTATTTTTTATTGAAGGATAATTGCTTTACAGAGTTTGCTGTTTTCTGTCAAACCTCAACAAGAATCAGTTTTTCTTTCACGTAACTATCTGTCTTCTCCATTGACTTAAATTATTTTCATTATATATTTCAGGGTTAATGAAATACACGATCTTGTGTTTTAACAAAATAATCCACAATGGATTGAAAACAATGAGTCCTTTGCTGCAGATACATCATCAAGAAAGTTTTCTGAGAAGATGTTGACACAGAAATTGGGAGAAGATATTTCTAAGAATCAAATTATATTTTCCACAAGACTATCAGTGCACTGGAGAATAAGCTACTGCCCTTTCAAACGGCAGCTAAGAAAACATGAATCTTGAGGACTGCAAGTCATTTACTCTTGATGAGCCAAGAGCCTACAAGCAAATGAAGTTCCAAAACTAAGAAAGAATTTCTGGAAAGTAAATCAATCTTGAAAGCAAACATTCTTTAAGTCAAAGAAAAATGAACCCCACACCTTTTGAACAACATCTCCCTGGCAAGTAACGACTCTTAATAAAAACGTGTTGGATGAGTTCCACAGTTTGTACTGTGTAATTATTTGTTTTTCCACCAGATGGCAACTATGGGTGGAATAATGATATTTTTTAATCTCAGAATGTGATTTTCAGGATTGCACAAGACTTCAAAGGTATAAATCCAATCACCCTTTCAGAGCCTGAATTCTCTTACCACTGTGGCCACCACCATTAAAATAACATCCAAACCACCAAACTCCTTTGGGAAGAGAAACTCTCAGTTCATGGGGGGACAATAAACTGTGTGTGCATGCTTGCTAAGCCAATTCAGTTGTGTCACTCTGTGAGACCCCATGGTCTTTAGCCCGCCAGGCTCCTCTGTCCATGGAGTTCTCCAGGTAAGAATACTGGAGTGGGTTGCCATTTCCTCCTCCAGGGGATCTTCCCGACCCAGGGATCAAACCCATGTCTCGTGTCTCCTGCGTTGGCAGGCAGGTTCTTTACTAGTGCCACCTGGGAAGCTCAGCCTGTCTATGGACAGGACCAGCTACTGGAAAGTCCTTTGTTTCCACAGGTAGCTGTCACTTTCTCACCTACTTACCTCTGTGATAGTAGAGACTATCCAAATTCTCCCCAAGGCCATTCTTCAGGTTTTAAATGGCACCCCACTCCAGTACTCTTGCCCGGAGAATCCCATGGATGGAGGAGCCTGGTGGGCTGCAGCTCATGGGGTCGCTAAGAGTCTGATACGACTGAGTGACTTCACTTTCATTTTTCACTTTCATGCATTGGAGAAGGAAATGGCAACCCACTCCAGTGTTCTTGCCTGGAGAATCCCAGGGACGGGGGAGCCTGGTGGGCTGCCGTCTACGGGGTCGCACAGAGTCGGACACGGCTGAAGTGACTTAGCAGCAACACTGTCTTCAGCCTTCCAGGTTAAACACTCCTCAGGTGACAGGGGCCTCCTGGCACACATTCCACTTTTTTCTGTTTTAGCACGGGACCCTTGTTCCTTTCAGCCCCCTGCCCAAGTATTCATCTTCTTGACAAAACCTCCTCTATTTAAAACTGCTAACTCTGCCTCTGACAATTCCATCCCGTTTTGTTTTCCTACATGGCACTTACAATTATTCAATAAATTATATTTATTATAATTTCTTTCCAGTAGAAAGAAAGCTCTGAGGGCGTTGGGTTTACTTGCCCCTGTGCTTCCAGGGCAAATCAATATTTAATGAATGCATGCATGAAATGCTTCACCAATGAATACGCCATATGAGTAAAATCTATTAGTGCAAAAGGACAGCAATTCTCGTAACAGAAGCAACGCTTCTATTAACGCAGTGTGTTGTGTGTTAGTCATTCAGTCCTGTCTGACTCTTTGCAACCCCATGGACTGTAGCCCCATCAGGCTTCTCTGTCCAAGGAATTCTCCAGGTAAGAATACTGGAGTGGGTAGCCATTCCCTTCCTGACCCAGGGACTGCACCCTGGTCTCCTGCATTGCAGGGATGTTCTTTACTGTCTGAGTCACCAGGGAAGTCCATTAATGCACTAGGAAAGGCCAAGCACCTCGAGATGAACTGCTTAGATGCTCAGTGACTCATCTTGCACTTACTTTCAGCTACAATTTTTAAGACACTGACTCTCCCTCCAGTGTTCGTGAAGCTGGTTTTATGGTCCCAAACCTAAGAATTTATGTTTCTTTTCTGAATTCCATGTACAGCCCACTGTTTTCGTGTGTTATTTTCAGACCATTAGTAAATGAAAGAAAGTGAAAAGTGAGCTCCTCCGTCCGTCCATGGGATTTTCCAGGTAAGGGTACTGGAGTGGGTTGCCATTTCCTTCTCCAGGGGGATCTTCCCAACCCAGGGATTGATTGCTGGTCTTCCGCATTGTAGGCAGATGTTTTTACCGTCTGAGGCACCAGTGAAGTCCAGGATTAGTGAATAGGTGGTCTGAAATATCCTTTCCAGTGTGGGCTGCCTAGTCCAGTGCATGGACTGCCCAATCTGTTTCAGTTTCTCAGTTTTTTCCTAACCTTCTACTGTGAAATTCATAAGCTGCTGTCTACTATCTATTCATTTCCTTACAACTCTCTTGGCAATGTGATAGTGGTGGTAAAGAAACCAGAACTGGAAGAGGAAAGGAGCAAGCATTAATGCACAAGCTATGCATAAAATCTGAGAGCAGTGACACCTGAAATGCACCTAAACGTGTGTCTTGGAAAATTTAACAACTCTTATTTGTGCAAGGTTTTAAAATTTACAACTATTTTCATTTACATTATTTCTATCTGATTACAACTGTGTGATGCATCCGTTTCCAAGCATGAACTGACCTTCTGAGACAGGAGAGGTTCTTAAACTTGAATGCCCATCAGAATCAAATAGAAGACTTGCTAAAATAGATTCTGGGTCCCCCAGAGTTTAGGCCTGCAGTGGGGCCTGAGACTGTGTAGTTCCAACAACTATATGAGTTCAGGTGAAGCTCATCCTGCTGGTCTGAGGACCACTGTTCTGAGATGTTCTGCCCTGGGGCAAGGATATGAGTGTGCAGGTCATCGGATGGAAAAGCATGATGTTCTTTTCAATAGGGCAAGTGCGCTTCCCAGGACCAAACTTCTAAAACAAACTGATGTTATTAGGAGAATTATAAAAAAATTTCTTTTTTGACCTTTCCAACTTCAGAGGAAAGGAAGGTATGGAAAACCCCTCTGACTAAAGTTTTTACATGAGGGAATGACTAGTTTTCAGCATCATTACCTCTAATTGGGAGTGGCCATTCCTAAAGCTTAATTTTGCTTTTTCACTCAATCAGATGTACCCTTCCCACACCCTCGTCTACCCACACGCCTCTTTCCTAATTACCCTGAGATCTCATGACTTACTACTTCAACCTCCTCCTGTTAGCACTTTCAGAGCCTATAGTTAAGATTTTTCTTCTAAGGCCCAATCCTGTAAGTCCTGAACATTAGACTCACCTAAACATGTTCTCCATTACTTAAAAACTAGTTTTTCAAGCTACCTGTAGTGTAGCGGTAAAGATCAGGAGCTGTGGAACCAGACTGAGTTCAAATACAGGCTCTGCCACATACTGACTGTTTAACTTTGGGCAAGTTACTTAGCCTGGCTGGGCCTCAGTTTCCTCATCTAAAGAATGGGGGTACTGATCACACCTACCTCAGAGTTACTGTTAGGATTAGCAGGTTTCTACCTGTGAAGCTTATATAATGGTAAGTGTACTGTAGCTCTGGTTATGACTAACACCCTCATCATCATTTTGACAATCATCAACTTTACTCAGGCTGTCATACGTTTTTGAGAGAAAAAGTCCTATTACTACAACTTTGCAAATGGAGATATGGGTTCAAAGTAGTAACATTAAATTTCATTTAATAGTAAACTACAATTAATGTGAAAGTAACAGATGAATTCGCATTAATAAACTCCTACAATTAAGCACTTAGCATATATCATGTCTTTTGCTGTATTTTACCTTAATTAGCACAGACCTATACTTTGAGCCATGTAGTAAAGCACCTGTAAGTTCTTTGGGTTCCTCAACTTGAGCATACTAAAAATTGGAACTCCCCTTCTACCCGAAACTTGCTTCATCTAACTATATTTTCTACCTCAGTGAATGATATCATCACCTCCAATCAGCCCAGGTCAGAAACCAAGGAGTCATCCTTAACTCTTCACACTCCTCCTCAACTCCTTCTAGCCCACCCCCTTCTCTTCTGCATTCACTCTGGGTTGCTAAACTGCAGATGAAAATTACGGGTAGAGGTAAGTTTTGAAATCACTGCTACTTTGGTAAGAAATGAAGTAGAAAATTCTCATCAGCAAATAAAATTAAAAAAAAATTATCTGGGACATGACCCACCTTTGATTCATCTCACCCAATTCACCTACTGTTTTTGTTCATATTTTCACCTTATCAACTCCTGGGTTATTGGAACTTCCTCCAAAATTCCCATTCTTCATTTTCCTTAACCAAAATTCTACATGACAGTCAAACTTCTTTAAAATACACTGTTGTTCACTGTTTCTTCCATGAGAATGCCCTTTTCCCCACCGAGCAGTTCCATTTTAAATGTTATTTCCTTATTTAAGAATTGCTTGCTTCTCTAGTTGAAATCCACTCCTCCATACTCCCAGAAATCTTTATCAATTTCTCTCCATGAAATGTAATACTTTATAACTTGATATTTAGATGTTTATCTACATATTTTCAGGAAAATGACAATAAGTAAATCTGAAGGAATCAGAGGATGAAATTGGGAACCCAACTAATATAAAGGCCTTTTGGAAAAGCCTTATTTTTGGCAGTGGTTCTCAAACTTGTCTGCACATTGGCAACACCTGGGTACCCAGGACCAGGGCCCTATCCCAGAGGTCTTGGGTACAGTCAGGGTACTGAGCATTTTAAAAACTCTCCAGGAGGTTCTAATGTGTAGCCATAGCTAAGAAGTACTGGTCTATGGAGGAACAGAAATAGCTGAGATTAATATAAGAATTTTTAAACAGAAGTAAAGATCTGGTGGATATCAACAGAGATGACTCAGGGTAGGCGAATGATACTATAGAAAAAAACTGTGGAAAACAAGAAATTCGGTATCACTTGGTACACAGAATAAGACTGAAATGTCTTACAACTGGTTCTAGCCTGAAGCTGGAGAAGGTAAGATGGGATCGGAAAGGATGGTTACAGGCAACTCTGCTTGGGATGAGAACAAAGAGCAAATGGTAGGAAGGTCAAGAGGATTCAGAGAAAGAATGCTGAAGAAGTCACCGTTAAGTTGGGAAGTTTTTAGAACTTACAGAAATTATGTGGCAGCAATGAAAGTGGAAGTGTTAGTCGCTCAGTCTTATCCGACTCTTTGTAAACTCATGGACTGTAGCTGGCCAGGCTCCTCTATTTATGGAATTCTCCAGACAAGAACACTGGAGTGGGTAGCCATTGCCTTCTCCAGAGGATCTTCCCAACCCAGGGATAGAACCTGGGTCTCCTGCATTGCAGGCAGATTCTCTACCGTCTGAGCCACCAAAGCAGCAGCAATAGTGCTGCTGAATTAGGAGATAAATGTTACTGATGTAGGAACGTTCCCAAATCAGTTACCCTGGTCATTAACAATGAGGAGAAAAATTCCTACCAGCAGCTGAAATCAAAGAAAACGTCTTAGAGGCCTGACAAAAATGACAGCATAATCGTAAAGACAGATGTTTTAAGCTGTGGTGTTGCTATTAAAAAAAAAAAAGGGACATTTTGGTTGTGAGGTTATGATGATATTTGAGCTTAATATATCCATTAAGGAGATCAAACCAGCCAATCCTAAAGATGATCAGTCCTGAATATTCATTGGAAGACTGATGCTAAAGTTCCAATGCTTGGGCTACCTGATATGAAGAGCTGACTATTAGAAAAGACCCTGATGCTGGGAAAGATTGAAGGTGGGAGGAGAAGGGGAAGACAGACAAAGAGATGGTTGGATGGCATCACCAACTCAATGGACACTGGGTATGAGCAAGCTCTGGGAGATGGTGAAGAACAGGGAAGTCTGGTGTGCCTTAGTCCATTGGGTCACAAAGAGCTGGACACGACTGAGCAACTAAATAACAAATATATGCTGAAGTATTATAAAATGTACAAGTGTTGTAGAGTGTAAAGTGTACATACAACTCTAACAACCATGCCCTGAGACCAGATCATGTCTCTAACTTAAAGTACATTACCCCTCTTCTCCCCTCAAAATTCTTACAAGTTAGAAAACTAGGTATGCATATTTCTGTATTAACAATTATAAAAACCCATAATCCTTATTTTTCATTCAGTTCAGTCGCTCAGTCGTGCCTGACTCTTTGCGACCCCATGAATCGCAGCACACCAGGCCTCCCTGTCCATCGCCAATTCCCGGAGTTCACTCAGACTCACGTCCATCGAGTCAGGATTACTAAACACTAAACATTTAAAAAAAAAAAAAAGAAGTACAAAAACCAAATAAATAAATTCTAAACTACAAAAACTAGTGCTCATGGTAAATGATGGAGCAGGAACATGAAGCTGCCATTAAATGGACTTCACAGTATCAATGTGTGAAGGCTTCCTCTTTAATGCTTCTTCAAACTCTGATCCTTTCTCCCACTTGTTCATGCAAGCTGCTTCAAAAACCAGTGAATTGTGTGATAGGAGAAAACACTTTAATGTATATACTATGCTTAAATACCATCAGAAATGCCAGATCCTGGCTCACTAAATCCTTTGAAATACATTACTGTAAATATTATGGCTGACCAACATCTCTCTATAGGATGACTAGAGTAAATCTATAGCCAAGAAACGGGTACATACTATAAACATACTGTGCCTTTTAATATGAGGCAACATTTATGATTTACTGTATAGGTAAACTCACCTGTAGCTTCACTCAATCAGTGGTCAAGTGCTTTAGACTCATTTTCATGTCAGTAAACATTAAGTCCAATTTACCCCCATAATAAACAAACAAGTGTCATTTTTATAAGGAGTGTCAAACCCCTACCTAGTGAGGCGAGCATGGGGAATCAATTACCAGAGAAATGCAAAAATATATACAAAGGAGGAATGCAAGGGAAATTCATATGACATTGGTATTAGGGGCAAAATAATTCATATTATGGTCTCACGCCATTATGGTAAAATACATTTGCATCACTAGGTATAAGAGAAAACGTGTAGCCCAAAGAATAGGTATAAAAAACTATTACAATGAATAATACCTGACATTTGACACAGCAGTGCTATTTCCAGGTTCTGGTTATTAAACCCAGAGTAAAAGTGGTTTATTGATCTGTTTACAGCATTCTAAAGACAAGGATTAAAACTGCTGTTTTGTTCTGACATACGAAACAGCTAGGCAAAGAACTCAGGCCGCTGCCTGCCACATGGTAGGCACTAAAGCAATCATAGCTCCCGAGTTCCCTGATGGGAGCTTTTCCTTCTCTGTTTCAAACAGACTCTAACTAACCTCTAATGAACATCTGTTGAAAATTCTCAAATCAAGATCTTAAGCACACTGTGTTCAATGTTTGATGTCCACATTAACAAAGAAATGCTTGATTATAAAAGCATATTCATGCCAATTTCTCACACGTGAAGGTAAGTCAGATTTAAGACGGACAATAATGAATAAAGTGGAGGCATGGGAGAGAAAGGAGAAAATGTGTGTAGTGGAAAGATGGACAAGACAATGGTATCAGTGTGAAGAGCAAACCACAAATTCCTCAAGTGTTAGGTCTAACATGGCATACACACTCCACATGAATTTGCCAAGAGTACACAGGACGATCAGAACCTGAGACCCTGGGTCTGGGGACTGCCAGCACCTGGCCATCTGCTTAGTGTTTTCCTGCGTCTCAGTTCTCTCTGGTCTTAGAGGAGCGTACCTCTTCCTTTAAACAGTCTTCCTTGGCATTGCAGTTAGAATCAACTACTGCCTTTCTGCCTGGCTATGCATTCCAGTATTCACAGCACACAGCAGCTCACAAAATTCCTCTTAATAGAGCTCTCTCTAGGCTTGTACAAGAATTCAAATCCCTGTGTCAGCCTTGGAGAGTTCAAGGCTCTTAAGTAAAATTATCCATGCTAAATTGTGATATTGAATCCTGCCTGGGCTAAAAATTAAATTTTTGTTTTATCAAAGTGATTTGGGATGAAAATTTTCAGGATTAAGTTCCCAGTATTTTGTGTGATTTGGATAAACAGTCCAGTTTTTCAGATTAACACATAATAATTACATTATTTAAAACAATGATTATTATTCATTTACTCAAATATTTGAGTCAGGTGTTGTGCTGGATCCTGGGAATACAGAGTGAATAAAACTAACAATCCCAGCAATTCATAGTAACTTCTACATTCTAGTACTTATCTACAAAATAATGACATAGTTACAGTGTTTTATTTAATTACAAAAAATTAACTAGGGAGTGGGGTAGGGCATAAGTGAAACAAGTACACTATGACTAACCACAAGAATTCTTTATTTAAGTCTTCTATACATTATGACAGAGAAGACAATGGCAACCCACTCCAGTCCTCTTGCCTGGAAAATCCCAGGGACGGAGGAGCCTGGAAGGCTGCCGTCCATGGGGTCACGAGGAGTCAGACACAACTGAAGCAACTTAGCAGCAGCAGCATACATTATGAACATGTAACAATTGTGATTAGCAATACTCAGTGCTGAAATATCTGCTATTCCCTTAAAGAGTGCTGATATTTTAACTCTAAAATTCCTATCATCATATATACACAGATCACATAAAATGTACTAATGGTTTGAAGAGAATTATGTGTTAAAACTGTACAATTCCATACAGCAAAAATTTCACACCAATGAAGAGAACACAGCACAATCACTTTCAAGTTAGCGCATATTGTACTAAAAATATCAAAAGATAAATTTTATTCTCCCTAGCTCATAAAAGCTCATTTATGTTTTTCAAATTCATTGATAGTTTCTGTATTATAAGGAACATATAAATATATTAGCAATTTTCCTATCAAAATAAAGCCCAATATATATGCAAAAAAATTCAGGAATAAATTTTGTCCTTGATTGGGAATTCCCTGGCAGTCCAGAGGTTAGGACTTAGTACTTTCACTGTGGTGGCCCGAGTTCAATCTCTGGTCAGGGAACTAAGATCCTGCAAGCCACGTGGGGTGACCCAAAAGTAAAATAAAAATTCATGTGCACACAGAAATAAACATAAATACTCACAGGAGCAACATACACTGACAAAAAATTACATTTAGTAAAGGTGAGAAACAGGAAAAAGAAAAACAAAAAAACCCTGCTCGGGCTTTTTCTTTTTTCTGAGACTTGACAAATGCAGAAAATTACCAAAGTAACAACAACAAAAAAGACACGAAAATCACAGTTTGGACAAACTGCTTGTCAGTATTTAGGACCTGATTTCACAAACAGGTTTAATTCACTTCCTCGAAGGCCATGATGTCAAGGCGGAGGATGGATGTCCGCTGTTACTGAATTAGACCGGCCGACGTCCTGAGAAGGAAGGGGCTCCTCCTCCTCCACATGTGTCACTTTATCTGACCTTCCTGAAGGAGGAAGTTCATTATTTGTGCCCTCTTCACTAGATGACAGGATATCAGCCAACTCGTTGGACATTAGAACTTGCAAGGACTCTGTTCCATCTTCAACATCCACCTGAATCCCCAAAGCTTTTAGAATATCACATTTGCACATGGGGCACGTCCCATGGGCTAAGATCCAGGGGTCAATGCAATTCTTGTGGAAAAAATGTTTACAAGTCAGAATACGAATTGTATCGTTAGGCTTATAGAGTTCAAAGCAAACTACGCAGCTATCTCCATTGCCACTTACTTCCTCGTCCCCCTCTTTCAGTACCCGAACCTGAAGCTGGCCAAACGCTTTCTTGAGATCATTTGTTAACCGTTGCCACCTCCGGTTCTGAATCCTTGCTACCCAAAGTCTTCGAATATGATAAAAGATGAAATACACTAACGTAGCGGTCGTGACGATCACAAAAGAGACGAAATAGTGATTCATCCAGATGATGTGTTTTCTTCCCACCTCAATCATGACGGTCACATGAATGCCCTTCTGAATTAAATGCAAAATCTCCATGCCTTTTAAGTTACCGATCATCACCACAACGATGTCTTCAAATATATGATGAGACATGGGAAAGACCTGATTGCCAGTTCCTGGGAAGTTGTAGATGATCACTCCACTGGCTCCATTCTCCACCGCCACCTTGATCTTCTGGGTGAAGGCACAGCCTCCCCGTTCGACAAGGGCGAGCCACGTCTGCGAGGTCTTCAGTTTCCTGAAACTGGTACTGGGGCTGCAGGCATTCTGTGTTTTTCCCTCAGGAGGCACGATGACTCCCGCCACTCTTTTCAAAGCGGAGCTTCTTCCAAACACGCCGGTCTCCCCCAGCTCTGACAACATGCGATTCCCAACATGAAACGATATGTTCATGTAAGCAGTCCAAACAGCGCTGGTTCTGCAACAGTGCTGGCTAAGCAGCCAAAGGAAGCTGAATTTCATGAGCCAGGAAGAGGCAGCATTGTTTCTCTGAGTGCCAACCTTGAGTAGATGCATCTCTCTCTCTGCTTAAGTGACTGAAGAACCAACCCAACAAAAGGATGTGGCTTCCACATCTGTTGATGATCAATGTAAACTATTAAAATGAAAAATACCTTCTGGGTGAAAACAAGTTCCACTGTCTTCCAGCATGTTTTTGTAAGAAGTTCTTAAAGAAGTCTTATGAGTTTGGGGGTTTTTTGTTTTGTTTTTTTTTTTTTTTGAGGGAGAGAAAGAGGAAAACTTTAGATTGAAAAAGAAAAATTCCCAGTCTCACTATTTTAACTCCAGATACTGTTTACTGTTGGGTGATATGATTATGACATAAAAGACAACACAGCCAATTAGGTAAGAGCTTAGAGCATGCTCTATATTTATTGGTTGAATGCTTTGAATGTTGCTATGGGTAATTTCAATGTTACTGGACAGATTCAGCCCTTGAGTTACATGTTATGATACCAGGTATCACATTAAACTATAAAATATAAAAATTACATAATGTATGAGTTTTAAAACCTGAATACATATGCAAGAAAAGCCATACAATTAACACTTTCCTTCACAATCAGTGAAGTAAATATACGTTACAAAATGCCAAGTTTTAACCATGAATGTTAATTAAAAATTAGCACTACGACCAGATATGGGGTAGAAGTGGTGAATAACACTGTTTTTAACTCACATTTTCACCATACAATATATTTTTTTAATCTAGCATGTAAAATTTTGAACTTTATTTAATAAAGCTTGCTCATAAGTTTGTTGGATCCGTTTGGTTTTAATTTTTAAAAGCAGGGTATCCCATTCAATTTCTTCAGCTCACTACCCTCACTTTTGGCAGCACTAAAGACAGAAAAGACCAATGTCATTTCTCTGCAGAGCTTGACATCTGTTAGTAGCTTAACAATATTTTGAGGAAAGAGGAGGACAAGTGTAGAGGAAAAGATCAAATATAGCAATATTGGTTTACCACAGTGTACCGTGAACAAAAATGTAGCTGCAGATTTTAGAAAGACAAATTCTGAGGTCCTCACTTAAATTTAACCACTGACATCAGTGACTGTTAAAGGTCATCGAATCTTTTAACAAAATGTTTGCCTAAGTCAGCAAACACCCTTGGTGGAAGACCCCACATACACTGTTAGTTCTGCCTGTATTTTTGCTACATGTAGGCCAAGAGCACAATATAACTTCAAAGCCAAAAGAATGACATGTGAACTAACAGGCATGGGCACTCACTGGTACTGCCATACACTTTCTTGGGAGAATTACTCAGTGGTTCTTATTCACCAGCTAGGAAGCCAAAGCCAAGAATTTTGACCTTGTACATAAATGTCTCTGACTTCTATGCATACGGTACTAAGAGATACTTCAGGTTCCATCTTGCCAGAACTACAGAAGCTAGTGTATTCTTATGAAATATCAATTAGCAACATGACAACATGAAGTAGGAAAAACAAAGGAGAAAAGATTTCTTATGGGCCCATCAAAAAGTAGCAGTAAAAGAAAAACACTGATGTGACACCTTCCGCTCACAATGGTCTATGTTCTTTCCCAAAGGCTGTTAATCTGATTTCCACACCCCCACTCTTCAAAACAGACAGTGAAGTACACAGTGTGTTGACTCACAAAGTGCCACTTGAGTTGGACATCAATGCTTTTGCATATTATCCAGAGATTTTCATCAAAGCAACAAAACCCACATCTTTAGGCCTCTTATTGTTACACAGGAAAGAAAAAAAAAAAAAAAAAAGGTAAGAGATACAATTTTGAAAAGCAACTGAACAAAATTTTACTTCTGCTGTAGGTCTATATTTTCAAAACGTCCCAAATAAAGACATACTACCATTTAGTATTTCCTAGAGTCAATTCTAGAAGGAAAACATACAACCATAGTTGATACATTATGCTAGGGTTTAAAGGGGTCTGGCAAACAAAGATATACTTTTTTAAAAAATATATACTGCTACCCTAAATGACGCCTATAATACTTTAAAATATTTTTAGATATATAACCAAAAGTGCTAGCATCTAAAATAATTATTCAGAACACATTTCCTTCCCAGTCAGTAGATTTGGCAACCAGATTTCCTGGGTATTAATAAAATTAACCATGGAAAATTAAATCAAGATCTCAGCCTATAATTAAGTTTACTGAACAGAAGTATTATTAGATACCAAAAATTAAACATGTGGAAGCAAAGTATAAAAATTAGTATAAAGAAACTTTAAAATATTATGACTAATTCTCCACGGCATCAATATCACAATCACTGTAATTTGAAAATCAAAGCTTAATGTATACTAAAGCCCTTACTCAGATAAGGACAAAAATGTGTATAACACAACACTAGAAAAACAACAAGTTCAAATAGCTGGACATGATACGGAGTTTTATTTTTAAAACAACCAAGTTTCACCCTCTTTAGTACTTGTGTAGAGAAGCTGCAGTTGAATTTTCTCTCTACATAAAGTGCTAAAAGAGAATTCATCTTAACTTTCATCACTGGAAAGACTCAGTTACATCTTCAGGAGATCCTGGGGTTTCTTCAGTTTGCAGAATGTCACACTTGCACATGGGGCACGTCCTATGGGCTAAAAGCCAAGGGTCAATGCACGCCTGGTGGAAAACATGCTTGCAAGTTAAAATACGCACTACATCTTGAGGCTTGTAAATGTCAAAGCAAACAACACAATTGTCTTCATCTGGCTCTAGCTCCTTGTCCCCTTCTTGGAGCACTCGCAGTTGAAGCTTCCCAATGGCTTTCCTCACATCTGCCTTCAGCTGCCTTCGCCTCCTGGTGGAAGAATTGGGCCCTTGAGGTCTCCAGGCACAGTACAGGAACAGGTAGGCCACGGTGGCGGTCAGGAAGGTGAAGAGAGACATGACGTACTGGCTCAGCCAGGGCATGTGCATTCTCCCCACTTCAATGATGATCTTCACAGAGACTCCTCTCTGAATCAAGTGCAACAGCTCCATGCCTTTCAGGTTGCCTATCATCACAGCAACTATATTTTCCGTTCCCTGGTGAGACATGGGGAATACCTTGTTGCCTGTACCTGGGTAGTTATAGATGATCACCCCGTTTGCTCCCTTCTCTGCGGCCACATTGATTTTGCGTGTGAAGGTGCAGCCACCCCGTTCAATGAGGGCCAGCCAAGAGTCTGCTTGCCCAGGCCTGCTGAAGTTGGTCATAGGGTTACAAGCATTCTGATTCCATCCTTCGGGAAGTACCACCACGCCAGACGCCCTTTCCAGAGGAGAATGATTCCCGAACACTCCACTCTCTCCCAATTCTGATATGAGGCGATTTCCTACCTGAAATGTTATATTCAGGTGTGCTGTCCAAATGGCTTTTCCTTTTGAGTCAGGAAGGCTTAGTAGTAGAAAGATGCCGAGCCTCCACAGTTGAGATGAAGCAGAACTGTGAGCTGAAGAAGTAATTCTAAGTAGGCTCATTCCTTCATTTGCCTATTAACAGACAAATGTGAAAAATACAACTGCATCCGTTGTAGAAGAAAGTTAGGAAGTTAGCTTCAAGGCTTGGTAGGAGATAATTAAAGCACAGGAATGGAAAAGGTCTGCATGGATCAAAGATATCTTGCTCCTTCCAGCATTTTTATTTTTGGTAGATTATCTTTCTCATAATGAAACAGAATAACAGGATTTGTTATTAGCACAATGTGATTTCAAGAAAACTGTGACTTCCTAATGGGGGAAATTGTGACATCAGAGCCAGTTAAGCCAATCTGAGAGTTTATATGAATGTACTGCATACTGAAATCCTATTGGCCAAAAAGCTAGGCAGCCAGGACTCATGACATATGCTAATGTGAATAAACTCTAAAGCAAAAAACAGATAATTTTTTAAATACCTGAGTTTCTTTCCTAGTTCTGGAGAGACTGAAAAGCTGCCTAAACACTTTTTGCTCATTGTTTTCCCATCTGTGAAGCAAAATAGAAACCATTCATATATGACTGTATGTTTCTGGCCAGTCATCAGTTCTCAGGTATGGTGTTATGCTACCCGATATGCCAGTCAGTCCATGGGAAGCAGAAATGAATCATTCCCTCTGTCTTGCAACATTAAATGCTCATCCCAGGCCTAAAGATTCAACATGAGGGGAATGTAAACTGACATTTATTAACACTGACAAAATAAAGCCTTATCAAGAAGACAGTTATCATCATATCAGAGGCTGTTAAACATGCAATTACTTAACAACTGAAGACAGGATTTTAAAAACAATGCAATTTAGCTTGCTAAAGATCAGCTGCTGATCTTGAAAGCTGAAGGAATTTAAGCGGTAGCTATATTTTAGCTCAAGACATCTCAAATCTAAAGGCTCATCATATGGTTGAAAAGACCAATTTGAAAAACTTAGTATTAATAATTCATTGTATCTTTCTCATTGTATGATGAACTGCTTAGGCAATGACAGCCAGAACTTCCCCCCTCTCTTAGGACAAACGCACCTGTAAGAAACAATTTTTTACCCCCAACATAGCAGTTCGCAAATAGGGGATAATTTTGTCTCCCAATAAATATTTGGCTGTTTCCAGAGACACTCTCAATTGTCACAGTGTGAGAGTACTGCTGGCATGCAGTGCGTAGAGGACGGGGATACTGCTGGATATTCTACAATCCACAAAACAGCCCTGAGCAGGAAGTAATTACCTGACCCAAAATGTCAGTAACAGCCTTGGGAGGGAAGACTCATCCCTAAATTCATCTGTCCCTGAGAAATCAGGTCTGTGCTCTTATCATGAAGTTTATAATTGGCAATACATCCAATAAGGAGGAGTCCTCAGCCTGTCTCCATTTCCTGATCTCTTTGAGATTGAAACAGCGGACACTTGCACGAATGCCTGTGACCCCATGAGGCCTGATTCAAAACTGCATCCATTTTATCAGGACCAGGTCCAGGGGTCTTCTATCCTGGGGCCAGGAAGTCTGAACACGAAAGAAGGGAAGTTGGGCAGTGGGGGTGGGAGGAGGAGAGGAAAACAGATGACTAATGTTTAGTTCAGTCGCTCAGTCCTGTCCGACTCTTTGCGACCCCATAAATCGCAGCACGCCAGGCCTCCCTGTCCATCACCGTCTCCCAGAGTTCACTCAGACTCATGTCCGTTGAGTCCGTGATGCCATCCAGCAATCTCATCCTCGGTCGTCCCCTTCTTCTCCCCTTCCCTCCCAGCATCAGAGTCTTTTCCAATGAGTCAACTCTTCACATGAGGTGGCCGAGGTACTGGAGCTTCAGCTTCAGCATCATTCCCTCCAAAGAAATCCCAGGGCTGATCTCCTTCAGAATGGACTGGTTGGATCTCCTTGCAGTCCAAGGGACTCTCAAGAGTCTTCTCCAACACCATAGTTCAAAAGCATCAATTCTTCGGCACTCAGCTTTCTTCACAGACCAACTCTCACATCCATACGTGACCACAGGAAAAACCATAGCCTTGACTAGACAGACCTCTGTTGGCAAAGTGATGTCTCTGCTTTTGAATATGCTATCTAGGTTGGTCATAACTTTTCTTCCAAGGAGTAAGCGTCTCTTAATTTCATGGCTGCAGTCACCATCTGCAGTGATTTTGGAGCCCCCCAAAATAAAGTCTGACACTGTTTCCACTGTTTATCCATCTATTTCCCATTAAGTGATGGGACCAGATGCCATGATCTTCATTTCCTGAATGTTGAGCTTTAGGCCAACTTTTTCACTCTCCACTTTCACTTTCATCAAGAGGCTTTTTAGTTCCTCTTCACTTTCTGCCATAAGGGTGGTGTCATATGCATATCTGAGGTTATTGATATTTCTCCTGGCAATCTTGATTCCAGCTTGTGCTTCTTCCAGCCCAGCATTTCTCATGATGTACTCTGCATATAAGTTAAATAAGCAGGGTGACAATGTACAGCCTTGATGTACTCGTTTTCCTATTTGGAACTAGTCTGTTGTTCCATGTCCAGTTCTAACTATTGCTTCCTGACCTGACTAATGTTACTTTCTGACTATTAGACCATTTATTCAATATCTAACCTTTCTATCTTTTTAACATCCAAGAATTAAAGAGGCTTTCATTAGCCTGCCTGCAAAGTTCAACCAAAGGAGACTGAAATATACAAAGCTTGGCTCATCCCATGCTCCAAATATCCCTGCCTGCCCTTCCACGTTGCCACCCTACCTCTAAGTATAGTAAGTTGATTCTTCTCATCTACAGGCTCATTTCATTATCCCCAAGGCCAGCTACTGTTGTTCTGGTTTCAATGGGAAGAATGATCACACAAACAGACTGTTCTCACATCTCTCCATAGAAGAGCAAGACAATTTTATTTTCCAGAAACCTAACTAGACTTCCTTCAACGTCTCTTTGGGTAGCAGTGCTTTAGAAAACCCACACTGAATGGACCCATTGGTAATCAGGGTAGAATTATCATGTTTGGCTCAGGTTAACCATGATTTACCCTGCTATGGAAAATCCCTTCACTGATTGAGCACATGCCAGAAGGGAACATGAAGTTAGTCAGCGTCCTGCCACCAAAGGGAACGGGTACAAACTGGAAGGTGAATAGGGAAACAAAGTTCCTGAGATTTACCCAACGGAATTATACCCATATAACCACTAACCATGATATACGTAATATTCACTATACTCAAGGCACTGATATGAGCCAGAGCCTGTGTCACCAGGGACACAGCACCGTGCTGTTCTCAGAGGGTCATCATCTAGTTGGAAGAAGAGGGTTATACACCAATTAGATACATGCATGTATATGTCCTAACTTCTAGGTTCCAAATAAGTTCAAGAAGGTTATAATTTTCATTAAGCTGGCGGAGAAGAATCACCTGATCTCTATCCCTCTGCTACTCATCAACCTCTCAGGAATGCTCAAACATCTAGAAATCTTGACGTTGATAAGAAAAATAGCTAAATACTATCTGGGCAATACTGTGTGAATGTATCTCTAAATGCAGAGGATACTGAAGAAGCTTCAGTAAACTGCCTCACAAGTTGCTTTATCCAAGTATTATCAGAGATCTCTAGGGATCCACAAAACACACTGGATTTGCTTTTAATCTTGAGAATTACAACTGGATAGGGTTTCTGTGAGTAATTAAATGCATCATAATGGGATTTAGCAGGAAGAGAATACTGACTCTAAGTAGACTGAGAACAAGAAAAAGCAAGTAAAGCTAGTGATAAATACTTTCTGAAAGAGGTATCTTTATTTCTAAAGAATTCTAAAGCTAAAAATTATTTTAAGATGTTATTACATTTGATTGCAAATTGGTAAATCCTTACATTTTTTTTTCAAAATTTCTCCCATAAATTAATCACTATTGCCACATATTCTCTCAGACACATGCAATACAATTTTTTTCACATACAAATACATTTTCCACTTATTTCTGAACCCAGGAAAGAGCTTTGAATACGCTAAAATGGAATACGGTAACTTTAAGAACATATGAGCTTCTGAATTACCTTGACAGTCACACACTATACTAGCGGGCAGATACAGATGCGTGAAAGTTACAAACTTTACTCCTATCCTGCTCCTCATTCACTGGAGACTTGGGCAAACTCCAGGAGATGGTGAGGGACAGAGAGGTCTGGCGTGCTGCAGTCCACGGAGTCACAAAGAATCAGACACAACTTGGTGACGGAACAACAGAAACACCTCATTCATTATTCTTTATATTAAACAATATAATAACTTTCAATATCACTAAAAGCTCTGGTAACTAAATATATAAGAAAGAACAGCCAAAACAGACATTTTAAATTACCATCTCACTAGCCATCACTTCTTCGCTATGTAAGCCAGGATCACTAGTCTTCTCTATTATCTGCACTCCTAACAGTGAGATGCATGAGGAAAGGGTAACTTGTCTAGGAGCCCACAGCTCCAAGAAGCCTTTATAACATTAAAGGAAGGGGAGGGGATTCTCACTAGCGTTTCTCAAACACCTAACACAGCACCTGCATCAAAGGAGTTTGTTCAAAAGAATGATCAACATGGTCAGTTTTACCACTTGTGAGTGAGTACTTTTCACTGGCTTCATCATCGTCATTCCACAGTCTAGAATTTGGCAACAGCATCTAATCTCGAGCAATATTTTGCTCACCTTGAATTCATTCTGTTGCCAGAGCAACCTACAAAAAAAAAAAAGTAATGAAGTTCACGATGGCATTCCTGTTTGTCTAAAACCTTACACGTCCCCCTTTATCCAAAGGATAACATCCAAGCTTCTAGGAACTCCAACAGAACTTCTCCAGCCTGGTCCTCTCTCCTTCAATTCAACCTCATTTTCCACTATTATCAGCCTGAAACGTATGCTTCTTCAACTCATAGGGCTTACAGCTTCCTGGGCTCCTACTGCAGCACTCATTCTATGGAGACCTTAGACAGACTTTTTGTTCCTTGTATGAAACTGTACCTACAGCAGGAACACTGATTACAAAAGGGGCCTAAGTACCTCCCCTCCTGATGACGCCTTTGCAATGTGACTTGCCGGGTCCTTCATCAGGAGGTGGAATTTATTTCTACACCTTTTGAAGCTGGATAGATTGGTGACTCAAGTTGGCGAACAGACTGGCACAGATGTGATGATGTGCCGGTTCCAAGCCTAAGCCTCAGAAGGCTTTGCGCTCCCTCCCTTCCCTCTTGAAATCCTGCTGTCCTCTAGCACAGAAGGCTAGCCTGATAGAGGAGGGCACAAATGCACCAGCCTGAGGCGACCTGGGTCAACCCACAGATGGACAAATATGTGTGAACACCCAAGATGAGCAGAGATGTCTCCCTAATGCTGAGGTGATGGCACACATGTGACTGAATCCAGCTGAGACCAATTGCTGAGCCCATCTAGACTCCTGAGCAGTGACAGATACCTTTTAAAAAGTAGTTTATAAAAAAATACTGCCCTTGAACAGAGATGCAGACAGAGAGAACAGATTTGTGGACACACCAGGAGAAGGGGAGGATGGGATGAATTGAGAGAGTAGCACTGACAGAAAAACTACCGTGTGTGAAACAGACAGCTAGTGAGCTGCTGTATAACACAGGGGGCTCAACCTGGCACTCTGTGATGAGCAGAGGCTGGGCTGGGAGGGGAGGGAGGCTCAAGAAGGAGGGGACACATGTATACGGATTCACAATGTTGTATGGCAGAAGCCAAAATTGTAAAGCAGTAATTCTCCAATTAAAAATGAAAAAACCACTGTCCTTACATTGAGCTCTTAGACAGCAACTGATATAGTTCCCTCTACAAAATCCTCTGCTCTATTAATCTCACAGTATGGGACTAAATCTTATTCTCATTTTTTCAATACTCAGCTTCTGGCACATCATAGGTTCTCAATGAAGGTTAATTAAATTGCCAATGTCTTATCCTCCAAATTCTAACCTGTAATATTACTCACACAATAAGGCTGATCCAGTTAATTTTATCTTCGTAAGGGTGACCATGTAGTTCAAGCAACAGAATAGTTAAATACACACAATGTGGTTAACCTTTAATTCTTCTACAGATTGAACACTCATAAAACAGAATTTTTTATAGCCATATCTGAATGCTAAGATAAATGAGCATTTGGAATATAACCAAATTCCTTTATACTTTAACAGGCAAAATCAACCTACATAAATTATACTTTCTTCCACATTCTGAATTAAAACATTTGAACACCAAATTAAGAACTTTTCCTTCTCAGTCAATCTACTAAGCTAGAGGACAGAATGACAATCAACGAAGAGAAACACATTACTAGTAGTTTGGAAGGTAATTGGGGGGAAAAAACCTCACACCACAGCCTGTGCATTAAGAGGGCAGAAAAAGGAGCTGAACATCCTTAAGAACAAGATTAAGGACAGTAATTGATGATATTATCTTTCTCTGAGCCTAGGGGAAAAAAATACATTTTAATATTAACTCAATCATTTAGACTGGATTTTTGTTCAAAGGGGTGGAGAAGAGGCAATATACTCAAAGTTGGGTGGAGGGCGGGTACAAAATCTTTTTAATAACCACAACAACTTGCCCTGTTCTATTAACAGATGATTTTGCTCCTGTGGTTAAGAATCACTGAGGATGAGGAGCCTGCTTTTGGAGCTCTGTTGTTTCAAAGTTGCCCTAAAACCATGAAGAAGACTGGAGACCTTCTTAGGCCGCAATCAGTCAGCAAAGGTCTGTATAAGCTTTGTCTTTCTAAGACCAGTTCCCCGGAGTGCGGTTAACTCAGAGCGAGCTCTCAGCAGTCAGAAAGAGCAAGGCAGTGGTGTTTAAGAGGATTTCCCCCCTTAGATCCCTTAAGTTTTTCCAATTCACAGGTCACAAACCCTTACTTATTTATTAGGGAATTCAATCCCTCCTGGGAGGCAGCAGAGGATAAAAACAGCAATAGAATCATCACACTAGCAGAAATGGTACTAAAGCACAAGGCTACGTGTAACAGACCTGCCACGAAACCCTGTCTTTGCCATGTGCTAGCTGTGTAAGCTAAGTCACCCTGAGACTTGGCTGTCTCATGTGTAAGATGGGGGAGTAATGCCTGCCTCTCCTGGCTGTGCTGAGTATCAGATGATCCATTTCACATCTCTCTGTAATTCACCAAGCACACTGATAGCATGATGGGAGTTCAATAAAAGGGTCCTATCCCCATTCCCCATTTGATGAAGGCTCTTTCCTGTTTTCTACCTAGCAACATTTTCTCATCCTTCAAAGATGACCCCAGGGACTTCTCTGGTGGTCCAGAGGTTAAGAATCCTCCTTGCAATGCAGGGAACGTAGGTTTGATCCCTGGTCAGGGAATTAAGATCCCATGAGCTTCGGAGCAACTAAGCCCAAGAGCTACAACTACTAAGCCAGTGCTCTAAAGTCTGCATGTCAGAACTAGGGTGTCCATGTACTGTAACGAAAGATCCCACATGCCGCAATCAAGAACCCACATGCCACAACCAAGACCCAACACAGCCAAAATGAATGAATCAATCAATGTTAAAACAAAACCAGATGATCCCCATCTTTTTTGCAGTCACTCCAGTTGAAATATTCTGCTCCTATTCTTTCTGTGGGTTTCCCAGGTAGCTCAGCTGGTAAAGAATCCGCCTGCAATGCAGGAGACCCCGGCTCAATTCCTGGGTCTGGAAGTTCCCCTAGAGAAGGGCTACTCACTCCACTGTTCTTGGGCTTCCTTGGTGGCTCAGACAGTAAAGCATCCACCTGCAATGTAGGAGACCTGGGTTCGATGCCTGGGTTGGGAAAATCTCCTGGAAGAGGGCATGGTGACCCACTCCAGTATTCTTGCCTGGAGAGTCCCCACAGACAGAGGAACCTGGTTGGTTGCAGTCCGTGGGGTCACAAAGAGTTGGACATGACTGAGAGACTAAGCATATTCTTTCCACACCTACTTGACATTCATTTACTTTTGCTATATGTTACATAGTGTAGTTGGATGCTTTATGTTGGCTATACTTTGGATGTAGAATGTCTCGAGAGGGGCAGTGTCCACTTATTTCTGTAAACTCTGTTTTCCCCCTTTGTCCCAACACCAACACAATGCAATTTGCTCAAGGTACCCAACAAATGTTTGACTTTTCAAGCACTTATTCTTCAAAATATTAAGACTTATCAGAAGCTTTTGGCAACCTCTGTATTATACAGTCATCCATTAAAAAAAAAAATAGAACAGGCAATGATTTGACATGTCTTCCCTCCGCTAGGAATTACTTTGACAACAGTTGTCCAGAAAAAGGCTTATTTAATATCACAGGATCAGAGGCCATCTGTCTCACATTTTCTCTCCAAAAGTCAAGAATAAATTCCATCCACATCTCTGAATCTGAAAAAACGATACAAAAAGGGAGTAATATACAGCCATAAAGTAACAACTATTTTTAATATATAAGGAACTGGACCCTACAAATTTTTAAATGCTCCTTTAATTATCTTTTGTATATAAACATACACACACACACACACACATATATATACACTTATATAAATATGTATCAGGTCATAAGTCAAATAGATACTATCCAAAGAAAAGTACTAGATTTTGTTCATTTTGGTACTTCAAAGAAGGCCCTATTATCATATCAGCAGTGCCAGTTAAAGCAAAAAGTTTCTAAGTGCAACTAACTATCTCAACAACCCATAGACCTTCTATTCCCAGTTCAAGACACACTCAGATCCTGCAAACCCAGAAACCACCTAACCCAATACAAATTATATTCTTTCTACTCTGAACTTTCTAGCATTAAAAAGTTTTGTATTTATGGTTACCAGGATATACAACATATGTACCTTTTAAAGTAAAAATAAGTGCTAGCTACTTTTTAAAGAAATAAATAGTACTTTCTTCATTTTTCTACATCCTTTCTTAGGAAATTGTATACGGTATGGGTATATTTTTATGCAGGTGTTGAAAACATTAACTCTTACCTCTAATAAAGGCTTTTTGATTCTCAATTCTAAGTTCTTTGAGGGTAGGATTTTATTATATTTGTTTATCTTCCTTAAGAGCCTAGCACACTGATTTGTATAAAATCAATTACTGATCTGATTTTTCATAGTAAAAGTGATTCTCTGACATAAGAACTTGGCATTGCCTCTTCTTTACATACGTTCCAGAAGGACAATCCAAGAACCATCTACTCAATATCTACATTATTCTTTCATTCATTCATGCAAATATTTATCAAGAACTGACTTATGTGCACAGTTCTGGGTACTAGAGCAGTGATCAAAAAAAAAGGGGGCGGGGGAGGGAATTCCCTAGTTGTCCAGTGGTTAGGACTCAGAACTTCCACTGCAGGATGTTAGGGAACCCAGATCCCACATGCTGCACTGTATGGAGGGAAAAAAAACAACTTTTTAAAATATATTCATGAATCAATTGTTTCTGTGTATCCAGGAATTCAAAGATGAAGTCAAGGTTGTACCTCACTCAAGAACTCTGATGTGACAAATAAGTAATGTAAACTAATAAGTAATGTAAACTAAGTGGCAGAGAGGTATGATAGGAAAAGTCCTGCCCACAGATGGAGCAGTGTATTCACACACAGCCCAGATACCCTACGCTAAGGCACCACATTCCCTAGTGTGTTTCATGCGGTTGATGATAAAGCAGCCCAAATGGCACATCTGATCACAAAGCTTCTTTGACTCAGGTTCATGAAGCTCATGGAGCTGTGACATTTTTATATTTAAAAACAAGTCTTTGTTTCATATCACATTTCATAGTATTAAATAGGCCTCATTAGTTTTAACGTGAATAGGAATTGTTACATTTCACATGTGGTGGTTTAGTCGCTAAGTTGTGCCTGGCTCTTGTGACCTCATGGACTGTAGCCTGCCAGGCTCCTCAGTCCATGGGATTCTCCAGGCAAGAATACTGGAGTGAGTTGCCATTTCCTTCTCTAGGGGATCTTCCCGACCCAGGAATCAAACCCAGGTCTCCTGCATTGCAGGCAGATTCTTTACGGACTGAGCTATGCGGGAAGTTTCAGGTTTAGTTAATTACACAGGATTAGTTAATTCTGAAGCCAAGCTTCCCAGGTTTGAATCCTGTGCTTATACTAGTTCTGCAGCCTTGAACAGATTACTTGAAATTTTATACCCTGGCTTCTTTACTTGTCATATAGGGAAAGCAGCAGCACCCACCTTTTAGAACTCTTATGAGGATTAAATGAAAAAAATGTACAGTATCTAAAGCATTTAGAACACTGTTCAGTTCAATATACAGTCCAATATGTGTTACCACCACTATCACCATCTTTACATTATAGTCTTAATTCACTTATTTTATGAGATAAGAATGATGATAAAGTCTTTAAGGGATTTTCACAATCCTTTAATTCTAATGAAGTCTCTATTGACATAAAACATTCAGTATCATTTTTTCCATATATAACTACTGATCTATTTTTGTGCCTGTTAATATCTCCAGCTAAACAACTAATAAGTGATTGCCTATTACAGAAAGTATTTCATGACTCATAAAGGATACATGCAAATATAGCTGGATTGTGATTATCATCATCTTAATGTATATGCCAACTTCAGAAAAATAGCTTTTGTTCCTTCACACCCACAAACCTTCCATAAAAACAAGATCAAAACAAGAATTTGATTGGCTCTCCTGGCCTGATTTTTTTCATTTGATACAGATTATACTAACAGGTTATACAGGCAGGAAAACTATATGACTGATTTCATATAACTCAAGAGGAAAAGTCATACACTCTATTCAAAAATACATGTGACAACCTCTTAACCTGTAAGTATATAAAGAGGAGATGGAATTCACCATTCCTTTCTTCTCTACAACTTTTGAGTTGTTGCTAGATGATGTAAGTTTTTAACTTGATTTTTCTTCATCTCTCTTACCCATGGACTGAAGAACAGATATTGTGTTAGCAACCCTTAGCAAGCGTGAAAACACTTTGTAGTACATCCTTAAAGCTCCTGGGTGATCAGGTGCACTATCAGTGAGCAGTTAGCATCTTGGAAGGAATTTTCTGAGTAGCAGGTCTCAACATTAGGCTTAAAATATTCAGTAAACCATGTTGTAAACACATGCGCTGTCATTGAGGCTTTGTCATGCCATTTATAGAGCACAAGTTAAGTAGATTTAGCATAATTCTTAAGGACCAGGGATTTTCAGAATGGTAAATGAACATGAGCTTCAACTGAAAGTCACCTGCCTTATTAGTCCTAACAAGAGATCCAGCCAGTTCTCTGAATCCAGGCATTGACTTCTCCTCTCTAGCTACGAAAGTCCTAGATAGCATCACCTTCTGATGCAAGGCTGTTGTCCTATGTTGAAAATTGGTTGTTTGGTGTAGCCACCTTCATTGTCTTAGAGAGACTTTTGGTCTCTAGCTAGGATAATGAATGGATCTGCCATAGCTTCTACATCAGCACTTGCTGCTTTCACCTGGCGCTGTTGGGGAGATGGCTTCTTTCCTGTATCCTCATGAACCAATCCCTGCTAGCTTTAACCTTTTCTTCTGTAACTTCCTCACCTCTCCTAGCCCTCACTGAATTAACAAGAGTTAGGGCCTGTTTTTGGATTGCTGCTGCTCTGCTAAGTCGCTTCAGTCGTGTCTGACTCTGTGCGACCCCACAGACGGCAGCCCACCAGGCTCCCCCACCCCTGGGATTCTCCAGGCAAGAACATTGGAGTGGGTTGCCATTTCCTTCTCCAATGCATGAAAGTGAAAAGTGAAAGTGAAGTCACTCAGTCGTGTCTGACTCTTCGCCACCCCATGGGCTGCAGCCTACCAGGCTCCTCCGTCCATGGGATTTTCCAGGCAAGAGTACTGGAGTAGGGTGCCATCGCCATTCCCGATTTCTGGATTAGGTTTTGGCTTAAGGGGATGTTGTGTGTAGTCTGATCTTCTGTCCAGACCACTTACACTTTCTCCTGTCAGCAAGGCTGTTTTGCTTTCTCATCCTTCACAAGAATGAGTGATACACTGGAGTAGTACTTTTGATATCCTTCAAGAACTTTTTATTTGAATTCACAACTTAGCCAACTGTTTGGTTCAAGAGTCCAGCTTTTCGCCTATCCTGGTTTTCAATATGCCTTCTTCATTAAGCTTAATCACACCTCGTTTTGATTTAAAGTGAGCAACGGGTAACTCTTCCTTCATTTGAATACGTAGAGACTACTGGGAAGTGAAGTGAAAGTCATCAGTCGCATCCGACTCTGTGACACCGTGGACTGTACAGTCAGTCCATGGAATTATCTAGGTCAGGATACTGGAGTGAGTAGCCTTTCCCTTCTCCAGGGGATCTTCCCAAACCAGGGATTGAACCCAGTTGTCCCATATTGCAGTAGGATTCTTTACCAGCTGAGCTATCAGGGAAGTGCAGGGGTTATTAACTGGCCTAATTTCAACACTGGTGTTTCCCAAGGAATAGGGAGGCCATTTCTGTTACATTAATAAAATGATAGGATTATTCTCTTTTACCTCTTAATATAATCGGTGATATTAAGTTTTTCTAATACTGAATCATTCACACACTCATAGGATAAAACACACTTCATCCTGATGTATATCACTAAAATTTAATATTTTATTAAGGATTCATGCAGCCACAGGCTGTTCTGTGACTCAGACAGTAAAGTATCTGCCTACAATGCAGGAGACTTGAGTTTGATCCATGGGTCGGGAAGATCCCCTGGAGAAGGGAATGGCAACCCACTCCAGTATTCTTGCCTGAAGAATTCCATGGACAGAGGAGCCTGGCAGGCTATAGTCCTTGGGATCGCAAAGAGTCAGACACGACTAAGCAACTAACACACACATGTACCCACATAAAATGAGACTGGTCTTTAGTTTTTTATTATTACATTTTCCAAATTTGGTTATTTGCAAAGATATACTAGCTTCAAACGAGCTTTCTCTTCCTAGCTTCTGAGACAACTCTTAGAAATTACCTTTCCGTGAAGGTTTGGTGAAACTATTTGAGCTTACTCTCTCTTGGTAGAACAGGCTGGATTGTCACTTCACACTCTTAATGGATAATGGTTCAGGTCTCCTGTTTCTTCTTGGGTCAATCGGTTAAGTTTCCTAATCTACGGCACAGCATTATTGAAAGTAATTTTACAATTCTTAAATTATTCTATCTGTAGTTAATTTTCATTTTGTTTTCCTAATTGTGTTTATTTGTACATTTTTTCCCCATTGATCTTGGTAGCACTTGTCTCTGTAAGTCTCTCATATAACTGATTCTTGAAGTAATTCTGTTTCTTTACTTTCTAAAAATTTCTATTTTATCTTTATGTCTTTTTACTTCTCATAAGTTGGTGAACGCCCAGGCTAAGACAGCAATAGTTATCTCGGACAATGGTCTATTCAGCAAACAGAATGAAGAGTGTAAGTTTAAAAAGGTAAACCAACAGCCTTGCTTTTGGCTTTGCCAAGATGCTAGTCAGTTCACAGGACTGTTCTGAATTTAACACTCCCATCAAGAGGCTAATTTTGGCACTATGAATTTACCAAGTCCGGGTGGTGGACGAACTGACCTATACACATCCTCTCCTCTGAAATGGCCAGACCCTTCTTCCTTCCTTCAAGGGTGACTACCCCTATTACTATGTTCTATCTGAGGTTCTTGTTCTCTTCCATTATATGCCAAACCTCTTAACCTTTCACCTCTCCAGTGCTGAATAGCCTAGGAGTTCTCTCTAGTGACTGGACACCACTCTTAAGTGAGGAAATGTTACTGGACTGCCCCCAACTGCTACTTAGGACTGGTCAGTCCTCATAACTCTTTCTGCTGGAGGTTTCTCTCTCCTGAGCGAAACTGGTGGAAGGTGATTTGAACTTCTGGACAAGCCCCATGAATCAAGTTTGGCTCCTCAATAAGTCACAGAAGATTTCTGTTCCCTGAAATTTCAAAGCAGCAAATATTGTTCTGCTGACACCTAGAAGATGTGAAAGGATTCTCTTCCACACACCTGTTGTTCAGTTGCTAAGTCGTGTCCAACTCTTTGAGAATCCATGGACTGTAGCGTGGCAGGCCTCCCTGTCCTTCACTATCTCCTGGAGTTTGTTTAAACTCATGCTTGAACAAACCTTGAGTTGTTCAAACTCATCACCTTGAGTTGGTGATGCCATCTAACTACCTCATCCTCTGTCATTCCCTTCTCCTCCTGCTCTCAATCTTATCCAGCATCAGGGTCTTTTCCACACACCTATTCCAAGGAAAATGCCAGTGTCCTTCCATGCCTGTGGACCAAGGCTAACTGCACAACCCACCTACAGTTCATGCTCCTTTCAAGATCTGGAGTCTAGTGTTGGTCCTGCATCTAAAAAAAGAGTTGCTTTCCCAAGGACAAAACTAGCTATAATCATCTGCTGTGGTCAAAATTCTTCAGCATCTAAAGCTTAAAAATGAACACAATCTGTGAGAGAAAGCAAGCAAGCTGTATGACTGTAAAAACCAACCACAACACAAAGTTCTAAAATAAAAGTCTCACATGTTCTGCTCTTAGTAAGTTACCGTTGAAGCTTAAAGTCTGCCCTGGTCCTAAAACAAACTTCAACAAAAACATATGATTGGGCTCCCCTAGATCTTACAAAGGGCCATAGTCTTTAACACACAATTCAACATGAGAAACCCTAAGAATTGTTTTTTTCCCAAAAGTTTGCAGCAAACTCATTTGAGGTCAAAAACCTGACCTGTAATAGTGTGAGTCTATTTATAATCATTTAGTGCCCGAGTTTAGTCTTTACTTGGAAGACGCACATGCCTTCACCATACCAGAACAGAAAATAATGGTTCAAATATTGACAATCTCTGTAGCATATGTATTGGACCTGACCTTCAATATATCAACAAAATTTGCCACTTAAGGAAACTTTGTAGCTAACTGGCAAAACAAAGACCCATTACACAGTACAAATAATCTTTCCCAATATTATCTACTCTATACAGTCGCACTTTGAATTCAGAATATGACTGATCCCAACCTTATTCTTATATCTGGCATTACATCGTGCATGAGTGCTCAGACGTGTCCGACTCTGTGACCCCATGGACTGCAGCCCACCAGACGCCTCTGTCCATGGAATTTTCCAGGCAAGAACACTGGAGTGCATTGCCATTTCCTACCCCAGGAGATCTTCCTGACCCCACGGGCTGCACTCACATCTTCTGCGTTGGCAGGCAGGTTCTGTACCACTGTGCCACCTGGGAAGCCCATATTTGGCATAACCTATCACTTTTTACCATTTTGCATCAATTTTCCAAACAGGCTTGTTAGAACCCAATTAAACACTTTTCTCCTTTACTCAGTTTTGTCCCTCCAAGCAAGCGAGAATGACAGATATCTAGTAGCAATGCCTGAATAGTCTGGCAACTTCAAAAATGTGTAAATTGAAGGTATGAAGGCATAAAAACAGCCCATAAATAGTTCTCACCAACAAGATTATTTGAATAAACAAAGTATTAAATGGGTAAGATCACATAAAATTTTACAAAAATAAGTCATATTAACATTTAAAAAGCAGAACCTTTTTCTCCCAATAAATATTAGTTACAAACACGAAATGGCAATCCACTCCAGTGTTCTTGCCTGGAGAATCCCATGGATGGAGGGGCCTGGTGGGCTACAGTCTATGGGGTTGCAAACAGTTGGACACAACTAAGCAACTAACACACACACACAAACACTTTACAGATAATACTGCTCAGATTTTCCACCAGAAATTTATCTTGGAAATGAAAAGGTAATAACTTTCATGCCCCAAAGTTAATAGTAATAATGAAGTGTTTTAAGACTGGGGAGAGGAAATGACTGCCTACTGTAGAAAATCTTATACAACATTTGGCAACTGCAACCTTTCCAAGCCTTCCATCTCTTAGTTGAAGAGGCCTTAAATTTAAGAATGCCCTGAAGAGGGCATAATCACTTTCCCCATGAAGTAAAATTACTGGGCAGAAAATACTAAAATACTACTTACCGCACCACAGCAGTATATCCCACATTTTTTACTTAAAAAAGAAGACAATATTTAGTGTTTGCTAAATAGAAACTTTGTATGTGCAGTTGATATGACTGTCATTAAGCAACTCAACCATTACTCTTTTTTTGGTAGGCATTCAGTGGAACAGAATTTTAATTCTGCTATGTTTTACTGATAGCATTCCTAAACAAGTTTGGCTGTACATTGATACTTAGATACTACTAACTTGAGAGCTTTTTCCTTCTCTCCCCTCCTGCACATCAAACAATTATATTCAGATGGCTAAATGCTGATTTAAAAGCAAATCCCAATTACATATCAACTACACTTCAATAATAATAATAATAAATCTCAGCAATTACTCTGATCTGTTACACCACAGAGAAGTCCTACCATTACCTTTTAATCTGACTACTCAAAGCACTCCCTATCAACACTCTCCATTACATTTCTACATAGCTAGACATTTTTTGACATGGAAAAATCATGGTGAGGGGGGAGTAAGGGAAGAAGGAAAAGAGGGGAGGAAGGTGAAAAGAAGGAAATGAAAAGGGAGGAGGAAGGAAGGGTGTGGAAGGAGAGAGAAGGATGAAGGAAGAATGAGGGAGAGGTGGAGAGAGGAGGGAGGGGGACAAGGGCCAGTTACCTGGAGGATGTAGCCAGCGAGCTCAGTCTTACAGGACGGACAGAGTAGATGGCAGGAATATTTACTTTTAACTTCTGTTGTAGTGTAGTTTCTTTAAAATGTTGTGTTAGTTTCTGCTGTACAGCAAAGCAAGTCAATCATACATATACATAGTTAGTTGGTTAGTGTTAGTTGCTCAGCTGTGCCCAACTCTTTGAGACCCCACAGACTGCAGCCCATCAGGCTCCTCTGTCTGTGGAGTTCTCCAGGGAAGAATACTGGAGTGGGTTGCCATTTCCTTCTCCAGGGGACCTTCCTGATCCAGGGATAGAACCTGGGTCACTTGCACTGCAGGCAGATTCTTTACCGGCTGAGCACCAGGGAAGCCGTACATATACATATATCCCCTCTTCTTGTTTTCCTTCCCATTTAGGACACCACAGAGTACTGAGTAGAGTTCCCTGTGTTATACAGTAGGTTCTCATTAGTTATCTATTTTATACATAGTAGTAGTGTGTACATGTCAATCCTAATCTCCCAATTAATTCCACCCCCTTCCCCCTGTGTGTCCATACATTTGTTCTCTATGTCTGTGCCTCTATTTCTACTTTGCAAACAGGTTCATCTGGGTAATTTTTTTAGATTCTCTCTCTATAAAAACATTAATATACAATATTTATTTTTCTCTGTGGCACATATATACAAGGGAATATTATTCAGCCATAAAAAGGAACTAAATTGTGCCTTTCATAGAGATGTGGATGGACCTAGAAATTGCCACACACAGTGAAGTAAGGCAGGAGCCTTTGAAAAAAAAAGTCACAGAATAAAGAAAAGCAAGATGTGTATAGTATATTCAGGTAATCACATCTCCCCCACCATCACTTACCAGTCAAGTATATATGAGGAAGTTGAATGAAACAAGGTGCTGTAATATATTTGGGTGCTTCCAGGATTCAAAGGTTGACATCCTAAACACCCACACTGTGAGAGTATTAGAAGGTAGGGTATTTGGAGGTGTTTAGGTCATGAGAGTAGAGCCCTCACAAACAGTATCAGAGCTCTTATCAAAAAGCCTCAATGCAGCTCCCTAGCCCTGCAGCCATACCGGGACACAGAGGGCAGGTGCCGTCTATGAGCCAGGAAACAGGTCCTTACCAGACAGCACACTGCATCCACCAGAACCATGATCTTGGACTTCCCAGAATCCAGAACTGAGAAATCTGTTTTTTTATAAGTCACTCAATTTGATGATTTGTTAAGGCAGCCTGAACGGACTAAGACACAAAGGTGTAAATGTTCACAAGGAACTTACTGTACATGCATAATCAGAGCATCACAACACAACACTTAGGGAGAAAACACTGCAGAGCAGAGAGGCTGATGCAGTGACCATGGATGACTTCTCAGAAACAAAGCAGGGACCAAGAACTCTGCCAGCTGGTCTGTGTGACAGGGAAGAGAGACAATGAAACGCACCCGTTTCTCAATCAGAGGAAAACAATCATCTACGGTCATGGTAGACTCGCTTCTGCTTTCTCCAAGCCTGCAATATTGGTGTTATGATCACTTGCCAACTAGTATTTCAATAATAAACCTTTCAGGAATGGTTACTTTATGCCATTACAAATGTACACAACTTTGAAGAGCCATGAAAAGGACAAATCAAAATATCAATCTCTCCATGTTACGCAGACTCTCAGCTCTCTTTGCACTCCAGCTAGTCATGAGCAAGTTGGGATTCAAGTGCAGGAGGAAGCAACCTCCACAACCCGCCACTTCATGGCGCCCCAAGGGGCCAGTCTATGTGCTGAGAGTTCTGCAAAGCAGGGGAGGAAGAGGAAGGGAAAGGAAGAAAGGGAGGCAGAAGGAAGAGAAGGGACAGGGAGTTGGGGAGAGAAGGCACCAGCCTGACGGGGGTGTGGAGCTCTGCGTGGAGGGGAGCAAGTTGCAAGCCCCTTAACACAGCCCTTCGCTCTCACTTGCTAGAACCATCATCCTTCTCTGGCTATCCAAAGAAGAAAGGCCAGGTTCACACCTAGCCTATCATGTGTGAGTGCACCAAAGTATGAAAAGGAGCCAATTTAAAAAAAAAAAAAAAAAAAAGGCTACTAGGCACAGGGAGAAAGAGGAAGGCTGGTCTCCCTTCTCCCTTCCCAGTATGCCTGGAACACAGGTTAAGTATATTTGATCTCTTTCCCTTTGAATGCCCCTACATATTCATTTATGATCGCCACTAGCTTAATACCTTCTGTCCATGCTACACTATCAGACCTGCACGTAATTTTATGAGAAACAAAGGTAAGCTAGGAAGGAAATTAAATTCCTCTACATGATAGTGTTAGGGACCAGGTAACCTCCATAACGGGCTCAGCGAGGCACCGGGCCCAGGACCTGAGTCATGTCTCTTTAACAGAGCCTCCCTAGCTGGATGCCCTTTGACCAAATTAGGAGAACTGAAAGGAAAATCTCTAGATGTACCAATTAAAAAAGAACAGGATATGAGCTCATCTTGAGAAAACCCAATCATGTAATGCCAACTACCCCTAAACCTGAGACAAAGAACTGCCTGTATATAAGCCGCCATACCCCTTTGTTCGGGGCCCTTGTCGGATTCCACTGCGTTGGATGAGACTTGGGTCCTAGCGCGCTAGAAATAAACTCCCTTCTTGTTTTTGCATTACTCTGGTGGACTTGTTTTTCTCGGTCGGGTTGGAGATAAGGACTCGAGGCATAACAACCGAAACTTTTAGAACTGAGAACTAAGTTGTCAAGCTAAAATCTTAATCTCAGCAATTTACAGAAGATTAAATATACTCCAGTGTGACAAATACATCACAAAAGTAGAAAAATCATTACTTACTGCTTCATCAAAACACGTAGAGATTAAAGGCCATTGGAGAAGCCACATAATAATAATAATAGCAGTTCACATTAAGCATTGTGCTTAGCAACCTAAATTCATTAACTGGTTTAATCAACAATCCTGAGAAGCAGGTACATTATCAGTCTGTACTAAAGATGAAGAAAATGAAGAGCAGCAATATCAAGTTCCCTGGTCACTTAGTGGTGAAGAATCTCCCTGCAATGCAGGAGATGCAGGTTCGATCCCTGGGTTGGGAAGATCCCCCAGAGAAGGAAATGGCAACCCACTCCAGTATTCTTGCCTGGAGAACCCCATGGACAGAGGAGCCTGGTAGGTGACAATCCATGCGGTCCCAAAGAGTAGGACACAACTTAGCAACTAACAACAACAAGATCCAGTTCCAGAGTCTCACAGATGAGAAGTGTTAGAGTTGGAATTCCAACACAGATAGAAACGATTTTGTTCCACTTGTTTCCCCCTTGTGTTTAAACTCATCTCCTCTATGATGAAGCCTTCACAGGTCCTTTAAGTCAGAGAAGCTAACCATTTCTGTAGCATGAACTTTTTAGCATTTTGGTAAAGTCTGTGACTACCTTCTCAGAATAACGCTTTTAACAGCATAAAAGTAATTCATAGGATTATGAAGGAAAGCAGTTTTACTGCAGTTATAAAAATATTTTTAAAAACAAATTTGTGCTGTAGCAATTTATGTGCATCTTTCAGAAATCATCAGCAAGATGTAATAAGGGATTTAAGAGTACCAGTTTCAGGGGAGTTCATGTACATAAACAGTATTTCAAGACAGCTGCAATAAAATTTGCGATACCAAAATATACCAATTTTGATTGGTGATAAAGCCAACAGATACTGCTAGAACCACTCTGGTTTACTGCCTATATTCCTAATTCTAAGATTATACTAAATTTCAGTCAGAGGCTAGTGAAAATTAAAGCTGTCATGTTTGTCCATCGGAGTTCACAGATTTTCTGAATTCTACCCAGATTAGGAACATCAGCTGTATACTGCAACTCATCACTTTCTCTCTGAAACCAGCCCTGTTCCTCTTGTAGCACTCATCTTGGTTCCTTCTCACACCACGGCTAGAATGTCAGTAATGTGCCTTAACCCTTAAGGGACTATCACCTTCCTTAGGAGCAAGGGATAACCCTTGTACCTGGAGGTACCCCCAGCACCTCATGCAGAAGGGATGGTTGAAAGTTTATGGTACACGTGCATACAAATATGACATTATACTTTCAGCTAAAAATAGTAGGCACCTACTGAACAGCTCACATTTTTAAGAAATAGCTATCCTCCTTCAGGACACCAATTCTTACCTCATTAGCTCAATCACTTTTAACTAAAACTCCCATCTCAAACCAGGATTTGGATGCAAAAGAGGGGCACCTCTTTATGAAAACAAGATTCTCCATTCTAGGAGTTCCTCCAGTGACGAAAAAAAAAAAAAAGTTTTAACTGTAAAATGGTAAATATTCAGGACTATGTCTTAGCGTGTTTCATGGGGGTACCAAATGAAAACAGGCTTTCAACAAGTATTCTGAAGGTATTATATAAGCTAAACCAAAACTGTACTAAGGAACAGACGATCAATGACTATCTGAGATAATCACAGTCTTGCGTATTTTACCTGTTTATTTTCAAGACTCTAAACTATGGCTATGTGAGAAAAAAGCTTTAAATATATACCTTTAAATATAAAAGGTGAGTCTAGCACCCACTGGGACTGTGCTAACAAGGTTACATATGGTTCCTCTCAAGATTTTACCCCTGAAACTAAAGATAAGACAAAAATCTTTAAAGACAGAAGTTCAACAGAAAAAAAAAAAAAAAAAAGCAGAAGAAATATCTTTGACTAAGTGAAGCGTTAGTCACTCAGCCGTGTTCGACTCTTTGCAACCCCATGGTCTGCAGCCCACCAGGCTCTTCTGTCCAAGGAGTTCTCCAGGCAAGAATACTGGAGAGGGTAGCCATTTTCTTCTACAGATGACCTTCCTGACCCAGGGATCGAACCTGTATCTCTGCTGCATTGCAGGCAGATTCTTTACTGTCTGAGCCACCAGATAACTAACAGTGACATTTAAATAAGCAAAAAAGTTCAAAATTTTTTCAGGGTCATAAAGTCAAGGAAACAGGAATATTTACCCTGAAAACTTTTGTAAACTGAACAATGCTCAAAGTAACAAATGAAAAATTTAATTCTAAAATTAGAAAGAACGTTTGATACCAAAATAAAAAAATTCCATATAAAATATCATTTGCCAAATACAGTTCTTTAAAGAAATTTTACTTAACCTTATGGTTACAAGAAAATTTAAAATAAACGAAACTAAGCAACTTCTTGATGACATTTAAAATTAAAGAGCATTTCCCCTTTTAATGAAAGAAATCTTATAAGAAGTAATCTGTGACCAAATAGCTTACTCATCAGGAAGCTGAAGCGTGACTGCTCAGAAGAGATCCTGGAATCACCAACCTTGCACTTTCCCTGAAAGAGGATACCACTGTGCTCTGAATTTATTCAAAGAGCCAAGAGTCTATGAAGGACCAGGCATGTCGAAACTTCCTGAATCATGGTGTCAGAAACGCTTGTACCACAGTACTGAAATATGCACCACAGATATGGTATACCCTACCTTGGCTATATGGAGACCCACACTTGAGCATCTGCCCACTGGATTTGAGGATTACAGAATGAGACAATGAAGTAAGATTGAGGATTACAGAATGAGACAATGAAATGCTTCTGCCCTTTGTGGTGACCTGGCTTGAATTTAACTTCCATATCGTCAGCCAAACTTGAAATCTGTACTAGGTCAACTAACACATGATCCACTATAAAGATACAATACCCTTATATAAAAACACAGATGCAGAAGAAAAGATTTAGTTAACAAAGGACTAAAACATGTCCTGAGCCACAAAAATTCACTCCATGGGCTTGGGGGATAAAAATCTCAATTTCTCCTGAAAATACATGAAGAAAGGAGAAAAAAAATGCTCCAACAAGATTTCCTTAGCTATCTCAAACAACAAATTTCTACAATCTATAGATCAGGTCTTCACAAAATGGACAGTGTCAGGAACGCAGGCAAGTCTACAAAACACAGGCAGCAAAAAAACAAGCTATCCTAAATAGAAACAGGAATCTCAGACATTTTCAAATACTTAATTTGAAATGCCATCCTTAGAATTTAAGAAAATGTGATGTGAAACAAGACGGCTAATATCAAAAATAACAAACACAATGTGATCTGCAGAGCTGCATGAAATTTAAACCCTCACTTCTCATTACTGGATTTCATGTGTGAATGCAATGACCTTTCTTCATACCTTCCTGACACAGGATGCCAATCCTGGTTTACTTAGTGATCATCAATTCACTCTGAAAAAATAGCCTTTTTCATGGTATTTTTTTTTTCCAGAGTTCAAAAGAAATTTCAACAGGTCAAATAGCCCTTGGAATATGAACAGTAAATCTTTCCATGCCAAAGTAAAGTGCTAACAAGAAGCTGACACCAAAATATTTAAATGCAAACCCTACCAGCCCTTCTTCCTCTATCTTGGCATACACAAAAAACTAAGACCCTTGGGTGGTACTTTTTAATTTAAAAAAGGTAGTTACAAAAAACAAAGCAAAAGAGACTCAAAAGACTCTCAGTTTTCACAAATCAACTGTTAAGCAACTGTATTTATTTTTTAAATAGATATTAAAGGACAGGGCATAATGTCAGGGAAAGAAAGCAGGTAGAAGAAAAGGAATGATATGAAATTGACTGCTGGTAATGCGAAGCTGGCAGGGCTTCCCCGGTGGCTCAGTGCTGAAGAGTCTGCCTACAGTGCAGGAAGCCTGGTTCAGTCCCTGGGTTGAGAAGATCCCCTCAAGGAGGGCATGGCAACCCCCTCCAGTATTCTTGCCTAGAGAGTCTCATGGACAGAATCTCATGGGCTGCAAGCTGCAGGCCATAGGGTCACATAGAGTCGGACACGACTGAAGTGACTAAGCAGCAGCAGGAAATCCGAAGCTGAGGCAGCCATTCCCAATTTCTTTGGAAGAAACTAGCAGTGAGAGTCAAGCTCCCTGATGCTCTAGACTAGGAAGTAGTATATACAGATTTTTTTCCGACATAAATGTGTATAAAAATTCAAACACCATGGCCTGGAGCTTAATCCTGGAGCTATAGTATCAAGCCCTGCTCTTTTTTGTTGTTGTCCTTTACATTTTGGAGATGTGAAAGCTTCAGGGCAAGAAACAGAAGAAATAAAGAAACAAATTAACACTTGGAGGCTTGCAGAGAGAAAAGGAGCTTTAGAAATTATCTTCCCTCTTCAAAGGTGGGGAACCAGATCAATAGTAAAGACCTAGTTTCACCAACATACTCTACTCTGCAAACAGATGTGGAAACAATGAAAACAGTGACAGACTTTATTTTCTTGGGCTCCAAAATCACTGTAGATGGTGAGTGCAGCCATGAAATTAAAAGATGCTTCTTCTTTGGAAGAAAAGCTATGACCAACCTAGACAGCATACTAAAAAGCAGAGACATTACTTTACTGAAAAAAGGTCCATCTAGACAAAGCTATGGTTTTCCCAGGAGTCATGTATGGATGTGAGAGCTGGACCATAAAGAAAGCTGAGCACTGAAGAATAGATGTTTTTAAACTGTGGTGTTGGACAAGACACTTGAGAGTCCCTTGGACAGCAAGGAGATCCAAGTCCATCCTAAAGGAGATCAGTCCTGGGTGTTCATTGGAAGGACTGATGCTGAAGATGAAGCTCCAATAACTCTGGCTACCTGATGTGAAGAACTGACTCATTAGAAAAGATTCTGATGCTGGGAAAGACTGAAGGCAAGGAAAAGGGGACGACAGAGGATGAGATAGTTGAATGGCACCATCGACTCGATGGACATGAGTTTGAGCAAGCTCTGGGAGTTGGTGATGGACAGGGAAGCCTGGTGTGGTGAAGTCCATGGGGTCGCAAAGAGTCGGACATGACTGAGTGACTGAACTGACTGACTGATCCTACTCTGAGAGTTACTAATCCAAGAAGGGTTGTAGATGGAATGAGGAGAGGATGAAAAGCATGATGCAAACCAGTCATGAATACTTTATGAAGAAAATAGAGTTGAAAGGAAATGTGGTACAGTCTCTACTTGGAATATGAATATGTCTTTCATTCTACCAGAACAGGAAACAAATAAGGATCAGAGGTAACGTATCTTAACAAAACTGCAAAATGGGGGGTGGGAGGTAGGCTCTGAAAATAACTGCAGTATAAAAAGGGATTAACAGTCATCTTAATGTATGAAGAACACTTGTAACTCAGTACTTAAAAGATGAACATCCAAATGGACAAAAAGGACATGAACAGATAATTCAGAAAGATATAAATACAAATGACTGGTATGGAAATGCTGAACTTTGCTAACAGTAAAATAAAAATCAGTTGGCATTTATTTTATGATAATACTGAGTATAAAAGGGGAAAAAAAAACAGCACTCTCATATGCGGTTACGGTAGCAAAAACTGTTACTTTTGAGAACGATTTGGTAATCTGTATAAGAGTTTAAGCAATATTTATCTTCCATCATCCAGGAATACCACTTGCAGAAATTTATCAAAAATGAATTTATGTAAGAATACAAATGACCATCTCAGCATTTATTTTAACACTTTAAGAAAACTTAAGTGTCTAAAAATAAAACTGAGACACAGGCAGACAATGGTCTATTACACAGCTACTTAAAATCATACTCATGGAGAATATTTAAAGAATGCTCATGACATACATAAAAAAAAAGAAGTAATTCCTGTTTCATATATACAAAAGAGAAACAACAAACTGTTTGAGTTGTCTATAGGCTTTGGGATAATAGGGCATTTTTAATGTCTTCTTTAATATTTTAGGGCTTCTCCGGTTGTTCAGACAGTAAAGAATCTGCCTGCAATGCAGGAGAAGTGAAGTGAAGTCACTCAGTCGTGTCCGACTCTTTGCGACCCCATGGACTATAGCCCACCAGGCTCCTCTATCCATGGGATTCTCCAGGCAAGAATATTGGAGTAGGTTGCCATTTCCTTCTCTAGGGGATCTTCCTGATTCAGGGATCGAACCCAGGTCTCCCATATTGCAGGCAGACACTTTAACCTCTGAGCCACCAGGGAAGCCCAATTCTCTGGTTGGGAAGATCCCCTGGAAAAAGGAGTGGCTACCCATTCCAGTATATTTCCCTGGAGAATTCAATGGATAGAGGAGCCCGGTGGGCTACATTCCATACAGTTGCAGAGAGTTGGACAAAACTGAGCAACTAACACTTCCCTTCTTAATAGTGATTATTTTTAGAGCAGTTTTAGCATTGCAGAAACTTTTCCTCTTTAATGTTTTAAAAATTCTCTTAACAATCATATTATATAATACTTCTATTAAAGAGTTCTTAAAGTGTTATTGATGTAGAAAACATCTGAATCCCAGAATAAAGTGTTTCAGAATGAAAATATACAATAAAAGTGCCAAGTTCAGTTCAGTCACTCAGTCTTGTCCAACTCTTTGCGACTCCATGAATCTCAGCACACCAGGCCTCCCTGTACATCACCAACTCCCGGAGTTTACCCAAACTCTTGTCCATCGAGTCGGTGATGCCACCCAGCCATCTCATCCTGGGTCATCCCCTTCTCCTCATGCCCCCAACCCCTTCCAGCATCAGGGTCTTTTCCAATCAGTCAACTCTTCGCAAGAGATGACCAAAGTACTGGAGTTTCAGCTTCAGCATCAGTCCTTCCAATAAACACCCAGGAATGATCTCCTTTAGGATGGACTTGTTGGATCTTCTTGCAGTCCAAGGGACTCTCAAGAGTCTTCCCCAACACCACAGCTCACAAGCATCAATTCTTCAGTAGTCAGCTTTCTTCACAGTCCAACTCTCTCATCCATACATGACCACTGGAAAAACCATAGCCTTGACTAGACCGATCTTTGTTGGCAAAGTAATGTTTCTGCTTTTGAATATGCTATCTAGGTTGGTCATAACTTTCCCTCCAAGGAGTAAGTGTCTTAATTTCATGGCTGTAATCACCACCTGCAATGATTTTGGAGCCCCAAAAAGTAAAGTCTAACACTGTTTCCACTGTTTCCCCATCTATTTCCCATGAACTGATGGGAACAGATGCCATGATCCTAGTTTTCTGAATGTTGAGCTTTAAGCCAACTCTTTCATTTTCCTCTTTCACTTTCATCAAGAGGCTCTTTAGTTCTTCACTTTCTGCCATAAGCGTAGTGTCATCTGCATATCTGAGGTTACTGATATTTCTCCCGGCAATCTTGATTCCAGCTTGTGTTTCTTCCAGCCCAGCGTTTCTCATGATGTACTCTGCATAGAAGTTAAATAAGCAGGGTGACAATATACAGCCTTGACGTACTCCTTTTCCTATTTGGAACCAGTCTCTTGTTCCATGTCCAGTCTAACTGTTGCTTCCTGAACTGCATGTAGGTTTCTCAAGAGGCAGGTCAGGTGGTCTGGTATTCCCATCTCTTTCAGAATTTTCCACAGTTGATTGTGATCCACACAGTCAAAGGCTTTGGCATAGTCAATAAAGCAGAAATAGATGTTTTTCTGGAACTGTACAAAAAAGATCTTCATGACTCAGATAATCATGATAGTGTGATCACTAACCGAGAGCCAGACATCCGGGAATGTGAAGTCAAGTGGGCCTTAGGAAGCATCACTAGGAACAAAGGTAGTGGAGGTGATGGAATTCCAGTTGAGCTGTTTCAAATTCTAAAAGATGATGCTGTGAAAGTGCTGTACTCAGTATGCCAGCAAATTTGGAAAACTCAGCAGTGGTCACAGGACTGGAAAAGGTCAGTTTTCATTCCAATCCCAAAGATAGGCAATGCCAAAGAATGCTCAAACTACCACACAACTGCACTTATCTCACACATTAGTATAGTAATGCTCAAAATTCTCCAAGCTAGGCTTCAGCAATACGTGAACCATGAACTTCCAGATGTTCAAGCTGGTTTTAGAAAAGGCGGAGGAACCAGAGATCAAATTGCCAACATCTGCTGGATTACTGAAAAGGCAAGAGTTCTAGAAAAACATCTATTTCTCCTTTATTGACTATGCCAAAGCCTTTGACTGTGTGGATCACAATAAACTGTGTGAAAAGTGCCAAAAATAGAGCTTAATATTTCAGCATAAAATAAGTAATTTTTCCTTTAATATGAGATTTGTAATTTCACACTTAAGAGTGTTTTTTTTTCCCCTTACAGAAGGAATTCCCATTTGTATCATTATAGAAGCAGAAAATCTGAAAAGCAAGTGGTTGTCGTCGTAATGATGGGGGCAAGACTTACTTTATACTACTTTGGTAATTTTTTAAAATTAAACACTTCTAACTCTCATCTATTCTCAGGAACCAGAAGAGAACATAAATTAATGGAAGTTATCAGAAAAATGCACATCCTGTCCAAAAAGTTGTTGAAGGGCTTCCCTGCTAGCTCAGTTGGTAAGTATTCACCTGCAATGCAGGAGACCCCTGTTAGATTCCTGGGTAGGGAAGATCTGCTGGAGAAAGGATGGGCTACCCACTCCAGTATTCTTGGGCTTCCCTTGTGGCTCAGCTGGTAAAGAATCCACCTACAATGTGGGAGACCTGGGTTTAATCCCTGGGTTGGGAAGATCCCTGCAGAAGGGAAAGGCTATCCACTCCAGTATTCTGGCCTGGAAAATCCCATGGACTATATAGTCCATGGGGTTGCTAAGAGTCAGACATGACTGAGTGACTTTCACTCACTGACTTCTGAAAAGTTGTGAACAAAGCTAACCCACCAAAAAGGTGGGGGAGAAGACTACAACATTCATTTTTGGCACAGTAATAGAACGTGAACGTTTCTTACACTGAAAGCAGCTAGTACGCAATTATATACTGTCTTTCGGAAATCCAAAAAGGAAAGGCCATTTTCTTTTCCATCTATCTGTTATAAATCATACTGTCACTGGTTACATTGGGATGAAATCCACCTGAATTTTGTAAACAGAAGCCAATATCTGATGGGAAAAACAACTTGGAAAGTAACATACTACAATAAACTTATGTTTATCCATCCACAGAATCAGCTGAAGTCTCCTAAATGGAAAAACAGAACAGGGGGAAAAGATATGGCTAGGAAAAAAAAAAAAAAACACCTGTAGGACTACTGTCCACTTTATGTCTTCCTCCATACAGTGAGTTACTTTGGGGGTTAGGGGAGCTTGAAGAAAAAACAGAAAACTTCTATAAAGAAAAGAAGATGAAGGTACTACAGAATCTAATAGTAATTAGCAGTTATAAAATTATCAAGCTTGTTACTGCTAACTTTTATTAAGCAACTGAGTATGTACCTGCCATTTCTTTCTTCTTTACCTTTTGTGGTTCCTCTCTATCATCAAGTATGCCCAGTGAGGTGGTTTAGACACTTGGGTCGACATTTTTCCCCTAATAATGCTACTAACTTTGAAGAAAAAGGCTGAATTAATTTCAAAATCAAATTTCTTTATTATTATTATATTATAGGGCGATATTCAAACCGGAACATTGCATGCAAAGATGGGCACAATAAAGGACAGAAATGGGATGGACCTAGCAGAATTAGAAGACATTAAGAAGAGGTGGCAAGAAAAGCACAGAAGAAATATACAAAAAGATCTTCATGACCCAGATAATAACAGCAGTGTGATCACTCACCTAGAGCCAGACATCCTGGAATGTGAAGTCAAGTGGGCCTTAGGAAGCATCACTAGGAACAAAGCTAGTGGAGGTGATGGAATTCCAGTTGAGCTATTTCAAATTCTAAAAGATGATGCTGTGAAAGTGCTGCATTCAATAAGCCAGCAAATTTGGAAAACTCAGCAGTGGCCACAGGACTGGAAAAGGTCAGTTTTCATTCCAATTCCAAAGAAAGGCAATGCCAAAGAATGCTCAAACTACCACACAATTGCACTCATCTCACCCGCTAGCAAAGTGATGCTCAAAATTCTCCAAGCCAGGCTTCAACAGTATGTGAACCATGAACTTCCAGATGTTCAAGTTGGTTTTAGAAAAGGCAGAGGAACCAGAGATCAAATTGCCAAAATCTTCTGGAGCATCAAAAAAGCAAGAGGGTTCGAGAAAAACATCTATGTCTGCTTTACTGACTATGCCAAAGCCTTTGACTGTGTGGATCACAACAAACTATGGAAAATTTTTAAAGAGATGGGAATACCAGACCACCTGACCTGCCTCCTGAGAAATCTGTATGCAGGTCAGGAAGCAACAGTTAGAACTGGACATGGAACAGTAGACTGGTTCCAAATAGGAAAAGAAGTGCATCAAGGCTGTATATTGTCACCCTGCTTATTTAACTTCTATGCAGAGTACATCATGAAAAACGCTGGGCTGGATGAAACACAAACTGAAATCAACACTGCTGGGAGAAATATCAATAACCTCAGATGTGCAGATGATAGCACCCTTAAGGTAAAAAGTGAAGAGGAACTAAAGAGCCTCTTGTTGACAGTGAAAAAGGAGAGTGAAAAAGTTGGCTTAAAGCTCAACATTCAGAAAACTAAGATCATGTCATCTGGTCCCATCATTTCATCGCAAGTGGATGGGGAAACAGTGGGAACAGTGACAGACTATTTTGGGGGGCTCCAAAATCACTGCAGATGTTGATTGCATCCATGAATTTAAAAGACACTTACTCCTTGGAAGAAAAATTATGACCAACCTAGACAGCATATTCAAAAGCAGAGACATTGACAACAAAGGTCCGTCTAGTCACAGCTATGTTTCTTCCAATAGTAATGTATGGATGTGAGAGTTGGCCTATAAAGAAAGCTGAGCACTGAAGAACTGATGCTTTTAAACTGTGATGTTGGAGAAGACTCTTGAGAGTCCCTTGGACTGCAAGGAGATCCAATCAGTCCATCCTAAAGGAGATCAGTCCTGGGTGTTCATTGGAAGGACTGATGCTGAAGCTGAAACTCCAATACTTTGGCCACCTGATGCGAAGAGCTGACTCACTGGAAAAGACCCTGATGCTGGGAAAGATTGAAGGCAGGAGGAGAAGGGGACGAAGACGATGAGATGGTTGGATGGCATCATCAACTCGATGAACATGAGTTTGGGTGGACTCCGGGAGCTGGTGATGGACAGAGATGCCTGGTGTGCTGCAGTTCATGGGGTCGCAAAGAGTCGGACATGACTGAGCGACTCAACTGAGCTAAACATAAACCTCCCTAGAGTTGCATTAAGCAACTTCTGATGCACACACACCATGAGTTAATTACTAACCACAAAAATCTGTACATCCAGTTACTCTGTTATTCTTGCAAAGACATTTCCCTCCCTCAGAAAAGTTCAGACACATTGCACCTCTAGATTTTTCATCTGTCTAGCTTAATACGCCTTCGCATGTTGTTCTTCAGTTGCTAGGTGTAGATATGTGCACAGTGGAAGAAGTCCATGCCCAAAATGACTCTGAAGTCCTTAGGGAAAAAAAGGAAACTCTCTTAGTAACTACTGGCCATTCACTGAAGCAATCAATGACCCTGTGTGAAAACTGATGCCCATAGGAAATCCACAGATAATTCCCGATGAGTCACAAACTAAAATCAGAAGAAAGAGAAAGTTGGGATTGTAGTATTATTTCTCCGTCAAGAAAAGAGTTCCATTCATCCTCATAAAATTAGTTACTGGCTTTAATTATTACAAAAAGTTTAGTGAACAGAATGGCTCATGTACTATTAGCAAGTAATATTTAAGGGCTTATTAACTGCTATTTAAAATAGGAATTTACTATTGAGATTCTGATTAAAAAGGATAAATTAGACATGCGGACCCACAGATAACTAAGCTCAGCTCTATCAATCAGTGCCAGAAGATTTTTCTAAACAGCTTAGTTCTCCACAAAAGATCTGAATAATTTCCAATTCTGTTTATCTCTCAAAACCAGGCTGTGGAATTAGTTTTTAAATTGCAAAAGAGAATCAACAATGCTTTCAAGGAAGGCTGCAAACTCACAGCCTTCCTATTATATGTGTGAGCTTCTTAAAACGGGAAGCCATTAAAAACATCTTTTAAAAGGCATCAGAATGCCAGAAACAAAGCTCTTCAAACTCACCTCATAGTAACTCCGAACCGCGTTGCAAAATGCTTCGTCGGCTACAATCTGGGTTTCCCCATTGAGAAAGGCCTGGAACCTTTCTTTCAGTAACTGCAACTGTTGCTTGTTAAGCTGTAAGAAAAAAAGAAGGGGGGTGGAATCAGATCAAAAAAACTAGCTAACTGATGACACATAATGGTTTTTAAGAGTTATATTTGTTACGTGTGTCTAAGACTTGATGCCCAGAATTCACCTATGGGTAAGTTTTTAAAAGCTTGTGAGTTACGGCCCCACGAACTTTGGAATACCCGATCCTGAAAACGGAATCCAAATTTCTGCCCCAAACAGCATTCTTGTGATTACTACACTCCAATCTCTTTGCAGAGAAAGGGGAAAAAATCTAAAATTCAAATAAGAAGTTAACTGCCAGCTGTCCTGAACAGAGGACAGACGGGATAAGAATTATTGGAGGTGAGTAGACAACCAACAACTCTGAACAAAACATGACAGGAAAGAGAGAGAGACTCAGAGAAAGAATTCTCTGGAAAGGACATCTGTTGGATGCCAAAAGCTTGGATTATCATGAAAAAACACACCTCAGTGCCTGAGCTGAGATAAAGGGATGAAGAGGAGGGGAACAGAGAGGCAATGGGGGCAGTGAGTGCATCTCCAGGCAGGCTAGGGGAAGGCAGTGATTCAGGGAGAGGAGTATAAGTTTACAACCACGTTTGCTCACCTGGGGCTATCTACCATGGTGGTTACGGAGGGTAGGTTAGACACGGACCATGACTTACTAACCACATCTTCTAGTCATCAACTACAAGCAGAAGCAGCTATTTCATTTCTACAGTTCACTGCAAAACGAGAGCGAGGAGCCCCTTATTGAAAAAACTAATTTCAAGACAGCGGCAAAAACATTCAACCTAGCATGGGACCCTTCTAAGCAGAAGCCCGTGTGGCCGCTCTAAACACAGCTCACACACACACACGAAAACATATAATATATAATTTATATTTTTAAAGCTTAACTGGAGACAGAATATAGTCTTGCAGAGAAGACAACAAATCCTGACATATATAGGGACCAGGAAGAGAGTGATCTCTCCATTTCAGTCATCCTCATCAGACTGTTAAAAGAATTCAGCCCAGTTCTGGATTCTATGGAGAGTTGTGAAGCATTTGGAAACATGCCGAAGACAAAATGATTAAAGGATTAGAAAAGACTAAACAAACTGGGATGACTTGGCTTCGAAAAGAAGGCTGATATGAAGTAAGTTTAAAGCTGTTCAAAAGGCTTGTTAAAATGCCATTCAAATCGGAGAGACATGCTCTTTCAAAACATGGGTTTTATTTAGGAGTCTAACAGCCTGTGAAAAAAACCGCTGCTGGTAGTAACAAAGAAGGGTCCTACTGTGCTCCAGTGTAAAAAAACCTCTTGCCCTGAGCAGTGGAGAGAGAAGAGCATTCCATTTTTCAGTTTATCTTCATTTTAGGGAAAGCTAAACCAAGCTGGAAAGCAGGAATATCAACATCATATTACATTCTCCATTTCTATATAATGTACAGAGAATGAAAGGAGGTACCGTGTGTGTGTGTGTGTGTGTGTGTGTGTATGTGTGTGTGTACTAGCAAGGCAAATTAAGCCCATGCCTTTCCCTCTCTAAACAACAGTTCACCAAAGGGACCAGATGGAAGGAGGATAGCAATTGCTGAGAGCGAGACCACTGATAAGCACTCTAGTTGCCAAGCACTGGTTTGCAAACCAAGTGTCCAGGTATTCAGAATATAGTGGAAAGGGACTCGGGAGGGATGGCAATGACCTGGAGAGGATGTCAATGATCATTTGTCCCATCTCCCTCATTTGAGAAATAAATATTATTCAAAACCTAGAAATTGGGGCATCTTTATTCAGTTTTCTTCTATCAGAGGCATTTGTTCTTTAGGAACTACTTTAAATCTCTGCAATTTCTAGTTTGCCAGTATTTAGGTTTAGCCATTGTTGCGATGAGTTATGTTTTGATGATTACGACATGGAACATTCCTGAATACGAATGGAGAGGAGGAGATTTGCACAAACCATCTTCTTAGAAACTCTTAACAATGCTCATGTCCTTCACAAAACATGCCAGAGCATTAGGCTTCAACTTTTTTATAGATAAAAATTACTGCAGTTACCTTTAAGGCATAAAATGATAGCTATATTATAACGATATATGACCAATCAGAGATACTTTATTAGCACAGAGAAAAGGTCTACAATTCCATATAAAAGAAATATGGAGGAAAAAAGGCAATTTAAAATCTAGCAGTGGGAAGGCAGAAAGCAGAGTTTCCAAAAAGCTATTTGCATTATCAAAATAAACTGTATTATAAATCAATAGATAGAGACCAATGTAATAGACCCAAGAAATAGATTCAAATACAACTAGAAATATATTATAAAATACCTTTATGGCACCTCAAATCAGTAGTAAAAGATGGTTTCTTCAATCAATGGTGTTAGAATAACTAGGTAGCCATGCAGAAAAAAATTAAATGGAACTATAACACAAGGTTACAGCCCAAATGAATTACCTGTAATTTCTTATACCATAAATGTATAAAGAAATGGGAGAATTCCTTTAAACACTGATACGAGAAAGGTTTTTCTTTTTTAAAACCATGAATCAAAATCTACAGGTCCTAAATCTAATTCCGTAAACATTAAAAATATATTTAGTATTGTGATAATCATTTTTCCACATAGATATGTGTCAAATAATTACATTATATACTTAAACTTACAAATATTATAGGTCAATTGTATCTTTTTTAAATAAATAAATTTAGCATTAACAAAATCACTGAGGGAAAAAAAGGCCAGGAAAAAAAATACTTGCAACTCATCCTAAAGAACTAATTTTCAAACATACATATCTTGGAAATTGAGAAGAGTCTAAGCCAATAGAAAGATAGACTAAATGGATATACTGAGAGAAATGAATCAAGTTATGAAAGCATGCCTAACAATTTACATTTTTCTTTTTCCAACTGAAGTCTACATGAGAGCAGAAGGATTCAGGAAGATGATGGAATAGGAAGCACCAGAAATCTGTCTCCCACCTAAACAACAACTGCATTGGCAGTATGTGTCTGATGTAAATATTTTGGAACTCTGGAACCCCTTTAAGGCTTTCAACATGACAAGGAAGGCTTGAGTTAAAACTGTAGTTAATTTTAACCAATTTCAGCTCTGCACAGTAGCACTTCCAACCCCCTCAAGACCCATAGTATCTTAAAATTTAAAAAAAGCCAACAACCCAACTTCTCACAAGTTACTGTTTTTCAGTCACTAAGTCATGTTTGCCTCTTTGCAACCCCATAGACTGCAGCACGTCGGGCTACTCTGTCCTCCATTATCTCCTGGAGTTTGCTCAAATTCGTGTCCATTGAGTAGGTGATGCTATTTAACCATCTCATCCTCTGTTGCCCCTTTCTCCATTTGCCTCCATCTCTCTGATCATCAAGGTCTTTTCCAATGAGTCAGCTCTTCACATCAGGTAACCAAATTATTGGAGTTCAGCATCAGTCCTTGCAATGAATAATCAGGATTGATTTCCTTCAAGACTGACTGGTTTCATCTCCTTGCAGTCTAGGGGACTCTCAACACTCTTCTCAAGCATCACAGTTCGAAAGCATCAATTCTTAGGCACTCAGCCTTCTTTATGGTCCAACTCTCACATGTGTACATGACTACTGGAAAAACCATAGCTCTGACTGTACAGACCTTTGTCAGCAAACTGATGTCTCTATTTTTTAATGTTCTGTCATTTCTTCTAAGGAGTAAGCATCTTAATTTCATGGCTGCAGTCAGCATCCACAATGATTTTGGAGTCCAAAAAAATAAAATCTGTCCCTGTTTCCACTTTTTTCGCCTTTATTTGCCATGAAGGGATGGGACTGGATGCCATGATCTTAGTTTTTTGAATGTGAGTTTCGATCCAGCTTTTCACTTTCCTCTCTCATGCTCATCAAGAAGCTCTTTATTTCCTCTTCACTTTCTGCCATGTAAATAACACTACATCCAAACAGTGATAATACTATTAGCTTTATGAAAAAAAAATGACCAAGTTCTCCTATGTACTGATATGAAAAGATCTTCAAACTATCTTGGGAAAGGAAACAATATAGAAAAGTATGTAAAATAAGCCACCATTCCCATTTTTATTCTGAAAAATCAGAACATATATTTGTTTTGAAACACGGACACTATGGAAGAAGGATGTCCTTAGACACTGGACATATGGAGAATAAGGATGAAAAAAAATTTCAACTTGTATCATTTTATTCATTTTAAGTTTTAAATCACAGGATACTTTTTATATACTCAAATTTTAATTAATTTTCCTTTTAAATTAAGTTTTAATAGCCACTTTACACATTTTTAAACTCAGAACAATTATAACCCCTTGAACATTGTTTACATCAGATCATCCTGCAGAAAGGCTGAACAAACCAATTGATTTTTTTCATTTCTCCTTTCAGGTATAAGATTTGAACTTGACTGTATATCCCCCACACTTTTTTTTTTTTAATTTCAAGGTTGAGAACTTCAAAGAAACAGAAAAAACTGTCACAATCATGGTACTCAACAGTCTACTTAATGCATTACCATATCAAGTAGTCGCTCAGTTTCCATTGAGCCTATTAAAACTAAAATAGACACACACATACACACGCTACCTTTATACCTCACTGTGAAGCTCATTTTAATGTTAGACAGCTATGACGGAAAAAGCTGCGAAGAACTGACTCATTTGAAAACACCTTCATCCTGGGAAAGATTGAAGGCGGGATGAGAAGGGGATGACAGAGGACGAGATGGTTGGATGGCATCACCAACTCAATGGACATGAGTTTGAGCAAGCTCCAGGAGTTGGTGATGGACAGGGAAGCCTGGCTTGCTGCAGTCCACAGGGTCACAAACAGATGGATATGACTGAGCAACTGAACTGAACTGATGAAGGAAAAAAACCTGCTTCCCTATGCCTTCCATAAATCCTACTTCTATACTATCTAAGACCAAACAAACTAAAGGTTACTTCTCTTCTTCAATGCAGGCATTCAGGAACTTGGAGACAGGTACTAGAATAAACTTTAGAATTAACTTCTATCCTAGAATTAAACTCTAGAATAAACTTTCCCAGTTCCCCCAACATCCTAAGAGTACTCTTCAGTCTGTCTGTAAATTAAGCATTACCCAGTTAAGCAAAACTTACTTATATACTAAATATAAGAAAGAACTCTGAACACTGCAACATCATGATACTCATTAGAACAGCAATGTCCCTCCTCAAATATACTCAATAGACTGATCATGATTATCCTAGGGTCATGTGACCAACACAGACGAGTGGGAGAAACACTTCCCACATTCTAAGCACTCTGTGTCTATTAGTTCAAACGAAAACAAATGAACTCTTCCTGGCAGTCACATCAACTGACTCATATCGTGCTTTTAATCAACAAAAATTCTAAAATATTCTTACGTGTGCTTCATCAAGCCATGTTTCATTCTAACTCCATTTACTTGATCCATTGTTCCAGCTGATTTTTTTTTCTTTAGAATTGATTCCTTCACTCTATGACCAAAGAACCCTCCCAGTTGTTATAACACTAACATAATAAGATGCTATCTGCAGCCTTCAGATAATTATAAAAACCAGTTCAGAATTAAGCAAAGGGGGAAACCTGTCATATGCATACATCCTATTTGACATAATCGATTAACATTTTGGAGGGCAGCCAGTTTTATTTGTCAGCCTATATTTTAGTTTCATCCATGGACTGTCTTCACACTAGTCTATTTACTAAAAAATGAATATTTTTCAAAAGTAAAAAAAAAAAAATGACCACCTGAAATTATTTAATGGGAATTTAGAAGAGCTTTTTATATGAAACTAAACTAGAACATAAATATCCTTGCTAGAAATCAGCCTTATATAAAGAACACTTAAAATACTAACAGTAAGAGCTAAGTTTTATAAATCTGGGCTGGCAGTGATAATTTATTCGTAATAATGGTGGCCTCAGAAAAAATACTTGTAGAGTTCAGAGATGGCGTATGTTGCTTAGAGTGTTGGGTTTTTTTTGGGTTTTTAGGTTTTATTTTTCTCCCTGTTCAAATTATATCCTAGCTTTTTCATTCTAAGTCATGACCAACTGAAGCATTAGCCCAAATCCTGACTACAGCTGGAGCCCAACCATTATGCCTCTCAGGAACTGGACAGCCACCACTGTGTGAGCCTGCCTTGACCTGCAGCCCTTATCACGAGTGTTAGCACTCACGGCAGGCACTGCTTGACCTCCTGGCGAGTGAAGGAGACCACTGGCAGACTCTACAGCAGAGTGGCAGGTGACCAGTGGCGGGGGTGGGGAGGCGGGGGGTGGCAGTGGTTGGTGTGCACAAAAATCTCAAATAAAGTAGAAAAACAGACACTCTTCAAGGAGGTAAAAGGGTTTATTCCAGACAAAGATGGTCTCGGAAATGCACAAAGGCATAGCTTTAACTCCCGTTAATGAGATGAAGGAAAAGATTATGGATTATTAGCTGGAGATTATGGGACAGGTTTTGCTTTTTCCTTTGCTATGGATACTCTGCCAAAAAGATTTGCTTAAAACCACTGGAAAAATAGCCTGCTAGGTTTCTGAAACAGACTTCCCCAAACTGCCTGTCAGAACAGAGTAACAAAGGAGTTCCAGCCCATCTCATACATTATACAATCCTGTGGGAGTCACTGCTATTAACAATTTCCTATCCAAAATCACTGCAGATGGTGACTGCAGCCATGAAATTAAAAGATGCTTACTCCTTGGAAGGAAAGTTATGACCAACCTAGACAGCATATTAAAAAGCAGAGACATTAGGCTATGGTTTTTCCAGTGGTCATGTATGGATGTGAGAGTTGGACTATAAAGAAAGCTGAGTGCTGAAGAACTGATGCTTTTGAACTGTGGCATTGGAGAAGACTCCTGAGAGTCCCTTGGACTGCAAGGAGATCCAACCAGTCCATTCTAAAGGAGATCATCCCTGAATATTCATTGGAAGGACTGATGTTGAAGCTGAAACTCCAATACTTTGGCCACCTGTTCTGAAGAACTGACTCATTGGAAAAAACCCTGATGCTGGGAAAGATTGAAGGCAGGGGGAAAAGGGGAAGACCGAGGATGAGATGGTTGGATGGCATCACCAACTCAATGGACATGAGTTTGGGTAAACTCTGGGAATTGGTGATAGACAGGGAGGCCTGGGATGCTGCAGTCCATGGGGTCGCAAAGAGTCGGACATGACTGAGCAACTGAACTGAACCAAATGACTTCTCACTCTGTTCTATCGCTGCAGGTATTTCAGACATGTGAATACGTGAATATGCCCAACTAAGACTACAAATACCATCCTCGCCTGACAATGGACATATTCAAGTGCCTAAATGAAAGCCCATGGGATGTAGGCAAAACTGTGTGTGACTTCCTGAAACCATAAAGAATAGCTGAAGCAAGCCCTTCCTTGCCTCTTTGCTCTGTTTCCACCGGCTGAAATTTGACCTGCTAACTAGAACTGTCACTTAGCCCAAGATGATGGTGAAGCAACAAGATAAAAAGAGCCTAAGCCCCTCCCCAATGCTGAGCAGTCATTACCACCCAGGACTGCCACCTCCCAACTTCCTTTTATATGAAAAAGAAATGAACATCTCTATGAATAGATTGGGATTCCCAGGTGGCACCAGTGGTGAAGAACCTATCTGCCAATGCAGGAGATGTAAGAGATGCGAGTTCAATCCCTGGGTCGGGAAGATCTCTTGGAAGAGTGAATGCAACCCATTCCAGTATTTTTGCCTGGAGAACCCCTTGAACAGAGAAGCCTAGCAGGCCACAGTCCACAGGATTGCAGAGTCGGACACGACTGAAGTAACTTAGCACACACACACAAACAGATCACTCTTTTTGGGGAGAGGAGGCAGGCTAACTGGTCATATGGCTGAACCAAATCCTAACTGCTAGAAATCTCAATGAGATACCCCATCAAGAAGGCAATGCCCTAGCACTACCATCCCTGGCTAGTAAAGCTTATCTTGATTCACTCTAAACCAAAATATTCTTCCCATATGCTATATTATATGAAAAACTCCTCATTCAGTGAACTTGCCCCAGTGAACAGTGAATACCAGAATCCAAGTGCCTGAGGCAGCCTAAAAATAAAGTTATTTGGACAGACTGAGTTTTACTGGTCCCACAGTTATTGAAACGGGGAACTTTGAAAAGCCCCAGGTTTGCAATTACTGCTTTAACATATTTTATCATAACACGTATACTAAGTGATGAGTACAGAGCAGAAAAATCCATTGCATGGTGGACAATGGGCCCCAGGTGAGGCTTACCAAGCCGCTAAATATGACTTCTACCCACACTCTCACTGACCTCCTAGTCAAATTCAAGCCCCGGCAAGATTACAAGTCATTATAGGGGATGGTCTTGGGGGAGGGGAGCTTCTAGTGAACACGGAAACTAGGAAAGTTAAATCCATGATTTTATGAATTTCCTTGCTGCATTATACTGAGCACATTTCACATGTCTCATTAAATCCCCCTAAATCTTCTAGGAAGTTCATCCTCATTTCACAAATGAGGAAGTTAAGCATCTTGCCTAATTGCACATCTAGGAAGAGATGGAGCAAAATCTCAACCATTATCTTGATCTAAAGGGTACATTTTTTCCATCCTCCATATTATCCTGTTTCCCTCATAGCCACACATTTTTTTTTCCCAATAAGAAGGATGTCATTCCTGTATGTATTCACTTATTAAAAGTCCCCTCTACACTAAAAGCAATTTGAGGATGAAAACAGCACTAATAACTTACTAAAATTGTGCCTCAAACCACCACAATGGATGAGAAAATAGCCTATCATAGTTATCGTCACTCACTTCATCAATTAACAAGGTTATAAATGACTTGGAACTATGACAAATCTAGACACCAGATTAAAAAGAAGAGACATGACTTTGCTGACAAAGGTCCGTATAGTCAAAGCTATGGTTTTCCCTGTAGTCATGTACAGATGTGAGAGTTGGACCATAAAGAAGGCTGAGTGCCGAAGAATTGATGCTTTCGAACTGTGGTACTGGGGAAGACTCTTGAGAGTCCCTTGGACAGCTGTGTGATCAAAGGAGTCAATCCTAAAGGAAGTAAACCCTGAATATTCATTGGAAGGACTGATGCTGAAGCTCTAATACACTAGCCACCTGATGTGAAGAGTCAACTCATTGGAAAAGACCCTGATGCTGGGAAAGACTGAGGGCAGGAGGAGAAAGGGGGCGACAGAGGATGAAATGGGTGAGTGGCATCATCAATTCAATGAACATGAGTTTGAGCGAATTCCAAGAGATGGTGAAGGACATGGAATCTTGGTGTGCTGTAGTCCATGGGGTCACACAAAGAGTTGGACACCACTTAGCAACTGGACAACAACAATATATAATGGGCCACTAGAGTGAGTAATTAAGAGCACAGGCTCTAGCTTAAGACTGCTGTCTGTATTCAGGATACTCCACAATCTGTAGGGTCTTCCACAGGTCACTTCTAATGGTCCCCATTTATAACATAAGCTCATCAAAAGCAAACCCAAAGGCAATGATCACTTTTATGTGTCAGCTTGACTGGACCAGGGGATGCCCAGATGGCTGCTAGTTATTTCTGAGTGTATATTACTCAGTGTTTCTAGAAGAGATTAGCATTTGATTCAGTTGACCAGATAAAGAGATCCACCCTCACTAATGTGGGCAGAAATCATATAATTCATTGAAAGCTGAATACAATGAAATAGGCTGAGGAAAGACAAACTCTTTCCTTGAGCTGATAGGTCCATCTTTTCTGGCCCATAGACATTGGGGCTCCTGGTTCTTGGGGTCTTTGGACTCAAGATTAAAGATACAACATGCCTTCCTCACTTTTCCAGCTTGCAAAGGCCAGACTATAGGACATTCTGGCCTTCATACTGCTTGAACCAATTCCTGTATTTTATTTACCCATATAATCTGCTATTGGGCATGTTTCTCTAGAAAACTCTAATACACCAATCACCATAAATAATAACAGCTTTAGTAATCTGGTGCAACCAAGCAATTTAGAGATAACTGGGGTCATGTATGGATGTGAAAGTTGGACTATGAAGAAAGCTGAGTGCCAAAGAATTGGTGCTTTTGAACTGTGGTGTTGGAGAAGACTCTTGAGAGCCCCTTGGACTGCAAGGAGATCCGACTAGTCCATACTAAAGGAGATCAGTCCTGGGTGTTCTTTGGAAGGAATGATGCTAAAGCTGAAACTCCAATACTTTGGCCATGTCATGCGAAGAGTTGCCTCATTGGAAAAGACCCTAATGCTGGGAGGGACTGGGGGCAGGAGGAAAAGGGGATGACAGAGGATGAGATGGCTGGATGGCATCACCGACTCGATGCACGTGAGTTTGAGTGAACTCCGGAAGTTGGTGATGGACAGGGAGGCCTGGCGTGCTGCAATTCATGGGGTCAAAGAGTCGGACACGACTGAGAGACTGAACCGAATTGGGGGCTGGAGGTAGGGGGCGGGGTAGAAAGTTCAAAGAGAAACCTTAGGAGCCACTCTGAGATGTTCTTACTCTACTTAAAAGTCTCTCCCTCCCCAATTAAGGTCTGACAAAAATCAACAAGGCTTCCTCAAACATGCAATTTTGGAAGTTTACTATGGAAAAATAGTAGGAATAGGAAATAGTTCAGGATACGTTTTGCTTCCTTATAGTCCAAAAAAGTTTGAACAGTCTGCCATGAGCCATCTTTCAAACTCTAGCCAATGGTTTCCTACAAATAACACTAGTGAATTATGTCAAGATACATCATGAAGGAACTGCTTTTTTGAGACAATTTAATTTCCCCCTGACCAAAACTATTGTGTAATTTAATACCCAGTACCTTATACTAGCTGACTACTTATACATAGCAAGCACATTACAAGGATTCTAACCTCATTACAAGGATTACTTTAAACTTTCTATTAAGGTGGCTTCCTTGTTTAAAATTGGAGGGAACAGACTCAGAGAAGTGAATAAAGTGGTCCAATTCATATCATTTGGGGGCGGAGACAGGTACATCCACTGGCATGCTCTTAGCCACTGGCAAACCTTGGGGTTTCTTCCAGAACTCCCCAAATCCCATTCATCATACTCATGTCAAGACAGGGCTATCAGAGGCTAGGAAAGCCAAACGTGATTTGATCAGACTGAAGAGGCAAGGAAAAGCTCTTCGTCTTCCCCTTTACCTCCAAACATCTCATCATTCTCCTCCACATTACTGAGCCTTTGAAAACACTTCCCTCTGCCTGGAACATCCTTTCATCCTTTATGAACATGACTCAGATGAAACCTCCCAGAAATCAGCTTCCTTCTGCTCCCCCCATATTAAGTCATCCCATCCTCTCTGTCCCTTTTGCATCTCATACACACATGTATCATTTGCTTCACATGGCTTTCTCCTTGCTAAGGTGCAGACTCCTCAAACATAAATGGCAGTTACTCCTGTATGTCCCCTTTCCCCACTAAGGAAAATGTTTATTGATTATGGATTTTATCTAGAGGGGAAGAAAATCCAGAGTGGAAGAAAATATCACCATTCACTACTGCTTTTCTGGGAATGTATCCCATCACAACCATGACAGAAGACACTGGCGGACATAAAACTGAATGACGAAGAGGGAACAAACAGTCTTAGAAAAGAATTCCAAGAAAGTTTCTGTGTCCAATAAGCTCGTGGCCAGACTCGGTGACGCATGAAGGAAGGCAAAGGGTTTCTCTGTCGAGCTGCAGTGTGAATGGTTCTGTTTTGCAGAGGATATTGTTCTCAGGCAGGAAGAACTTTGTGCCTGAGAACCATCTGGTATTTCATCGCAAAGTTTCATATGCTGGAGACATATTTGCAAGAAACAGTGATTTTACACCCATTTTAAAGAATTCAGACAGGCTCAGCAGTAGACACAGGCTGGCCTAACAGCTCAGACACACTGACCAGCTCCAAGCCACAGAATGGCCTTTTCCAGTAGATAGTAAGTAGTCTGTTTCAGTAGATAGTTTCTTTTGAAAGAAGAAAACATGATATAAATTTGCTTCCCCCAGAAATGTTTGCAGTTTTACTTTCTTTCGAAAGGAGGGGTGTCATGGATGAGAAATGGCTCTCTAAAGAAGAAAAGAAAGACTAGCAAGAAAGGTAAGGGATTTTCAGCTTGTCATCTTTGTGAACCCATCCTTCTGACATATGTATGCATGGTAGAATCTATAAAGAAAAATATGAAGTCTACTTCATTAATTTGGTGAGGGTGCGTTTGACTGAGAGCTGAAAAAGTCCCAACTCAAAACAGCCTGTTAAACAAGAAGAAGGATTATTCACGTATCTCAACAAGTCCAAAGGTGAGAGGGTTCCAGAGTCAGTTAACTTGGTGACTCAAAAAAGTCATGGAGGACCCAAACCTTATCAGTAAGTCTGTATCCTCCTTGTGTTTGCTTGTTCACAGATTTATTGTCTCCAAAGAAATCTATGCAAGGCATCCTCATGCAACAATAAGGAAGGATGGAAGAAAATATTTCCATTCTGAAAATGAGACAGAGGGAGGAGAAAAAATTTTCCCCCACAGGTCACAGGCCAGAAATGATTCATGCATCCATTCCTAAAGAACTCACTAAAGGAAAGTAAAGGAAATATTGTGGCTGACCAATGAAAAGTCACCCAGAGACAAGAAGAAATCAGTCAATCCTGTTTAAATAACAGGAACCATGTATCTGAATAAAATCCAAAGTCTGTTAAGCAAGAAGAGTAGAGGACAGCTACCATGTGGCCAACTAGCTCTGCTGTTCTGTCCTGACCTTTCCAATAAGGAGACCTGAATCAAAAATTACATAAAAAATAACCAACTAACATCTCATAATGCCTAACACAATTTCCCTCAGTTCAGTTACTCAGTCGTGTCCGACTCTTTGTGATCCTATGAACCACAGCACACCAGGCCTCACTGTGTATCACCAACTCCCGGAGTTCACCCAAACTCATGTCCATTGAGTCGGTGATGCCATCCAGCCTAAGAAATAACAAAATTCTGTCTCTACCTAGGACAGAAATCTTAGCTGCAACAACTTTAAAAATGTCAAATAAACTCATACTGATTATTGCATTTATAGTATGTACTTGGGGACAAAAATGCAAGGGTTACATTATTCCCTTAACAATGAAGATTATTTCACATTTCCTTAACTTTACAAAATTTAGCCAGCAAAAAAATGCCATACTACCTCTAAGCCATCATACATATTGGCAAACTCAAGGATCTGTGAAGATTAAACAGATAAAAATCCTCTTCAAGATTAACATTAAAATAACTGAACCACCTAGACTAACATAATATAAATATTTGCTTTAGATTTTCAGATTCTAAAAGCGACTCTGAATTCAAATACAAAAGACTGCTCCTAGGTAAAGGCAAATGCTTAGCACATCTGTTCACCAAGTGAGGTCAGAAGAAGAGAACATAGTGATTTTCTGCTTAAGAAAGTGAAGTTGCTCAGTCATGTCCGACTCTCTGCAACCTCATGGCCTGTAGCCTACCAGGCTCCTCCATCAATGGGATTTTCCAGGCAAAACACTGGAGTGGGTTGCCATTTCCTTCTCCAGGAGATCTTTCCCATCCAGGTACTGAACCTGAGTCTCCTGCATTGTAGGCAGATGCTTTACCGTCTGAGCCACCAGGGAAGTCCATTTCCACTTAAGAGGGAACAACAAAATGAGTGTCCATTCTATCACAAAGTTAGCTTCCAAGTAATTAACACACACACACACAGAGGGAGTTTCAACAATGGCAGAGAGTGGAAAGACCCTGAGCTCACCTCCTCTCATAGGCACACCAAAATTATAACTATTTATAGAACAACTGGGGACAGGCCCCACCCACCAGTGGCCCCACCCACCCTGGGACATCCATGCCCTGCAGTCAGATGTCAGCGCATGGCTCTGCTCACTAGTGGGTGGGCACCAACCCCAGAATCTCCTGTACCCCTTCAGTGAGCCAGCACTAGTCCCAGGAACCCCCAGGGTTCCCCAATCAGCCATCTCATGAACTAGCCCACCCATCAGTTGGCAGCCTTAGAACAAGGCAGGATCTAACAGCCAACCAAACCAGGAGCTAGCCATGTCCTACCAGACAACTTACAGTGGTCAGCCTGTCATAACAGAAGGACCCACATAGCCTACTTAGAAGGCAACCCTAGAGCATATGGCTCTAGGAATTAGAGGGGAATGAGCTGCTGGGACTCATAGGATGTCTCCTACAAAACAGTGCTTCTCCAAGACCGGGAAATGTAACCAACTTCACAGATACACAGAAATAAAAAAAACAAGTTTGGCAAAACGAGGCAACAGATGTCCAGGTCCCAAGTGAAGAAACAAGAACTAAGTGAGGTAGACACAGGCAATCTACCCAAGAAAGAGTTCAAGGTAACGGTTGTAAAGACGATTGAAGAACACAGGAGAAGAAGAAAGGATGAGCAGGGCATGAAAGTTAGGGAAAAAATTTTTTTAACAAAGAGAAAATATAAAGGACAACCAAACAGATGAAAAACACAATAAATGAAGCAGAAAATACACTAGAAGGAATCAGCAGTAAACTAAATGACAAAGGAATAGATCAGTGAGCTGGAAGACAGTGAAGGAAATCATTGAAGCTGAACAGAATAAAATAAAAAAGGAAACTAAAAACAAATGAGGGCTATTTGAGACTGCAGGGACAAAAAAATGTACCAATATTCATGTTACAGGGGTTCTAAATGGAAAAAAAAGAAAGGGGTACAGAACATATTTAAAGACACAATAGTTGGAAATCTCCTTAACTTGGAAAAGGAAATAGACATCCAAGTCCAGAAAGCCCTGAGTCCTAAAGAGATTAGCCAAAGAGAGCTATATACCAAGACACGCTGTGATTAACACAACAAACACTAACATTTCTTGCAAAGCTGACTGGGTGGTGCTGAATTCTTTCAGCGTTTGCTTGGCTATATGCTTTTGATATCCAATCAAAACTCAGTGAGGGCCTTGCTGGGTAGAGTAATCTTAATGTAGGTTTTCCTTCTCATCACTTTAAATATACAGTGTCACCCCCTTCTGGCCTGCAGAATTTCTGCTGAAAAGTCAGCTAATATCCTTATGGGAGTTACCTTGTTTGCAACTTGTTATTTTTCCTTGCTACTTTTAATATTTTCTTTTTCTTTAAAAATGAAAAGATCTGCAAAGACATTTTTCCAAAGATGACACACAAATGGCCAACAGGCATATGCAAATTTGCTCAGTATCACTAATCAAAGAAATGTAAAGTAAAAGCACATTGAGATATCACTTCACACCTGTCAGAATGGTTATCATCAAAAAGATCATCAGTAATAAATGTTAGTGAGGATACAGAGAAGAGTAAATCTTTGTGCACTATTGGTGAGAATGTAAACTGGCGCAAGCACTATGGAAAACAGTATAAAGGTCCCTCAGAAAACTGAAAGCAGAACTACCATACGAACCAGCAATTCCACTCCTGGGTATACATCTAGGAAAAAAAAAGAAATCATGAATTCAAAAGGATACATGCACCCCAATATTCACAGCAGTATTATTAACAATAACCAAGATATGGAAGCAACCTGCCCATTAACAGATGGATGGAGAAAGGAGATGTGGTATATATACAGCGGAATACTACTCAGCCATAAAAATGAAATTCTGCCATTTGCAACAACATGGACAGACCTAGAGAGTACCATGCTTAGCAAAATAAGTCTGAGAAAGACAAATATTGTATATTATCACCTATATGTAGAATCTAAAAAACTAATGAATATAACAAAAAAGAAAGAGAGTACAGATGTAGAGGATAAAAAAAACTAGTGATTACTAGTGGGACAGGGAAGTGGAGAAGGGCAGGACAGATAACAAGATTAAGAAGTACAAACTACTATTTGTAAAATAAGCTAAAAGGATATATTGTCCAGCACAGGAACTTATAGCCAATATCTGCAGTATAAAGTCTAAAAATTAAGAACCACTACATTACACACTTGAATATACTATAAATATATCTCAATAAAAATTTAATGTCTTCATTTTAGATCAAAAACAGGTATTTTAAAATAAAGCCTGCTCTTGGGGCTAGTTAAGCTGAACAGCTAGCTGTTTTGTGTTCCACTTCATCTGAGCAGGGTGCCTTGTCCTCCTTCCAAACTGTGGGCTTCCAAGGTGTATGCTCACTCACTTCACCTGTGTCAGACTGTTTGCAACACTAAGGACCGTACCCTGCTAGGCTCTTCTCTCCATAAGATATCTCAGGCAAGAATACTAGAGAGGATAGCTATTTCCTTCACCAGGGGGTCCTCTCACCCCCAGGACTGAACCTTTGTCTCCTGTGTCCATGCATTGCAGGGGGATTCTTTTATTCACTGAGTCCCCTGGGAAGCCCTAGGCTTCCAAGAAAGGGCTGCCAAGCTAAACATAGGATGCCCCATTAAATTTCAATTTCAGAGAAATAGGTAATGACTAAACATTTACATTAAAAATTCCAGATAGATTTTACTATAAGTATATCATGAAATATTTGGAACATAATTGCAACTAAAAATTATCCATTATTTACCTAAAATTAAAAAGTATCTAATCATCCTATATTTCATTTATAGTATAGCTTTTGATCTTTAAGTCTTTGATAACATCTTTCTTTCAGTCATCAGGTTGTCTGTTTCTGTCTAGTTATCTTTGCCTCTTCGGACTTGATAATGTCTCATAGTCCCAGTCACATCCAACTTCTTAATCTTTTCAGTGCTGCCTGAAAAGGAAACTCAGAGGAAATTTCCACAGCAGAGCTCAACCTGCTGTGCAAGACTAAATCCAGGCAAACAGATGAGATGCCACAAAAAGGCAAGTCTGGTCATTTTTCTATAATAAAAAACCATCAAGTTTCCCAGATCTGGCTAATCACAACTTTGAGGAGCTTTTTCAAAAATGTACATACTGAATACCTAACCTACACAGACTATTTCCGAATTCTGAATAGAGGGACCTCCTGGAAAGCTATTCAGTTTTTAAGCTCTGAAAGGGCTGATGTTCAGCTAGGTTAGAGATTTGCTGAACCTGGTATTCATTAATTAAACAAATCTACTTAACTAAATCAAATGGTAGGTCAGTATCAATGAACTGATTTAGATGTCCGTGGCATAATACTTGGCTACAAACTTCAGAATTTTAATTTTTGACCCACCTAAGATGGAATGATAGATACACTTGATACACAGGACAGGACTGAAATCAATATTTAAATTAGGCTTTTACTCATGACAAAAAAACAAGAGCAGATTCATCCTCTGGTTAGTGTGATGATGAATCGTATTTTAAGATATAAGCGCTCCTTAGGTGTTACATCCTGCCTGCTAGAAAAACTTAGAAATGATGACATCTGAAGCAAACTTCTCACTTAGGACAACCTAATCTTTCTGGATCTTACAGAAACTGGTGAGTTTACACTAAACCTATAAGCTTTAAAAAAAAAAAAATAGAAAACTGGCTATAATGTTAAGAAATTAAAGCAATTTGAACAAACACGGAAAATCTCTGGCTACACAAACAGAACAAACCTCCAAATACAACAAAAACTGCAGGGGTGGAGCCGGATTACCGCACAGTGCCGCTCACCGATGACCAGATGTCCCATGAATCACCACACAATACATTGGTTTAAAGAGTTAATCTGAAACTATACTAAACAAGCATAAACAAAGACTTGTAAACAGTGAAATGCTGTGTCATTCTGATCATGGCATATACATTTGGTCCTGAAACCCTGTCACCTGGTACAGCGGCCTTTGGTTCTACTCTATCTGCTGCCCACCTACTGCGAGACACAGAGCCAAGCCAGCTTGAAAGGAGAGTCCTTATTCGCTTCATTAATATTTAGAAATACTATCAGTTCCATTTTATAGAAGAAAACTTAAAATCACAAAACAGATGTCCAAGAAAACTGAAAAGGAATTCAAGATGCCAAAAACTAAAAGATATTCTAGGATGTGAATATATAGAACAGAAAACTTAAATATTTTGTGCTACAGTGGATTTGAATTTTTTTTCATACTGAAGACATTATCCTAGGGTTAGTTTCTTTTCAGTTAATTTCTCTCATGAAAAGCCTGTTAACAAATACCACTGATCCTATATCTATTTACATTGCTAAGTTACAGAACCACCCAAATTTGTTTTTGTAGCTAAGCACATTCCACACTTTCCGGAACAACTTTCTGAAGTCCTGAGTATGACAAAATCCTGAAATGTATCTGAATATCACAGTCAAATTTAGCTACAAAGGGAGGTGAATAAATATAACATCAATACGAGAGATCAATATATTAACAATCACAAGTATAATTTAGCATCAGAATCATTAGTATATCTCAAGGAATTACACGAGGTTATTAAAGTGAAAAATCGGTGGTAAATTTTAAACAATTTAAAAGCTTCCATGAGACCGTTTTGTGGTTCATCACATCTTCCAAATATTAGTCACACGCCCTATTCTTTGTCATTATAGAATGCAGACAGTTTGGTAGGCAAATACTTTGGAGTACAGTACTGTTTGCAAGACCCCTCTCTTGTAAATATTCCTGCAATATGTTAGTATGTAAACCTATCAGTCCCTTACAACACAAAAGCAGCTTAAATGCTGGAGAGGGTGTGGAACAAAGGGAACCCTCTGACCCTGTTGGTGGGAATGCAAACTGGTACAGCCACTATGAAGAACAGTGTAGCGACTCCTTAAAAACTGGGAATAGAAGTGCCATATGACCCAGCAATCCCACTCCTAAGCATACACCCTGAGGAAACCAGAATGGAGAGAGACACATGTATCCCAATGTTCACTGCCACACTATTTACAATAGCTGGGACATGGAAGCAACATAGATGTCCATTGGCAGATGAATGGATAAGGTAGTCATGGTACATATACACAATGGAACATTACTCAGCTATAAAAAGGAAAGGAATGCATCTGAGTCAGTTCTAATGAGGTAGATGAATCTGGAGCCTATTATACAGAGTGAAGTCAGAAAGAGAAAGACAAATACTGTATATTAATGCATAAATATAGAATTTAGAAAGACAGCACCAACGATTCTACATGCAGGGCAGCAAAAGAGACACAGATGTAAAGAAAAGACTTTTGGACTCAGTGGGGCCTAAAGCCTTAAATGATGCTTGCTTCTCTATTACTCCATCACCCTACAACTTTCTAAATGCATGCAAACAAGAAACTAAACTTCAGAGCATTAATTGTCTCAACTTTTTAACATTTCTTCATATACTCAGCGAATGAGCGATTCAACAAATTGAGAACCTTCTATATTCCAAGTACTGTGACAATGATAGGGAAGACAAGAAAGAAATGCCTACTCTCAAACAATAGAGATATTTTTTTTTGGCGGGGGTGGGGGGGAATCCTCATTTTCCAATACTTTGTAAAATAACCTAATACTTTGAATGAAATGTTCAAATACAGTTATGGTTGAAGAAAGCAAAATTTCTTCTTCCTATGGTCTTGGATTATAATCTAGCACATTAGCCAATAGCAATGGCCATCAAAAATGATGAATAATTTAAAATACACTCAGTTGAGTACATACAAACACAAATGCTTGCATGAATTTGTGGACATATATACACCCCTATCCATCTACTGGGGGTCATATTTTACATGGTGGAGCATTCCAACCGATGTACTGCAGGTGGCCCTTTTTGTTATTCTTAACCACTATTCAAACCACTATTTAAACCACTGGATCATATTTAAATATTATTTCAATAGTTCAACTTTCTTAATGAAGTAACTGTCATTTTGGCAGATAAAACTTGATGCAGAGCAGTCCCCATCAAGTGCTGGACAGTCACTTCAGTTCAGTTCAGTTGCTCAGACGTGTCCGACTCTTTGCGACCTCATGAATGGCAGCAAGCCAGGCTTCCCTGTACATCACCAACTCCCGGAGTTCACTCAGACTCACGTCTATCGAGTCCATGATGCCATCCAGCCATCTCATCCTCTGTCATCCCCTTCTCCTCCTGCCCCCAATCCCTCCCAGCATCAGTGTTTTCCAATGAGTCAACACTTCGCATGAGGTAGCCAGAGTACTGGAGTTTCAGCTTCAGCATCATTCCCTCCAAAGAAATCCCAGGACTGATCTCCTTCAGAATGGACTGGTTGGATCTCCTTGCAGTCCAAGGGGCTCTCAAGAGTCTTCTCCAACACCACAGTTCAAAAGCATCAATTCAATCATACACAAATCTGTCTCTCTGCGTGTGTCCCACTCTATGACCCCATGGACTCCCTGACCTCTGGCTAAATCTGTCAGTAAAATAAATTTAGTCACAATCCCTTCATAATCAAAAAGTGTTTCGTATACACATAAAAAGTGCTTAGTTCTCATTTCATTTAATTTGCTTCTCTTTCACAATCTTTCCTTCTAACAAATAAAGATGTTACCATCGCCACATCATTATTATTGTTTAATATTGTCTTTTCCTTATTTTAGTACCTCTAAGTTGAGTTTGTGTGAATTTTATCAACTTTATTATCTATAACTAATAAAATGAAAGCAAAGTGACTCAAGGGAATTGGACAACGTGAAAAAATGTTTGCTTTTAAAATAATAAATGCAATTTACTTAAAAGGACTAAGCAAAAGAATCTTGAGTGTTTTGAAATACATATTTTAAATTTTTAATCTTATGCTTATAATATCTGTATTATGTGAATTTCTAAATTTTAACTACTGAATTAGATAAAATTCATACCTATTTCCTAATGCTATTTTAAATTTTTTGAATAGGCTGTTTTTACACTCTCTTCAGGAAACAGGTTTCATTTTTGTAAATCAATTTTCTAAATTCCTCACAGCTCAGTCTCCTTCAAAAGTTTGTACTTAAATAGATTTTTATGGATCTGTTTCCACTAAAAAGCACTTTTTAAATAAAGACTGTCCTCTGATGATAGTCATAAACAGTTTTGCCACTAATTAGGCAATATGATGAGGACAATACAAAATCTAGGTTTGTGTACTCTAATAACTTTATGCAAAAAAAGTATCATGTAAACATTATCAAGTTAAGCAAAAATACCAAGCTAATCATGCTATACCTTTCCATAATACATCCATCTTAAATACCAAAAATCTATGAATTTTAATAGCTTAGCAACAGCTTCACGAGCTAGGTTACAGGACTGTCATACTGAACTCATGGACTCATGGTCATGCAAATAAGAGCTAAAACCAAATCTCTCAACAAAACCTATTTCATCAGGTTACACATATGACCAATACCATGTCATGAATATGGTATTGTATGGACACTGTATTGTGTAAGGGATGAATGAAGCAAAGGATAATGGAAAGGTGTCAGTTGTCAAAATTCTAAGTAGAAACAGATGTCAGATGACAGAGACAACACAAATTCAAATTATTTTATCAAAAGAACTCCCATTATATATTAGTGAATACCCAGTTATGAAAAATATTTTATAAAAAATTATCACTGAGAAGTAATGCTTGCAATACCACTACTTGCTTTGTAGAGAAATATACAAAATACTGGGTATAAAATATTCTGTGCGGTAGAAGAAAACCATGAAATCAATAAGACATTACACAAACAAGGCCTATGTTTATGTTCTGCACTGACAGGAATATGCAAAGGCTTTGACACCAAGAGTTTGTTCTGAAAACATTTCAATTAACACATCGTTTTCTTCCAAAGAAGGCTTCCTATAGAAGTCTGCCTGGATTCTACGCGAAATTATGTTAGCAAAAGAGTGACTATAATTCAAGCTGCACTGTCCCCTCTGTTTCCAGCTTTTATGTGCAGAAACAGGATAAGCACATCATTTATTGTTTCCTACCATAGTGCACTAATGGCACAAAAAAGTTTAGTACTGAGTTTTAAGCTAGAAGTATTTTTCTCTTTAAGAAAATTGTTAATGCTTTATTTTCATTTTGCAGATTTGTTGCTAGATGTGAATGGATTTAAAAAATGGCTAACTTAATGGACACTACAGAACCAGAATGAACTAACTCAAAATTATAAGGAGTCCCTAAAAATACCTCAATGCATACTGACAAGGTTGATGGTTTCAAAATAAAAAAGCAAAGTCAGAAAGTGAGTTTAAAACAAGTCCCTATTATTTTGCCCACAAAGGTCCATCTAGTCAAGGCTATGATTTTTTTCCAGTAGTCATGTATGGATGTGAGAGTTGGACTATAAAGAAAGCTGAGCACCAAAGAATTGATGCTTTTGAATTGTGGTGTTGGAGAAGACTCTTGAGAGTCCCTTGGACTGAAAGATCCAACCAGTCCGTCCTAAAGGAGATCAGTCCTGGGTGTTCACTGGAAGGACTGATGCTAAAGCTGAAGCTCCAATACTTTGGCCACCTCATGCGAAGAGTTGACTCATTGTAAAAGACCCTGATGCTGGGAGGGATTGGGGGCAGGAGGAGAAGGGGACAACAGAGGATGAGATGGCTGGATGGCATCACCGACTCGATGGACATGAGTTTGAGTAAACTCCAGGAGTTGGTGATGGACAGGGAGGCCTGGCGTCCTGCATTCATGGGGTTGCAAAGAGTCGGACACGACTGAACTGCTGAACTGAACTGAAGCCCTATTCAGCTGCTATCATTTGTATCTGAGCTCTGCAAAACAGCATCTAAGTGTATTTAGAAAAGTGAAGTCGCTCAGTTGTGTCCGACTCTTTGCAACACGATGGACTATAGCATGCCAGGCTCCTCCATCCATGGAATTTTCCAGGCAAGGATACTGGAGTGGGTTGCCATTTCCTTCTCTAAGTATGCTTAAGGAATAATTTTGAAATTGTTGATATAAGGAAGTTTGTTCATATTACAAAAGAAACTTGTACATTTGTTAATAAAAGATTCAGTTTTTAAATATTTATACCTTTAATATAGAATTGAGTTTCCAAACACTTGCATACAGTCTTGTATCAGAATGATATATGATCAAGTCATGGGTTCTTTCCTCAAACACCATTCAGGTATCCCAATCCCCTCCAGTTGGTGTCCCACAGTCCTGTCAGCCTGCATACCTCCAGGGAATACCCTTTGTGTTGAATAAATGTGAGCAGTACTTCCTGGAATCGTGTTGCAAAGCAGCGCGTCCCCCTGCCCCCTTTCTTCCTCTTTCCATATATTTGTACGTGTGCTCAGTTTCTTAGTCGTGTCCAACCCTTTCCAACCCCATGAGCTGTAGCCCACCAGGGTACACTGTCTGTGCGATTTTCCAGGCAAGTACACTGGAGTGGGTTGCTATTTCCTTCTCCAATATTTATATGTATGTATGGATTATAAATGTACTGTTTCAGTATGTTTCAGCACACTGGTGGGAAAGCTCTGAAACATGGCCAAGGGGCAATGTTTTGAAATCCTGCTGTTCAGCTTCTGTTAGCATAAGTTAAACAGTTATTTTTTAAAGTGCTCTCTGTGGCAGCACAGGAAGGGGACAGTAATGCCCTGGTTGAGGCTCACTTGGCCAAATTCAGAATTCCAGTTCCTGGTTTAGATGGTTTGTAGTAATTTATAATTCTATATAATCCTGACATACATGCCCCGAGAAATCGGCTGAAATATCAAAGGATTCAACAGTTCTCTTATATAACACTTTTTTTGGACATTCAATCTCTAGTTACATGTTGGTTAAAACATCTGCCTGCAATGCAGGAGACCTGGGTTAGAGCCCTGGGTTGGGAAGATTCCCTGGAGAAGGAAATGGCAACCCACTCCAGTATTCTTGCCTGGAGAATCCCATGGACGGAGGAGCCTGGTAGTCTACAGTCCATGGGGTCGCAGAGAGTCGGACACGACTGAGCGACTTCACTTTCACCAACTACCAAGTACTTGGATGTGTATGTGCTGAGTGGCTTCAGCTGTGTCTGATTCTCTGTGACCCTAAGGACCGTAGCCTGCCAGGCTCCACTGTCCATGGGATTCTGCGGACAAGAATATTGGAGTGGGTGCCATGCTCTCCCCCAAGGGATCTCCCTGCCCCAGGAATCAAAGCCAAGTCTCTTACGTCTCCTGCATTGGCAGGTGGGTGCTTTACCACTAGTGCCACCTGGAAGACCCCATGAAGTGCTTGCAGGTTAGGAGAAAGAAATTATTATTGAAGTGAAAAAGAAAACCCCACAGGTAGCTATTGCTCACATCATACTGTTGACACAGAATAGAAATCCATTTTAAAAGTTTTTATAAAAGGTTATCTAGGCCAGATTCTATTTGCCTGCCCATCTTCCTGAGTATATTGACACAGTTCAGAGAGAAAAAGATTGACAGAAGTATGAGGTACAAGTACAGTCGTGATTTCCCAAAATGATTGCTTTTCCTACTTAAAATGCTAAAATTTTAAAACATCATCACATGGCAACATGACACTTAAAATTGAATATTTTCCCAATAGAGAAGCATAACATCTGTTCTTAAAAGCAAATGGAACCCAAAGAAGATACACCTGCTTCCCTTTATACTTTCTTAATAACTTCCTTGTAGTGTTTATACACTTGGATTATAATCTCAGTTGTTTACGTACATGTAAAAGCACCCTAAGTCCATGAAATTAGGAGTTGCTTCTGGTCAAACACAGCCAGGGCTCATTGATTTTTATAGTGTGTGGTGGTGGTGGTTTGATTGCTAAGTCATGTCCGATTCTTTGCGAGCCCATGGACTGTAACCTGCATGATTCCTCTGTCCATTGGATTCTCCAGGCAAGAATACTGGAGTGGGTTGCTGTTTCTTTCTCAATTTATAGGGTATGTCGCCTCTCAAATAATTGAATTTTGGAGTAAGCACCCTTAGAAAATGGTCAGGTTGCAAATAAAGCAAACTTTTTAGACAATGAAGTAAAATATAATTAAAAAATGCTTTCTGAGCATTCACATTAAGACTTGTAAATGTTTTCATAAGTATTTCAATGACCACAGAGGTGAGACAGTAAATGCAATTTCACATTTGATTTTGAAAGCCTCTTCTACTGGAGTAAAACACAAGGACTGTAAAATAATGTTTTTGTGATGTATCCTAAGTGGTGAAATAAACAGCCTGATTTGAGTACCAATGACATGAATTTTAGTACCTATGTCTCTTAAAAGGATTTCCTACTCAAAATACGCCAAGTTATCTCCCCCTCCAGGGGATCTTACCAACCCAGGGATTGAATCCACGTCTCTTATGTCTCATGCACTGGCATGAGAATCTTTCACCACTAGCACCACCTGGGAAGCCCTTTTAAAAAGGGACATCATATCAAATCGTCTCTTTTGTTGTTCAGTTGTTAAGTCATGTCCTACCCTTTGCAACCCATGCACTGCAGCCCACCAGGCTCCTCTGTCCTTCACCATTTCCTGGAGTTTGTCCAAACTCATGTCTACTGAGTTAATGACGCTATCCTATCATCTCATCCTCTGTCAGTCCCTTCTCCTCCTGCCCTCAATCTTTCCAGCATCACGGTCTTTTCAAATGAGTCAGCTCTTTGCATCAGGTGGCCGACGTATTGGAGCTTCAGCATCAGCCCTTCCAATGAATATTCAGGATTGATTTCCTTTAGGATTGACTGGTTTGATCTCTTTGCAGTCCAAGTGATTCTCAAGAGTTTCCAACAACAAGTTCAAAACCGTCAGTTCTTCAGTGCTCAGTCTTCTTTATGGTCCAGCTCTCACATCCATATATGACTACTGGAAAAAACTGTAGCTATGACTATATGGAATCTTTGTCATCAAAGTGAGGTCTCTGTTCTTTAATATGCTGTCTAGGTTGGTCAGAGCTTTCCTTCCAAGGAGCATCTTAATCTCATGGCTACAGTCATTGTCTGCAATAATTTTGAAGCTCAAGAAAATAAAATCTGTCACCATTTCCACTTTTTTCCCTTCTATTTGCCACGAAGTGATGGGACTGGATGCCATGATCTTAGTTTTTTGAATGTTGAGTTTTAAGCCAGCTCTTAAAATAGTATATGAAATCAGACATTCGGGGACATGGGGCAAAAGCTTCTTAAATTCAACAGAAGGTGGGATTTGCATGTTTACTGACCTTTTGCTAAGCAATCTTCAGAGTTGATGCTAAGCCACCCTTCAGAGTGAGAAAGGAGTTCAATTATTTCATTTTTATACCATGAAATCCTTTGGGATTAAAAAAAGTGATAGCTACAAACCATCAGTGTTTCTTAAACCAATCTTTATCAACAGAGTTGGGACAGTGGGATGGCCAGAAAAATTAAAAGCCACTAAAGTTAACATATTTAAAGAGTGCTTTTGTTGGAAAGAAAATTTTTACTTTTAACAAATTAACAATAGTTTCTAAGAACTTCCCTATTTCAGGGGGGAAAATCCAGGAGATTTTAAAAGAAAAATAACAGGCTAAGGAATTCACATAGTTTTAGAGGAGGAAACCATATTTCCACAGAGACAAAAAATTCACTAGTTTTTCACCCTATGGATTATCACAGTCTATATAGTCTTCCAAGGCACTGCCAAAACCAATGTGGAGCTCCTCTCATTTAGGTTTGATTACTATCTGAAAATGAATATCTAGTGACATGGTAAGTTAGGGTTCTTACTGAGTACAAGGTTTCCCAAGTGGCTCTGTGATAAAGAATCCACCTGCCAAAGTAAGAGATGCAGAAGATGTGGGTTCAAGCACTGGCTTAGGAAGGTTCCCCCGGAAAGGGAAATGGCAACCCACTCCGGTTTCCATGCCTGGGAAATCCCATGGACAGAGTCTGCTACTGCTGCTGCTAAGTCACGTCAGTCGTGTCCGACTCTGTGCGACCCCACAGACAGCAGCCCACTAGGCTCCCGTCTCAGGGATTCTCCAGGCAAGAACACTGGAATGGACAGAGCCTAGTGGGCTACAATTCATGGAGTCGCGAAGAGTCAGACATACACGCCTGAGCACACACGCAGAGGAATGAACAGTTATTTTATTGAAAAGGCATACATTCTTACAAGTTATAAAGAGTATGTCAGTGGACAGAAAGCAGAATTAAAACAAAAGACACACTATGGATCGAAATGCAAAGGTTAGAAAACAAAATGAAATACCATTTTAATAAAGTTACATTTCTAATTTTTCAAAAGTACAAATAGAAAATTACTAACTTGGTACATTTCATTAAGCAAATCACATTGCAAATTAAAGGAAAATGACAGGGATAATGCTCCTCAAGTCTTAGAAAGTTGGGGTTTCACTGCAAAAAGGCTTTTGAAACTCCTAGATTCTGTAGAAGAGCTTAATTTCATTAGAGTACACAGTCATTACACCGATTTATAGAGGACTTTAATGATTTTAATGGATAACTGATTATTCAGAAATGAGACTGTAGAAATGCAGAATTCCTTCCTGCCTAGACCTTTGCTATTAATCTGATTGTTACCATTTCTGAAGAGAGCTACTTATCTTTGTAATTTGATATTAGTATTATTTTGCCTAATTATATTCAAATTATATGGCAAACATTTAAAGCTAGTAGCAAATGAAAAAATCAAAATCTAAACTGGATTAATGCCTAAAGTGAACTCGTAAAAGAGAAGATAACACATGAATCTTTCTCCAACTAATTCAGAATTTCTGTCACAAGACTGATTTGTATGTATATCTGTATACATTGGCAAATATATGAATATAGGTAGATATGTACAGTGAGTAACTTCATAGAGAGAACATAATAGAATCAGTATGTATATGCATATTGTGTATTTAAGTATCTACAAGTATATTTGGGAAGATCCCCTAGAAAAAAGGAATGGAAACCCACACCAATATTCTTACCTAGAAAATTCCATGGACAGGGAGGCTGGTGGGCTACAGTCCCTGGAATGGCAAAGAGTCGGACACCACTGAGCAACTAATACCTTTCACTTTCACAGGTGTATATATATGCTATGTAATTATGAATTTGTATAATTAATCAGCAGTATATATAAATGTATTATTAAGCAAACAAGTCATCATTCTCAGTTGTACCTGTAAATACATAGATATTTGGATAAGATATAATTACATATACTCAACCAAGGATTCCCAGAGAGGTAAGGGTCTCTAACATAAAATAAAAGAAAAACAAACAGAAAAAGGCAATTTGGAAGAAACAGACTATGGAGAAAGACAACACATCTATCCCTAATACTACCTGAAAAATAAAAGATATAACATGAAAGAACATAAAGCTATTTTAAAAATTCAGCAAAAAATGCTCTTGAAAAATATGATAACAGAAATGAAGTACTCCACAGGGAGGCTAGGGAAAAAAAAATTCAAAAACTCCCCGAGAAAGCAGAGAAAAAGAGATACAGAACACAGAATGACAGCTGGAGGACTAGCTAAGCAACCAGGCTAATTGGAAATCCAGACAAAGAACAGGGAAAGGTGAAAAGCAAATCAACAGATAATTTTTAATTCAAGAAAATCTCCCAGGAAGGAAATTCGTGAATTTCCAGATTAAGGCTAAGTTCCCAGCACAAAGGTGAAACAAACAGAAAGCAAACACATCACTGTAATAAACAGAGGAAAAATTAGAATAGCTTCAGACTCTTCACTAGCAACTTCGACAACTGAGCCAGGGCTTCAAAAATTTCCAGGAAATTGATTATTTAAAATTCTTTACCCAGTCATTGTATCAACTGAGTGGGTGAGTAAAAAGGACACTTTTCAATGTTCAAGAATTTCAAAAATATTCCTCCAATGTACCACCATCTCTCAGGAAGCTTCTGGAAGATGTGCTTCATCAAAAGGAGATTCTGTCCCGAGAAAGGGAAGGACAAGGTCATAAAAAACAGAAGCTGCAACTAGGAAGGTGGAGAAAACTTAGGATATGAGAGATGAATGAGCCACAGAAAGCACCTCTGCCCAGACTGGAGCACCATGACTCAAAGGGCAGACTTGTTTAGGGTTGTCATCGCAATGCACTTTGCTCTCACACCTTTTTAATCTGATGATGCTGTGAGAGAATATGTCCTGACCTAACGCGAAGAGTTGACTCATTGGAAAAGACCCTGATGCTGGGAGGGATTGGAGGCAGGAGGAGAAGGGGACAACAGAGGATGAGATGGCTGGATGCCATCACCAACTCGATGGACGTGAGTCTGAGTCAACTCCAGGAGTTGGTGATGGACAGGGAGGCCTGGCATGCTGTGGTTCATGGGGTCGCAAAGAGTCGGGCACGACTGAGCGACTGAACTGAACTGAACAAAGGAAAGACAAAAAGACAGGAAATCTAGGTTGCAGGAAAAATGACTCAGAAGAGGCAAACTGAATAAGTAGAACAGCAGCAAAGGAAGGTTCTAGGAAGGGAGACCTAGGAGTCTGCCTAGGTCTTAGGCAGAGCAACCAGGCCAGTTAGTAAGATGGAGGTCTCCAGAGATTAAACCATGAGAAGTAAAAGGGATGTTCCTAAACATGGACCAACCTTGTAGAGGGCAGTGTTGAGGGGCTTTTGGACCGTGGGGGAAAATGTGCAATTGGTAAAGTGAAAACTAAGAAACAAACAAGTCACCACTGGCTTCAGGAGAAAGAAAAGGCAACCTAATTGTACTACATAACTCCCAGTGGTGAACAGTATTGGCATATACATAATATATAGTGATTGGAGAATAAAGTTTCACACAGCTCTATGGGAAGAGTGAAAAGTGGGAAGGGAAACTTAGGAGATGGACGGGTACCAGCACTAAGCCCTACACCTTGATGATAGGAAATCAGCAGAGAAGGCCCCAAACTCATCAATACACCAGTATTGACAACAGCAACATTATTTAGAAATACAGGCATGATTAACTGTCAGAAGAGGGAGGAACAAAAATGGTTCTGAATGTTATGCAGATAGACAGAGATAACACTGTGCAACACCGCACCTATATTCAAAAAGCACCTTATCACCAAGATCCAAACTGTAAACTCCATCCATGAGAGGAAAGGGTTTTTGTCCATTTTTATTCACTGTGCCTCGTATATGATGGCCCTAGCTAAGGGAACTATGATGAGCTCTGGAGAACTCTGTTTGAAAACACCAAAGGGATTCTATTCAATACTGACATGGAAAATACACACCAAGAGAGTAAATATAAATAACTATTAAAGCAGGAAAAGTAAGGTTTTCAAAATATTACTTTATATGAAATGAGATTTAGTGTAGCCAAATATTATGAATATGTATTTATTTCATCAGTATCTCTGAAGATGTATATATTCAATTTGGCCAGAACACTTTAAGATCCACTCACTCAGGTACGTAACTTCTAAAATGCTCAAAGCTCTGTTGCTTCTTCAGATGCTTCCATCCAGAGTTCCCTCTGCCTGGTGCATCCCGTCAGGATCCCTCCCACACTTTGCTTCATTCAAGCTGCTTCTAAGATAGCTCAGCTAAGATAACACATTTCCCAGGATACCTTCTCTGATTCCCAAGGCTGGAAATCTTATCCTAGGTGTTCCTACAGAAGCCTATTCATATTCCTCAGTTTGGTTCAGTCACTCAGTCGTGTCTCTTTGCAACCCCATGGACTGCAGCACACCAGGCCTCCCTGTCCAACACCAACCCCTGGAGCTTACCCAAACTCATGTCTGTTGAGTTGGTGATGCCATCCAACCATCTCATCCTCCGTTGTCCCCTTCTCCTCCTGCCTACAATCTTTCCCAGCATCAGGGTCTTTTCCAAGGAGTCAGTTCTTCATATCAGGTGGCTAAAGGAATGGAATTTCAGCTTCAGCAGCAGTCCTTCTAATGAATATTCAGGACCGATTTCCTTAAGGATGGACTGGCTGGATCTCCCTGCAGTCCAAGGGACTCTCAAGAGTCTTCTCCAAAACCACAGTACAAAAGTATCAATTCTTTGGTGCTTAGCTTTCTTTATAGTCCAACTCTCACATCCATACATGATTACTGGAAAAACCATAACTTTGACTAGATGGACCTTTGTTGGCAAAGTCATGTCTCTGCTTTTTATGCTGTCTAGGTTGGTAATAACTTTTCTTCCAAGAAGCAAGCATCTTTTAATTTCACGGCTGCAGTCACCATCTGCAGTGATTTTGGAGCCCCCCAAAATAAAGTCCGTCACTGTTTCCATTGTTTCCCCATCTATTTGCCACAAAGTATTCGTATTTCTATTAGAACATAAAATACACCAATTTCCTGGTTTTTACTCTCTTCCACTAGACAATAACATCTTGATTACAGTAACTCTATCTATTTATAATTGTATCCTTGGCAACCAACATGGTAATCACAAGCACATACATTCTGATTAATACATTTGTTCATTAATTTAAGTAATACTTATTTAGCACCTACTATGTGCCAGGTACTTTCTAGGCATTGGAAATAAAATTGTAAAAAGAAAAAATAGTCTACCATCGTGAGGCTTACATTTTACATAGAGAAACAGAAAGATGTGGGGAAAAAGGGCTCCTCAGTATCTGTGGAGGATTGGTTCCAGGAACCCCCCAGAGATCAGAATCTGAAGAAGGTCAAGTTCCTTACATTAAATGGTGTAGTACACTCAAGGCTTCCTAGGTGGCACAGTGGTAGAGACTCCCTCTGCCAATGCAGGAGACACTAGAGACAAGGGGTTAATCCCTGGGTTGTGAAGATCCACTGGAGTCGGGAATGGCAACCTACTCCAGTATTCTTGCCTGGAAAATTCTATGGACAGAGAAGCCTAGAGGGCTACAATCCATGGGGCCACAAAGAGCTGGACATGACTGAGCACATTCAATAAGAATACAGTTAGCCCTCCACATTCCTGGATTCAGAGGGCTGGCTGTATATATGTATTTGTATAAAACACAGTGGAAGGATGCTGCTTGGTGTTATTAAGCAGAGTCAAGAGATAAAAAGAGATAGGACAGAGTACTATTTAGAATGAGGACAGAAGGAAGGATTAAGAGTAGAGATCTAAATGGAAAAGTCACTTAAATCAACAGGAAGACTATTCCAGAAAGGAGAAATAACCAAACAGCATAGCCCGGAAAAGACAATGTACTGGATACATTCAAGGCAGGCATAGGCATGCCACTCACTGGTTCAACAGAGTGCACAAAATAATTTCACCCCATTGAAGCCTTATTTTCCCCACTGACACAATCTGGAGTCTATTAAACTAAAGCAACACTTGCTGCCTAGACTTACCCTACTACTTGGTCTCACGGCTTCTGCACCTCCTGCCACACCGCAGCCTGGGGCAGCTGGCTGGCCAAGTGTGCTGGCTTTCTGAGCCACACGGAGTCCCTCACGGACTCTGCCTCTCATGAATCTAATCCAAACAGAGGGGCTCGTCGGACACTGATGGATTATACCAACTGAAGGCTGCAGGTTCTGGCATGTAACAGAGTACACATGCCCCAGGCAGTACACTGGCCAGATCAGGATTTAGAAGGCTCACAGTTAGACTTTACTCCAGCAAAAAGTCAGGGCTCAAACTAAAATTATATCAAGCAGGACCTCAGTTTCTCTAAATCAAGGATTTTTAGTTCAAGCCTAATAGTATATATAATTCTCCCTCCTTATGGACGACAACTGATTACAGTAGCAAAATAATTCTAGTCACCTTACATGGCTTACTTCTGACCTGTGTTAAAAATAATAATAAACCCAGAAAGCTAAGGATGGAGAGCCAGTACCCAGAAGAGCACCCAGAAATGTAAGAATCTAAATATTCAATTAGCACCTAGATAAGTGACTGCCAGCTACTCCCTGCTGGGGGGAGAGGGGGCGGGGTCAGAAACAGTGAGGAACCCACAGGTCAGTAGCACCCAAACTCTCTTCCTACAGCATCTACTTCAATGTCTATTTAAAACAAAGCTGTCTTGGATATTTCTAAAACTAAATACAAATACTCTCTGTTAGAGATATAAAGTGCCCTCTATGTAAAGAAAGGTATCAAATAACAATAAAAATGATCGTAGTTGAAGCAACAGCTATCAACTGAGAGCCCAGAATGTGCTCTGCTACCTGAAATGTAAACCCACTTTCTCAGACAAATGAACCTACAGGGTAACCCTTACTGTCTCCAATTTACAGCTGAGAAGGCATACTCCAGCTAGCTGATGTTTCCAAGGATAGCCACAGAGCTGGATGGGTGTGGAGCTAATCCCAGGTGTTTGACTTCGGGGCTCATTTTCTCTATCTCTTATGAAGGCAAACCAGCAATATGAAGATTTTTTTCAAATGATCGGAAGCACTGTCATGTAAATGCAAAAGAGTCTTTGTTATCCAGTTGTAATTTAGAAATATTTTATAAAGATTTCAGAGTATTCTTGTATCTTATCACTTTAACTAGCATGTCCTTTGGCTCACTCTTCTCAAACAAACCCAGTAATTTCTGTTACTTGTCCCATAGGCCATGCTCACTGGACCACAGGGTAGGGAAACAAGACAGACTGTTCATTCCTTTCCCTTTCAATATACAGACAGATTCAGGTAAGAAAAAACATGCCCTTTAACACCAAGGTAATTTTGAAAAGCCATCCTGCTAACACCTTTTCTTAGGTGTTAGCAAGGGTGTGTGCCAGTGCAAGACAATAAATCTCAAGCAAGGAAGGGTTATTTCAAAAGCTTTTAAAAGGGCTTTTCAGAACATTGAGATACGGCAGAAGGTTCTTCAGCAGATGATACATCCCAGCTAACACGATAGGGAGTGACAGGTAAACTCAGGTCCTATTGATGGAGCTGAAGTTAAAACCCCACTCCCCTGTTTGCTGGCTATTGGAAAAGGAACTCCTCTCCTCTCTACAGTTCCCTTTCTTATCTGGAAAGTGGAAATAATAGTAGTCTCTACTTCCCAGGACTGACATAAGAATGAAGTGAACTAATATATATAAAGTACAAAAGACAAATGTCTGGCATTTATTAACTACCTAATTAAAAAAAAAAGTAATTAGCCCACAGGCAATGTAAGAAAAGATTCAGGAAAAGGCTACCTGCCACAGCAGGTTTTCAATGCTTGTCAAACATAGACTGTTTTCAAGAAGAACTTTTAGAAGTTTGAGTTAATGAGTTTTTAAACGTGCCTTTGATGTCATTTTAACTTTTTTCTTAGATAGTTAAAGACGTCTTCCTGTATTGAATATTCCCAGGTTTCCACGCTAAACAGTGCTCTCATCTTCAAGACTCTGGTGACAAAGATATTATCCCCATTTCATAGACAGGAAACTGTGGACTCAGAAGTTAAGACAATGCCTATGCCAACAAACGATACAGCTGGGATTCCAAATTTGAAAGTTTGATTCTAGAGTTTATGCTTTTAAACATTATGTTACCCTAACCCTCTCTTTCCTTGGAGACCATGGCTGTGCCAACCACAGTGCTTTTCAGGGAAGTTTAACTTCCCAGTTGGAGAGGGATTACCGTGTGGTTATCTCTAAAAGGAAAAGTGGATAGTTGAGAGAGACATTCAAAAGTGTGCAGTTAGACCAACAAAGGCTTCAATTCTACACAGCTGGCACATCCATTGTGCCTTTTTCTTATTACCTCTGCCTTACCTCTAGACAGTGTGGTGTGTAAATAAGTTTAGTAACTGTAAATTAGTCATGGACATTCCAAATCATCTAACTTCAACTACCTTTAGGAAAATATGATGGTGGAAGCTATTATTGATTGGAAGAACTTCTAGATTTTCAGATATTCATGTGATGATAGTTAAATTGGGGGAAGGAAGCATTTCCTAATAGAACTTCAATAATCTGTACTGCAAAGCTTCTGGTATTCTGATACCCTTACTGGAACTAATCTGTTGCCTCTTGTTTTCTTACTTCACTAGGGAGACATAAGCTTACATTGGTTTTTGCTCACAAACCTAGAAAATAAAGACTGGGGGGGCAGAGAAAGCTTTTATATGTAACTTTTACTATATACAGCTTTTATTAAAGTCTGTAGCCAGCTGTCGATCACAAATTAACGAAGGAAATGTGATTATTAAAGTCAAACTTGTCTCTTAATAAAGGATGGTTTAAAGCAGGCACCTTCAAGAGTCTATATTGCCGACCTGGCTCAGTGAGACAAGCAGCCGACAGATTAGTCACAGAAAACAGGTGATACCGGCAAGCCCAAATCTAGAGGCATGACCTTCATTTGCTAGTTAATGTTCTAGCACGCTTGAGTAGTGAGGGTGAAGGTGTAACACGAGGATTGAGTTACGCATATCGGAAATACGTAACAAGTCGTTATAAGTCTAAGGAAAACAGAAATTTTAAAAATTCCTACTTTGTTCCCATCAGCTTCCCATGTGGCTCAGTGGTAAAGAATCCACCTGTCACTGCAGGAGTCACAGGTTCAATCTCTGGGTCACCAGAAGGATTCCCCAGAGGAGGAACTGGCAACCCACTCCAGTATTCCTGCCTGGAAAATTCCATGGACCGAGGAGCCTAGTGGGCTGCAGTCCATGGGGTCGCAAACAGTCAGACGCGACTTAGGGACAGAGCACGCATGCACTTTGTTCCTATAACTATTTAAACTATTTTAAAACCAAATATAGGATCCAAATAGATGGCTACTTAATCCTAAGGTCAAATAAAAGAGGAACCTGAAAGGTTTCTGAAGTAGCTAACCCACTGGTCCTTCACTACTGATCTTGAAAACAGTATCAGTCACGGAGAATTGTGATTGTCCTTAAACTGAAAACAAAATGCTGGAAAAAAGGACAAAATAATGTTTTTCGGTTCTGCAAAAAGAAATCAACTGCATGCTATTTTTAAGGTTTCTGCTTAGATGTGAAGAAAATCATATTGCGGATAATTATATAAGTAATAACAGTTCCTTTGGAAGCCATATGTTTAGACTTATAAGCAAATATTTTGCCTTTTATGTGTTTTATTTCGGTACTGAATAGCCCAAAGATCTCATGCATATAAAGTCACAAGAGCACAGAAGATGTACTTTATTCTAAAAAGAAAACCCAAATGAGGAATGACAACCAAGCTGCAAAGCACAGAGCTTATGATGGAAAAATGTAGATAACCTGAAAGACAGCATATGCTGCTAAGTACCACTATCAAAAAAAAGTCACAGCTGCCATAAGTATGTATTTCCAGATCATAGCAAGGCTGCCATTCAAACTGTACTGTCAAATTGAATCTACTTTTAATATGAGATACATACCGCATACTTCTGGAGACCTCAGTAGGTAACTGAGTGAGATATCTAATGTGACTTTCTGCTTTCTGATTAGCACTGCCCTTCAGACAGTTCAGCTTAGTTTGATGATTCCTGGATAGATGACACTTAGCTCTGTTCTTCTGCCAACAAATGGTTTTAAAATTCATAGGTCAAAAACCAGAGTCCAAATCTCACTGTCTCCCTTTTGATGAGACTTTGGCAGCATCTCTGTTCCCATCTGTGACGAGGCAGAGCTCTCTGTACCTTGGGGAAGTAGCCCTTGGATCCACAGCTCCCAATGGCACAATTCTGAGGACTGCTTGACATCTCCAGGCCAGTGTCTGTGCTATTCCTCAATTCTATCAGCTTGTTCATTCAAAACCCATCATACCTTACAGTGACAATTCTCTTCTGTACAAAAGCCCCTTCCTCCTCTAAATCTTTTATACATGATGCCTAATTTTCTTGAAATACTATCAGTCCCTCTGTCAGAGGTCAATATCCTCAATGGTCTCTAAGATAAAATAAAAACTAAAAACTTCCTAATCACAGACTTCAAAATACTAATGGTTTCAAATACCCTCATCTTGTTCAGGGACGCTATGGTATAAAACAAATGGTACGAGCTTCACAGTAAGACACATGTGGGTCTAAACTTGACAGTTGTTAACTGGGTAACCTGGAACAAGTGATTTAACATCATAGGCTGTTAAATCATTTTTTTCCTCCTCTAAAACGGGGATAGTAATAGAAATCTCAATTGGCTCTTTTAAGGGTAAAATTATAACTGTCATGCACTGTGTTAAGTTGCTTCAGTTGTGTCCAACTCTTTGCAATCCTATGGACTGTAGCCCACCAGGCTCCTCTGTCCATGGAACTCTCCAGGAAAGGATACTGGAGTGGGTTTCCATTTCCTCCTCCAAGGATCCTCCCCACTGAGAGACTGAACCTGTGTCTCTTATGTCTCCTGCACTGGCAGCTGGGTTCTTTACCACTAGCACCAGCCAGGAAGATCTGTTAAGCACATTTATATGTCAGATATTTCTCTAAGCACTTGCATAATTAACTCACTTAATCTGCAAGGCTACCCAGGAAATGGGAACTAGTATCCATTTTACAAATCAGGAAATTGAAGCACAGAACCGATGAGACAAGAAGTGGAACTCAGGGTTTTCTGCAGAACTCTGAACCCTCAGAGAGGCACCTTGCCTCACTTAGTGAGAATTCCATGTGTAACAAGTCTGCATACAGTGCCAGCCACACAAGGAGATGCTCATTTCTTTTCCTTCTCTCCTATCCATCTTTAAATCACCCTACATCATGGAGACGGTGAAACGAATTTAATAATTTAAGTGTGAAAAGAAAACACTGTTACACAAGGTTTACTTAACATATGAGAGACTAAGAGAGTCCTCTAGGGAAAAAGAAAAAAAACGCTCACCCTAAAGGAAAAGAAGGCTTCCTTAGTGGCTCAGTGGTAAAGAATTCACCTGCCAATGCAGTATTCAATCCCTGGGTCAGGAAGATCCCCTGGAGAAAGAAATGGCAACCCACCCCAGTATTCTTGCCTGGGTAATTTCATGCACAGAGGAGGCAGGTGAGTTACAGTTCTTGGCGTCACAGAAGAGTTGGATATAACTTAGCAACTAAACAATAACAAAAGAGAATTAGGCGGAACATTATGGCAAATGACAAAACAACCTACTCCAAGACAAATACTCACACACACACACAGTATCCAATCCACAGGACCACTGGTCCCACACTATGGACTGAATGCGGCAGCAGCTGGAAATTCTGAAATTGTGGGCAAGGCAAATTTTTGCTTTATGTACATTTGAATTAGAGAGTTTTTGCAAGTATTCATACTGAGGCCCCAACCCCAAGGATTAATGTAACTGGCCTGGGGCAGAGACCAATCCTAAAAGATGATGCTGTTCCAGTGTGCGCTCAATAAGTCAGCAAACTTAGAAAACTCAGCAGTGACCACAGAATCGGAAACCGTCAGCTTTCATTCTAATCTCAAAGAAAAGCAATGTCAAAGAATGCTGCGCTCCTTTCACACATTAGCAAGGTAATTCATCACGCTAGGCTTCAGTAGTATGTGAACCAAAAACTTCCAGATGTACAAGCTGGATTTAGAAATGGCAGAGAAACCAGAGATGAAATTGTCAACCACTACTGGATCCTAGAAAAAGCAAGGGGATTCCAAAATAAAACATCTATTTCTGCTTCGACTATACTAAAGTCTTTTTAATTTAAGGAGATGGGAATACCAGACCACCTTTCCTATCTCCTGAGAAACCTGCTTCTTCTCTTGCATGCAACAGTTGGAACAGGACATGGAACAATGGACTGGTTCCAAATTGGGAAAGGAGTATTTCAAGACTGCATATTGTCTCCCTGCTTATTTAACTTCTATGCAGAGGACATCATGTGAAATGCCAGGCTGGATGAAGCACAAGCTGGAATCAAGACTGCGGAGAAATATCAATAACCTCAGATATGCAGATGACACCACCCTTATGGCAGAAAGCAAAGAAGAACTAAACAGTCTCTTGATGAAAGATAAAGAGAAGAGTGACTTAAAACTCAACATTCAGAAAAAGAAGATCATGGCATCCAGTCTCATCATTGCATGGCAAATTTTATTTTCTTGGGCTCCAAAATCACTGCAGATGGTGACTGCAGCTGTGAAATTAAAAGATACTTGCTCCTTGGAAGAAAAGCTATGACAAACCCAGACAGTGAATTTTAAAAGCAGAGACATTATTTGGCTGACAAAGGTCCATCTAGTCAAGACTGTTGTTTTTCCAGGAGTCGGGACATGGCAGTTGGACCATAAAAAAGGCTGAGCATAAAGAATGCAGAAGAACTGATACTTTTGAACTGTAGTGTAGGAGAAGACTCTTCAGAGTCCCTTGGAACTGCAAGGAGATCAAATCCAGTCAATCCTAAAGGAAATCACTCCTGAATATTCATAGGAAGGACTGATGCTGAAGCTCCAATATTTTGGCCATCTAGTGTAAAGAGCTGACTCATTGGAAAAGACCCTTTTGCTGGGAAAGATTGAAGGCAGGAGGAGAGGGGGATGACAGAGGATGAGATGGTTGGATGGCATCATTGACTCAATGGACATGAGTTTGAGCAAACTCAGAGAGAGGGTGAAGGACAGAGAAGCCTGCTGTGCTGCAGTCCATGGGGTCACAGAGTTGGACAGGACTTAGAGACTGAGCAACACCACATTTTAGAAAATCAGTGAACCAATTCAGTAGTGTAGTGAAATAGTTTTCGATGAAGTTTAGGTCATATTTCTTCAAGAATAGTTTAAGATACAAATTTGATTGTTATGTCACTTCAACAAGTCAAACTTTTGGAAACCATATAATGATCTTGGATGTGTGTGTGTTCAGTCACTCAGTGGTATCTAACTCTTTGCAACCCATGGATGTAGCCCACTAGGCTCCTCTGAAAGAAAGTGAAGTGAAAGTAGCAGTCACGCCCAAGTCTTTATGACCCCATGGACTATAGCCTGCCAGGCTCCTCTGTCCATGGAACTCTCCAGGCAAGAATACTGGAATGGGTAGCCGTTCCCTTCTCCAGGGGATTTTCCTGACCCAGGGACTGAACCCAGGTTTCCTGCATTGCAGGCAGACTCTTTACCGTCTGACCCACCAGGGAATTCTCTACCATCTGAGCTGCCAGCCACTCTATGCATGGGATTTTCCAGGCAAGAATACTGAAGTGGGTTGCCATTTCCTACTTCAGGGGATCTTCTGAAACCAGGGATCAAACCTGGGTCTCTTGCATTGCAGGCCCATTCTTCACCACTGGGCCATCTGAGAAGCCCCCTAATAATGACCTTAATGAATGCTTAACATATGCTAAAAAAGGTTTTTGTCAGATTCAATATGGACTGCTGATTTTTTTAATTAAATAAATCTTAAGAGTCACATTACAACCTTTCACTCAAAACAGTAAGTATTCCTTTGGTGAAAATTTGAGAACATCCCATTAAAAGTCATACAACAAAAGAATCACTCATAAGAATATCACTTTACTTTGATATTACTTTCCATCTGGGAAAGCTGAGCTAATTGAATAACTAAATTAAATGATAAATAAGGGAGTTCAGGAAATCCAATGGATAGAATCAAAACATCCCCTCAAAAAAAAAAAAAAAAAAAAGCAACCTTTCCTAAATAACAAAGATAATTTTCAGTGTTCCTCTCGTAAATATAATCACAAACTAAAACAGGGGAAAAAAATGTAAGGATCAAAGACCTACATAGGGACCACAAGCTTTTACTAATAGATATTTAGGAAAGTCTAAGTAATTGGAGAAACATACCATTTGTTTCTGAATGGGAAGGTGAATGCCAGTTCTTCACAAATCCACATACAAAATTAATAAAAATCCAGTACAGACAAGATACTTAAACTATATAAAGGTACAAGAAAACAAAGGTAAAAATCAAGGCTCTTGACAGAGAACTTTCCAGGCAAAGGAAATAATCATTGATTTTAAATGTACAAGATTTATGTCAAAACAGATCCCAAGGAAAATTAAAAAGCAAACAAACTGGAAGAAAACTGCATCACATTAAATGGGCAAAAGTTAACTTCTAGAATTAGAACTGACATAGAGGAGATATGAACAATTCATATAAATTAATACTTTCAAGTGCTCAACTACTCTATTAATAAAAAAGAACACTAAATAGTAAGTTTTTTGATTAGATTAACAATTTCAAAATTGTCATGTTTGATGCTGGAAAGGACGTTTTGGTATGGAAGCTTTTAAACATTTGTGATGAGTGTGAAAACAGGCAGAGCATTTCTGAAAAGATAGTTGGCCTAAGCCTCACTCATTATTTATTCTATTTATGCAGCTCCTCTTCTGAAATAAATCAGTCCCAATAATTCAAAAATCATTGCTCATTTACTGAGTGCTGAAAGTGCTGCATTCAATATGCCAGGAAATTTGGAAAACTCAGCAGTGGCCACAGGACTGGAAAAGGTCAGCTTTCATTAGAACCCAAAGAAAGGCAATGCCAAAGAATGCTCAAATTACTGCACAATTGCACTCATCTCACATGCTAGTAAAGTAATGCTCAAAATTCTCCAAGCCAGGCTTCAGCAATATGTGAACCATGAACTTCCAGATGTTCAAGCTGGTTTTAGAAAAGGCAGAGGAACCAGAGATCAAATTGCCAACATCCACTGGATCACAGAAGAAGAGAGTTCCAGAAAAACATCTATTTCTACTTTATCGACTATGCCAAAGCCTTTGACTGTGTGGATCACAATAAACTGTGGAAAATTCTGAAAGAGATGGGAATACCAGACCACCTAACCTGCCTCTTGAGAAACCTGTATGCAGGTCAGGAAGCAACAGTTAGAACTGGACATGGAACAACAGACTGGTTCCAAATAGGAAAAGGAGTACGTCAAGGCTGTATATTGTCACCCTGCTTATTTAACTTCTTTTAACTTCTATGCAGAGTACATCATGAGAAACGCTGGGCTGGAAGAGCACAAGCTGGAATCAAGATTGCCGGCAGAAATATCAGTAACCTCAGATATGCAGATGACACCACCCTTATGGCAGAAAGTGAAGAGGAGCTCAAAAGACTCTTGATGAAAGTGAAAGTGGAGAGTGAACAAGTTGGCTTAAAGCTCAACATTCGGAAAATGAAGATCATGGCATCTGGTCCCATCACTTCATGGGAAATAGATGGAGAAACAGTGGAAACAGTGTCAGACTTTACTTTTGGGGGGCTCTAAAATCACTGCAGATGGTGACTGCAACCATGAAATTGAAAGACGCTTACTTCTTGGAAGGAAAGTTATGACCAACCTAGATAGCATATTCAAAAGCAGAGACATTACTTTGCCAACAAAGGTCTGTTTAGTCAAGGGTATGGTTTTTCCTGTGGTCATGTATGGATGTGAGAGTTGGACTGTGAAGAAAGCTGAGCACTGAAGAATTGATGCTTTTGAACTGTGGTGTTGGAGAAGACTCTGGAGAGTCCCTTGGACTGCAAGGAGATCCAACCAGTCCATCCTGAAGGAGATCAGTCCTGTGTGTTCTTTGGAAGGACTGATGCTAAAGCTGAAACTCCAGTATTTTGGATACCTCATGCAAAGAATTGACTCATTGGAAAAGACTCTGATGCTGGGAGAGACTGGGGCCAGGAGGAGAAGGGGACGACAGAGGATGAGATGGCTGGATGGCATCACCAACTCGATGGACGTGAGTCTGAGTGAACTCCGGGAGTTGGCCATGGACAGGGAGGCCTGGCGTGCTGTAGTTCACAGGGTCGCAAAGAGTCGGACACGACTGAGGGACTGAACTGAACTGATTTGTGACAGCACTAAATTGTTGATATTAAAAGAAAAAGAAGAAGACTGTTTGAACTTTAAGGCTATCTATTTTAAAAGAAAATAAAGATAAACCCCTAACTTTATTACTGTACATTAAACCATGAAAGAAGACTGAAGAGGTACCTTGGACACAAGATGAACAAACAGAATCCAGACCAAAAGTTTGGGAAAGAATTCAGCTGGCAAAACATTTCTCTATGTTTACACACATGCTAAATGTACACAATGAACAAGTATTACTTTTACTAGCATTGCTTTAATATCTGCAAAAGGTTAGCATACAAAAGTTTAATTTTCTTTTCTACTTATAGCAAACCAAGCTTTCTATTACTGTACTTCCAACTCTCATCCCACTTTTCTTAGGAACTTGCCTTAAATTACTTGATACAGTTCAGAGGAATGAAGACAGATCTCACTAGTTTTGCTCTGATGTCTAGGGTTCACATTTTGTGAAAACCTGTTTGCGGTGCATGCTATACAGATTAATCTTTTGGCTGCTTAGTTTTGTTTGGTGCAAACTCTGAATATTACAGGTCAGGTTTTTTTTTAGTGAAAGGTGTAGAACAGAGACAGCCAGAAAAAAAAAAAAATCAATGTAGTTCACAGATACTGAATTAAAGTCATGTAAGCATTTTAAGATTTTAAAAGAGAAAACTTTTCAGTTTTACTTAATTTCAACCACTGCCTATTAAAGTAAGTATTCATCTCTCTAAGAGTAGGTCTGAGTTACTGAAAGTTGTTTTCTGAAGATAAAAAATTAACTTTCTAAATTTTTTTTGTCTTTCTATAAAATTCCAAAAACACACAGTGGAAACATACTAACTGACAAAAAATTCATCAAGCCAATTTATTTCCTTCAAAGTGAAAGAGCTATATTTTCTTTTCTAAAAATGGAACAATGTGTGAGCACAGGCTTATATTTAGCAATACGAACTAGAACCATTTCCAAGGAAAATGGTTTAGTTTAGACTCCCTAGTTTCCAAGCTTAAATTCATTTATTTTCAGATCATTTTGTTTGATAAAAGCACAGGCTAAAAATTTTCTATGAACTATGGTCTATCCACTTACCATAACCTTTGCCTCAGAGCATGTCTCACATCAATCCCACAGTCTAATTTCCTGTTTGATATTCTCTTTAATCCCCAAGTTAGAAGAATGTTAATTTCTGTTAGAATTTTTTTTGTCCCAAACTTGTAATTTAAGTGGATTTAAGCAAGCAAATAAAGACTGAACTGTTTCTACTCTAATATGTATTGAAATGTCCTTTGAAGTCTACTATATTTAATGCTTTAAACTGTTTCATGGGCACTTAATTTGCGTTACTTTTTAAATATGGTACATGTACCTCTATACATATTCAATAATATATACTTACTCCAGAGGTATAGATTTAGAGGGTGATAGGCAAATATAAATTTTGAGAGATTTGACCAGTTGTTAAATTTTGAAAGAACTGGTTAAAGTCTCTCAACTATGACTTAAAATACTAAATAACCTACAGTATTCTAGGACTTTCCATCCTATATATTCAGTTGCTGTGTTGTTTTGCATTATAAAAGTTTGATGACAATTATACTCAGTCTCATTATACCTTTTACCAAGGTATGTTATAAAAAGTTAGACAGTACAGCACAATGTCTGTGACAAGTTTGAGATTTCACTCTATCTGCAAGCTAATAAATTAGCCTGCCACTGCTTCACAGATACTGGCGCAAGACATGAGACTCCTGGATCCAAGATAAAGGATGTTATTGTTCACAACACAGAAGGCGGCATTAGCTTCATGTTCTCACGGGTCCTGCTTGCCCTCAAACCCCAAAGGGGTAACGCAAGGCGGTGCAACGGGATGCTGCACACACACAGTGGGTGTGTATTATAGCTGAAGAACCCTGCAGTTTAAGGAACATCATTTTCTCTTTGTTTTTAAAGGTGCTACCAGAACATCTACCCAAACTTTGTTCCAGACGGAGGCAATTTATTACTCTGGTTAGAAAATAAATCTGCCCCTTGTGTCAGAAGGAGACACAGTATTTAAAGAAAAAGATGCAGTGTGTCTTTCTTACTAGTGGTTACCCTTTTTTAGCATATCTGAACCCACGTTTGCTTATCACCATCACGAATTAATACTATATATGATCTTTTCCCCTACTAAAACCCAATGGTAAACAAGGTTTTCACTTCCCTTCCAGATCAACATAAACTTTACTGACAGTAGATTCCTGATGTTCTTCCCAACAGGACAGCTTGTGCATTTTGAAAATCCTTTCCTAGCTGCATTAAGATTCACGACCTTCTTATAGATATTAAACTTAATTGTAAATTTTTACTAGCTTCAGTGTTCATTACTATTTCTTCCATTCCACTTCTTTCCTCATTAGGATTTTTTTTAACTTGAGTACTTTTTCCAAGTTCAAATTTTTTTTTCCTATAGTTTTTAACTACAGAGGAACATATAGTTGCAAGGCCTGTAAAACAATTTTCCTCCTACTGAAATGGTCTCATTCAGCTACTGCTGTGTGACAACCACAGACTCTCCATGCACAGAAGAAGCATTAAATTTCATGCTCGCTGGTCTTCAACTGGAACAGCTCTGCTCAGGTTGGGGTGGACCAGGGTGGTGACTGTTCTACTGGTCTCATGCTGGGGCCAGGCTCAACGGGCAGACGCTACTAAGACACAGTCTTCTCATGCTGGAGTTCATAGCTGTCAGCGGGCCAACCCCAGCTTGACAGCACATGTCAAACCTCTGCTTATGTTACAGCCACTAACATGCCATTGACTAAAACAAGTCAAAAGGCCAAGCTGAAGTGAACAGGCAGGACTACACTCTGCCCAGAGTGAGCAGAGAGGAGAGTGAGCATTTGCTAGACAACAACCTAAATTATAATACTCATCTACAATATGCAACTGAGTAAAGGCTCCTTGATTCCCTTCCCCCTCTCCTGGCCCCAGTAACAATTCCTTCCAGGTCTTCAAGATCCAAGGCTCAAGGAAAGCAAAGCCCACTGTGGCAAATCTCCCATTTATTCTATCAGCAGTCTTCAATGAGGAGTCGTACGTGCAGAATTTGAGACATGTCCAAAGCCTTCATTTTACCACCTGCCATACACCTTCCTATGATGCTCCAGTATCCTGCTGCTCAAACTGAAGACTTCAGTCTTTGGGGTGAAACGCATCCACCGACTAGTTACTCACTTGATAGTCCCATCCAGTGCACATGTTGACTAAATGGCCAGTCAGCATCTCCCTTTATTTGATCCTATCTGCTGTGGAACTGCTACAAATTCCTCAATGTCTCAGGCTACTCGGTGGCATTCTTCCATGTTTTCTAGCAGTACTGCCAAGTTTTTAAATTTTTAGATATTTGTTGGTCCTTTCAACATTTTTAGGAGAAAAAAGTGTGTAGGCTCAACTTATCTTGACATTGGAAGTCCAAAAGAGACTATGACAATTTTAATTCATTTCTCTATACATTACATAATTTTACATAAATACATGAATATCACAACCATTTTTTTTCTTTTCTGTTTGATTCCACACTACTGCCTCATCAGCCTTCTCTTTACATACTGACTTTTATAACCAACCTCTGACCACCACCTCCATGCCACCCTGCCCCTAAGTGAGAACTGATAACATTTTCATTATTTTTCCCTACATTCATAATGCCTTAGATGCAAATATGCACACAACTACATGAACTGCACATGAAGGTATTTTAAATCATGGTTGTTTTTGGTTTTACAAAAATGGGCAGTTGTATAGTTTTTGGTAGGCTGTATTTCTCACTTAACTGTACCTCCAGGGAAACCTCCCCTCCTCCAAGAAATCTGGCTGAAGCTCTAAGCCATTATTTTAGGGGCTGAACAACAGTCCACGATATAGGGCTTCATTGTAATTTACATGGCCATCCCCTTTCTGATAGGATTTACACTGTTTTCAGCTTTATGACATTACAAATAATATACCAAAAACCATTCTTACGCATGTATCCTTACTTAACACTGTTTTGACTCTACCAAGTAGACTTCCCATGTGTGTCAATGCTGAGTTAAAAGGTACATTTAATTTTAATAGATTTTGACAGATCACTCTAGGAAGTTTTATATCCAAGACTAACCCTTCTAGCCACACCAGTGAAACAAAGACAAAGCATTAGTAGAAAGCAGTATTTTTACCACTTTGATTTTCATCTTTTCATAAATGTGTTCATTTCAACTTGGTCTTCTCTGAACTGCATTTATTTCTTTATCCATTATCCTGTTGTCTTTCTTGTCTTTTAGTAAAAGGACTTTCCCCAGGATTGCTACAGATACTTTACCATCTGTACCATATTTGAGGGGGGCGGGGGGGTGATTTTTGACATTGTTTATCGTATCCGCTGCTACTCAGAAGAGATTTCATGAAGTCAAATGTTCTTTTCTGTATTTCTAGTCTTGCTTAAGGAGGTCTCCTCTACTTCTAGGCTTCTATTTTTTATATTATATCTTATCCCCTTTGTGCCTTATTTTATTCTAATACACAAGAGAATTCACATCTCCTTTGACTATGCCAGTACCATTCAATAATCTATTCTTTCCTACTTTCATAATGAATTATCACTATCCTATGTGAAATTCTATAAAATATATTTCTAGATTTCACTTTGTTCCACTGACTTAACTATTCTTAATACTATATTGATAATTTATAGTACTGGATTTAGAGATATTCCAACTTGAGTAGCCAGTTTCCTCCTAAGTTTTCTATTCTCAAGCACTTATTCTTCTATATAAAGTGTATATTTCTTCCAATCAAAAAGAAAAAAAAACCAGCAGGATAGGATCTGAAATGAAAAGGCTTTTAAGTCTGTATATTTTGAATGACTTGATATTTACATACTGAAGCCACTGAACCTTTCATCTAAGGACAAGAAATGTCAATCTATTTGTTCAGATTTGATTTTATGTTAGAATTATAATTTTTGTCTCACGTCTTAGGTTTATCTTGTTGACTTTATTACTAACTCAACTTTTGTCATTCTTCCAAATTATTTGCATTTCTAGATGTTTAGTGCAAAGAAAAGTTAAATGTACCAAAATTAATAGCTTAATTCTAGCAACCTTATCAAATTCTTTAACTACACTCTTGAGTTTCCTAGGCAAAAAATAACATCTATTAGTATAATCTTCTCTTTCAGTACCTTTGCAGATATTTTGCTACTAAAATTTATTAAAATCTTCCAGAACATGTTAAATATACTATGACTAAATAACTTGGTTGATACTAAAACAACACTCAGTTCAGTTGCTCAGTCGTATCCAACTGTTTGCAACCCCATGGACTACAGCACGCCAGGCTTCCCTGTCCAACTCCCAGAGCTTGCTCAAACTCATGTCTATTAAGTTGGTGATATTTATTCTAAACTTTAAGGACTGGCTTCAAGTTTGTTTCTATTACTATTTTAATTTTCATTGGAAATGACTGAAGAAGTCATTGCATATCAATAGATGCTTTTCTTATACCTTTTGTATTGGGCTATCCACACCAAATGTGCCGATATAATCAATTATGTGCAAGGATTTTCTGTTCATTTGTTTGCTGTTTTATATTTTAAACTGATGTTTCTTGGTGCATCTATGTTTTTAATTTATTCTCAAAATAAACTTGCATTTTTACTCTTTGTCCTAGCCTCTTTCTCTAATACTGCTCTCTTAATATATTTTGCATTTCCTAGTATCATTTTAATCCAGCTCTGTATTTCAAACATTCTTGTAGATATATCAACAACAAAGCAATAAATAGCACCTAGTTGGGTTTGCTTTTCTAAGCCAGTTTCATGGCTTTTGACTTTATAACTGAATTTGTTCATTCTTAATGACTGGTATTTTAGTCGTTATATTCCTTCAATTTATTTTGTATTTCAGTCATTTTATATTGCTATTTTTGTTCCATTTCCTTATTTTTGAGGGGCTGGTCAAGTTATTTTCTCCCTCACTGGTTTAGAAATTCTGCTATTGAATTTGTAGAAACTCTTCCATCTGATGAGTATCATCTTCCTTTTTCCTGTTCTCATAATCAGATGACTATTCTTTGGAAACAAGATTACAAATACTCTGGTTAAGAAACTGAGTTTGCCAACTATAACCCTCTATTTACCCTCTTTTATCCCCTAGTAAGCTCACTCTTATTTTTCTCTTCATTCTCCTAAAATCTTTTCAGAAAGCTTCTCCTCTGCCCACCACTTCCACCACTTAGGTTGTCTGATGAAGTTTATTTTTACATTTTTAGAGAGGCTTACTGTGTCTTGGGACTTCCCTGGTAGCTCAGTTGGTAAAGAATCTTTCTGCCAATGCAGGAAACCCTGGTTGGATTCCTGGATGGGAAGATCCCTTGGAGAAGGGATAGGCTACCCACTCCAGTATGCTTGGGCTTCCCTGGTGGCTCAGTGAGTAAAGAATCCTCCACCTGCAAAGCGGGAGACCTGAGTTCAATCTCTGGGTCAGGAAAACCCCCTAGAGAAGAAAATTGCAAACCACTCCAGTATCCTTGCCTGGAAAATCCCATGGACAGAGGAGCCTGGTTGGCTGTAGTACATAGGATCACAAAGAATTGGGCATGACTGAGCAATTAATACCATGTCCTTATTTTGCACTAGATTACAAATCCCCAGACAGCTATCTCCATCCATTGAGGTTTAATTTCTTGGTATCTGAGTACTTATAATGTTAAGGTTTACTGTGAATACTTTCTTACCTTTTCCCATCTTGAAATCTATTCTAGTTCATTTACTATTTGGTTATCATCTTTTCTTAGATGGGGCGGGTGGGTAATACTCTGAATTCCTGCATAGACTCAAGTATCTTTCTTTTAACCTAGGCAGGTAAATGATGTAGGCTGGAAGTAAAATTCTTGGATTGTGGTATGTTTCTCTCAATAACGTATAGACACCCCTGTCTCACCTCTTTCTAACTCCCTGGCAGATGAGAAAACCATGGCCAGCTGGAGGCCACCTTGCACCATTATCTTAAAGTTGATTTTTTTTCTTGTATCTGTATGGCTGGGATTTTCCAGGTGGCACTAGTGGTAAAGAACCCATCTGCCAATGCAGGAGACATAATGAGACATGGGTCCGATCCCTGGGTTGGGAAGATCCACTGGAAGAGGCCATGGCAACCCACTCTGCCCACAGGGTCACAAAGAGTCAGACACAACTGAAGTAACTTAGTACACACACAGTGGCTTAGATGGTAAAGAATCCACCTGCAGTGCAGGAGACCTGGATTCGAATCCTGGATTGGGTAGATCCCCTGGAGGAGGGCATGGCAACCCGCTCCAGTATTCTTGCCTGGAGAATCCCATGGACAGAGGAACATGGTGGGCTACAGTTCATGGGGTCACAGAAAGTCAGACATGACTGACAGACTAAACACAGCAGAGTACATACAGATAGAGAAAATGGGAATTTTGTCAGAATATATGTAAACCATGAATATATGTAAACCTTTCTCATCAGGCGAGCCTAGACCTTACTGAGCCCTTTCAATTTGCAGACCCAGTTCTCTCTTTAGCTCAGGTCAGGAAGATTGTCTATTATGTAATTTTCACCTTTCATATTTATGTCCCTTATTTACATCGCTAACTCCAGTTAGTTCCATTTACAGTCTCAAATCTACTCTCCAACTCTCATTTTTCTCATGATTTCTATTTTAGCTTTTCATATCTTTGCTTTATATTTTGAGATTTTTTTTGCACTGAATCTTCCCAGATACTGAATCAGGTCTCAACAGTGACCAACCAACCATCCTCTCCTTTATTTGGACACCATTTAATCAGGAATTCATGATTAATATTTTTAGATGCCACAGTTAAATCTACCTTACTTCATTTGTTTTGATTTTCCTCTCTCCAGCTACAGGTCTTCTGCAGATCGTTCTTTTGGCTCCAGTCTGATGTAGGATCTCTAATTTGCACATTAGATTCACCTAGGTGGTGGGACTTTTAAGACTCCTAGTGACCTAAGCCTAATTTAAATGAGAATTGACAGAAGTACTTAGGCATCAGTATTTATGTAAATTCCCCAGGTAAAAATCCAGCTAAGAGACTAAAACCCTAATGCTATTCTGAATCTCACTCATTCCAGCTCTTGCAGAGACAGCAAAGGGAAGCCTCTTTGTTCTCAGGTCTGCTTGTCCTCTCTTGGGCTCAGGAGCTTGGGTGACTCAATCCAGACATTCAGCTTCTTCTTGGATATTTGGGGAGTCAAATATCCAGCACCCTATTTTTCAATTGAAGTTAAGCTGATTTACAACATCATGTTAGTTTCAGGTGCACAGCAAAGTGATTCAGTTATACATTTTATATATGTGTTATATATGTATCTACTTTTTCAGATTTTTTTCCCATATAGGTGAGCACAAAATATTGAGTATAGTTCTCTTTGCTATATAGTAGCTCCTTGTTGTTTATCTATTACACATAGTAGAGTGTATATGCTACTCCCAAATTCCTAATTTCTCCCTCTCACCTTTATGCTTCCCCTTCTAAGCATTAGTTTACTATTTCTGTGTTGTACATAAGTTCATTTGTATCTTTTTTTTTTAGATTCCACATATAAGTGGTATCATATGATATTTGTCTTTGTCTGACTTACTTCACTTAGTATGATCATTTCTAGGCCCATCCATGTTGCTACAAATGGATTTAATTCTTTTTTATGCCTGAGTAGTATTCCATTTTACAGACATACACCCCCCACCTTACATCTTTCTTATCCATTCATCTGTTGATGGACATTAAGGTTGCTTCCATATATATCTCAGCTATTGCAAGCGGTGCTGCAATGAAACCTGGAGTGTATGTATTCTTTCAAATTATTGTATTCTCTGGATACATGCCCAGAAGTGGGACTACAGGATCATATGTTAGCTCAATTTTTAGTTTAAGGAAACCTCCATACTGTCCTCCATAGTGACTGTACCAATTTACATTCCCACCAACAGTATAGGAGAGTTCCCTTTCCTCCATATCCTCCACAGGATACAACATCCAGAAATAAATACATGCAGCTATGGTCAATTAATCTATGTCAAAGGAGGCAAAAATACACAATACAGTGGAGCAGACAGTCTCTTCAATAAGTGGTGCTGAGAAAACTGGACAGCTACATGTAAAACAATGAAATTAGAACACTCTCTAATACCATACACAAAAATAAACTCAAAATGGATTAAAGACCAGATACTATAAAATAACACCAGATACTATAAAACTCCTAGAGGAAAACCTAGGTAGGACACTGACATAAATCACAGCAAGATCTTTTTTGACCCGTCACATAATGAGAATAAAAACAAAAACACACAAATTGAACCTAATTAAATTTAAAAGGTTTACACAACAAAGTAAGCCATAAACAAAACAAAAAGACAACCTACAGAATGGGAGAAAATAATTGCAAAGGACTCAAGAGACAAGATATAAATCTCTACAATAAACAGCTCATACAGCGCAATATTAAAAAAAAGAAGAAGAAACAATCCAAAAGAGGGCAGAAGATCTACATAGACCTGTCTTTGTAGATGACATACAGGTGGCCAAAGACACAGGTAAAGATGTTTAAAATCACTAAGTTACTAGTGAAATGTAAATAAAAACTACAATAAAGTATCACTTCACACCAGTCAGAATGGTCAAAAAGTCTACAGATAATAAATCCAACACTGTTTCATACCCCTGCTGCTGCTGCCAAGTCGCTTCAGTTGTGTCCGACTCTGTGCAACCCCAGAGACGGCAGCCCACCAGGCTCCCCTGTCGCTGGGATTCTCCAGGCAAGAACACTGGAGTGGGTTGCCATTTCCTTCTCCAATGCATGAAAGTGAAAAGTGAGAGTGAAGTCGCTCAGTCGTGTCTGACTCATAGCGACTTCATGGATTGCAGCCCACCAATGGATGGCTCCTCCATCCATGGGATTTGCCAGGCAAAAGTACTGGAGTGGGATGCCATTGCCTTCTCCTTCTTCCAGGATTTCTGAAGACAAGGTTTTATTCCCAAGATCTGCCTCTTTGGCATCTTTATTCTTGGGTTCCAACTCTGTTCTCCCAGCAAGCCCCCCATCCCCAAACAAATGAACCATTTCCCTTCCTGGAAGCCCCACCTGGCACAAGGTCACCTTTAACCCAGTTGTTTTTAAGTCCTCCTGGGTCAGAAGAGTCAAGTAACAAGGCTCCAGAAGAAATAAACCTTATCTTTTAGAAAGGGATCATATGACTTTGATCTTTTATGTCTGCATCTCTATAGTCAACGTCTAACTACAGTTTTTATTCCTGTATGTGATAAGTTAGCATCACCGGGTGACAGGTGAGAGGAAGAACTGCAAGTCTGCTAACAGTGAGCATAAGAATGCCAAGAGTAAGTTTCAAAGGGGAGGTCAGAGGATCAAGCAGTCAAGAGACTGCGAGAAAAGACTGATAATGCCTAAAGTCAACATTATTTACAGACACATACAAATCGTTAAGCAGTATATTTATAGATTAGGTTTACACAAGGATGTTCATCTGGAGGTGACTGAACGAGGACTGACATTCTGTTCAGTTGCTCAGTCGTGTCTGACTCTTTGTGACCTCATGAACTGCAGCACACCAGGCCTCCCTGTCTATCACCAATTCCCAAACCCATGTCCACTGAGTTGGTGATGCCATTCAACCATCTCATTCTCTGCCATACCTTTCTCCTCCTGTCCTCAATCTTTCCCAGCATCACAGTCTTTTCCAATGAATCAGCGCTTCGCATCAGGTGGCCAAAGTATTGGGAGTTTCAGCTTCAACATCAGTCCTTCCAATGAACACCCAGGACTGATCTCCTTTAGGATGGACTGGTTGGATCTCCTTGCAGTCCAACAGACTCTCAAGAGTCTTCTCCAACATCACAGTTCAAAAGCATCAATTCTTCAGCGCTCAGCTTTCTTTATAGTCAAACTCTCACATCCATACATGACTACTGGAAAAGCCATATCCTTGACTAGATGGACCTTAGACAAAGTAATGTCTCTGCTTTTTAATATGCTATCTAGGTTGGTCATAACTTTCAAGGAGTAAACATCTTTTAATTTCATGGCTGCAATCACCATCTGCAGTGATTCTATCTCTATTATTTGTCAATTTGGGAAATTTTGACTGCAAGGATTTATCAAGAACTTTTGATAGATTTATCAGTGAGTGTATGGTACTGTCTAGGTAAGAAACATATAGCACAACTTTTGTGAATAATTTTCCCTTCCAGTTTGAAATGTAAGTGTTTCTACTAAGGGTGATAGTCAACAATATAATGTTATATTCAAGACAGAATTCCAACCACTACTTTCAGAGCTCTGGCCATTACATGAAAAAAGCAAAGGGCAATGAAGCATGACCAAACTCAATTTTTGTCCCTTCTATAAAAGTGGTTTTCCAACATGTTTTGGCCACTTTTTTCCCCAAAAGCATTTAAATAGAAGTTCACACTGGAAAACAGAAGCTTATTACCTAGTGCTCCCAGCCCCAAACATTCTCCCCAGTTGAAACTGAGTTCCTTGGGAATGAAGCCTTTATTTTCCTCAAAGCTATATCATCATTGCTAGAGAAAGCAGGTCTAGTTTAGTATTTAAGAGTTAAACCCCCTAAGAATATGACAGACTATTTAGAAACCACCATTCTTGACTCTTTTGCATAGTCTCTGGGTAAATCATTCCAGAAAGGATAAACTTTAAGCACAAAAATAGGCCATGCTCTACCAGTTGAGTGATTTGAGACAAAATATCTCACCTTCCTGCACTTCATGAGGGTTTTACAACGTGCCTCCCCTCAAAAAAAAAAAAAAAAAATCTGAAAGTCTGGTCACCTGTGTTTCAGCCCATTTGACAACAAAGTATTGGGAACTTGTGCATACACTTCTTTGCATGCCATGTCACTTCAGTCATGTCTCTTTGCAAATCCATGGACTTACAGCACCAGGCTCCTCTATCCATGGAATCCTCCAGGCAAGAATACTGGAGTCGGTTGCCATGTCCTCCTCCAGGGGATCTTCCTGATCCAGGGATAGAACTCACGTCTCTTAAGTCTCCTGCACTGGCAAGCAGGTTCTTTACCACTAGTGCCACCAGGGAAACCACACTTCCTTGGGGCCCTGCAGAAAGGACTATAAAAACCACAGGCCTATCAGCTATTTACTCCTTATTGCAAAACTTTCTGAATGATGTACCCACTCTGAAAACTGACAGTTGAATTCTCATCTTTGAGCCCAATGTGAGGCCCAAATTCCAGATGACAGAAGATTTATTACAGTTCGAACAGACATTTGGAAACAGGCAATTTATCATCACCAGCTGTGTGTCCCCAAGACAGGTGGTTCAGTTCTTCAATGCTAACTATAGCACACTGTAACAATTTGCTTCCACATCCATCTCCCCCAGTAGAGACTGACTGTGCAAAGAAAATAATGTTGTGTTCATATTAGTAATTAATTGAAGCACCTAGTACATTGCACAGCTCATTACAGGCTTCCACTTACTTGTCTGAGACAGGGAAGAGGGAGGAAATACAAGCCAAGAGAAGTAACTGCATTCCAGGAAATCTTTTGGCCCCAGCAGGTAGGACAACTTTCTGGAATATCTTAAGTTATTTGGCTGATTTTATTTTCCTGGGCTCCAAAATCACTGCAGATGGTGACTGCAGCCATGAAATTAAAGGACATTCGCTCCTTGGAAGGAAAGCTATGGCAAACCTAGACAGCATATTAAAGAGCAGAAACATCGCTTGCCAACAAAGGTCCATCTAGTCCAAGCTATGGTTTTTCCAATAGTCACATGCAGATGTGAGAGCTAGACCATATAGAAGGCTGAGGGCCGAAGAACTGATGCTTTCGAATTGTAGGGCTGGAGAAGACTCTTGAGATTCCCTTGACTCAAGATCAAACGAATCAATCCTAAAGGAAATCAACCCTGAATATTCATTGGAAGGACTGATGCTGAAGTGGAAGTTCCAATAATATGGCCACCTGATGCGAAGAGCCAACTCACTGGAAGAGACCCTGATGCTGGGAAAGATAGAAGGCAAAGGAAGGAAAGGGTGGCAGAGGATGAGATGGTTAGATAGCACCACCAACTCAACAAACATGAATTTGAGCAAACTCTGGGAGATACTGGAGGACAGGAAACCCTGATGTGCTGCAGTCTGTGGGGTCACAAAGTGCTGGATATGACTTGGTGATTGAATTTGCTGAACACATACACTCAGAGACTGGATGGCATAGATGCCCTACACATGGCACAGCAAGCTATAGGAGACTGAGAAGCAAACACTCACTCAAAGAAAGGAAAAATCTGCCCAGTCATTCATCAGGTTGGAATAACAGACAGGAGGCTATATTTCTGTCAAGGACATTCTGCTAGTCTGAGGTGCCATAACTCCTCTCTCAGAATGTCTACTGTTTTCTTCCTCATGGAGAAACCTCATTCTCTAAAATCAAACTATCAGAAACTTTGCTGCTTGAAATTCTAGTTATAATGAAGCCTTTCCTTCTTGCCTGGAAGATGTAAGTTGTTCTTCAAACAGAAGTCACCTTGATTTACAACCCTGGTGCAGAGCTTCTGAAAGAGGCTTCTGGATACAACATTTCACACTGCTCTCAACTTTGTAGCTTCCTAGGAAACAGGACCATGGTCCACTTTACAGGGATGTTGACCCATTTCAGACACAGTCCTGTTCTGCTTTGAACCTATCAAAATGCTGCTTCTTTTAAATTTCACCTGAATTCCCTCCTCCTCCAAAATTCTGTAACAGCTCTATTTTCCTTTCATTGGGAGGAAGTCCATGAATGGTTCCTCTGGTGTGTGGTCACCCTCACTGCAGTTAGTCAATGATCTTGTTGGACTATAGCTAGGTCCCAGATGATTTTAGGCTAAGAGGGCTAAGGCACGATTTTTATGAAGTCTTGTGGTAACCACCCTTTCCATGATACAAGATGACTTTAGACTCAAGCAAACCCTCGTGCAATGAAACTAGTTTACTGAGATGTCACCTGTGTTTAGTCAGGCTTAAGTGGACTTGTCCTCCCCAGAGGACCTAAGTCCTCAACCAGTCACCAGGGTTCTGCAAATGCCTGCTCCAGCAGTAGAAGCAGTTCATTACTTCCCTTTTACTAACCCTTACTGTTTCCAAAACTAAAAAAAAACCTTAGCTCCTATCGGACATTGACCATGAAGGATTCAACAATACCTTTCCTCTCCAACTCTTGGTCCCAGCAGCTCAGCATCCATGAGTTCTCAGAGAGGGAAAGTCTCAGATGGCAGAGGTGATGATAATTCTCTTGGACCTCGGCTTGGCCGCACTGGTTACCATGTGAAGAAGGACGGTAAGGACGTGAAGTAGGAGTAGATTTCACTATTAGGGTATCATTCATACTGGAAGGAATGCCAAAGACAGCAGCCAGAGAATATTCAGGGCTTAAGTGTTTTTATAACCTCTTCCTCATCTGTCAGAAAGGAAGGCATACTGCTCTACTACCCAACTTCCCCAAGGCCCAAACATTTCAAGGAAGGTTTAGCCTCTAATTGGTTCGTTGACTCCAAAGGCTCAGTAATTAGAAGTGAGAGCTCCTATTTAATTGCCTCAACCACTTTATCTTGACTTTGGAAAACACTCAAGAGGAAAAAGGTCTTGCAGGGGATAACTGCTAAGGAATACAAAAAAGTTCAGCCACTTACTAGAAGTATGACATCCTAACCTCAAAATGTCTTTAGTCTTCCAGCCCAGAGGACATCAATACTAACCCATCCCCCTCCCACAGCAACCAAATAGTCATAACAGCATGCTCTAAGAAGTTAACTTACAGCTGAAGATATCTAAAGATAAATGTGTACATTCCACAAATGCCTTCAAAGGTTATTTGCATATGAAACTTAGAGGCCAAAAGGGAAACACTGATAATTTGACTATATAAAACTTTAAAAATGTGTGAGGACAAAAAATAAAAACACCATTTAGAAAGGCAAAAATGTACAGAGAAGTATCTGCAGCTAGCAGGTAAAGAAGGATCTTCCTTAACAAAGAACAATCAGTTCACAAGAAAGGAAATGGAAATGGCACTTACCCATTTTCCTACAAAAATAAACTACAATTGAAGGTAGAATGCTAAAGGAAGACAAATTCTACATGTTCACATAGTGGGAAGGTTTGAGGAGAGAAACACAGGTCCCACTACCTAAGTTTGCAAATGATAAAGCTGTGGATTAAAAAGAGAAAAACCTGTCACTGTGGATGAGTTTTTCCTCAAATGGGATTTTATTAAAGTTCTTATAACTCAAGACAATACTAATAGTTCCTTGTACATTTTAACTTTTGAAAATGAAGACTTTATATAGAAATGAATTCAAAACAGGAACTGTAAGACTATAAAATATCAAGGCATATAAAGATCAAACTAGCACTTATGAATAAAACATCCATCTTAATCCACAGGAAATTGTTTTTTAAAATAAGTATCTAAATCTAGTACTCACATCCCTCAGTCACTCTTCAAAATTATAGCTCATGGACACCATTTGGGTCTGAAATTTGTTTCAAGATGGCTCTTAAAGATTTCCCAATGCATGACTAGTTCTGCCTAATTGAGTCAATACTTGAAAGTTCACAGGCATATAATCCAATCTTTAGTGGACTCAAGCTCTCACAGTCCATCTTTAAAACATTTCCTAGCCATCAAGTCTTAACATTAAAAGCCAGGAATAATAATTCTGAGAAAGTACATAAGGAAACGGCAGCACCTAAAATGAAAAAGCAAGCATTTTAATTCAGAGTTCAACATGTAGTATGCCTCCAGTGTCTATATAGGTGCAATTCTCCCAAATGTCTGAGTTACATTTTCTTCTGCACTGGAGACCACGATGGACCAAGCAAAATAAGTTGTAGGAGACAATGCTGATGGGAAAAGAAAGAATACAAATGACCAATCTGTAATGTATGTATAAGGTTCAGATGCTGAAGTTCTTACCTGTACTTGTTTTATACAAGAAATTCTCTTAGGCAGTAAATAGTGTCTAACTTCTAGACTTCATACTATGGAAAGAAACACTGAGAAACCAGAGATGAAACCAGAGATGAAACAAGATGGGGTTCTTTTTAGACATTCACACAAACATACAACAATCAATTCTTAAACCTTAACTATTCTTGGTTCTTCTTTCAAACACTCTAATCTTCCTTGGGTCATTTTATTTGACTCTCAGTGTGAACTAAACCTTGAGTTTGTTATGAACCGGGAAAGGACAAACTGAGCACACAGGGATATACAGCAGCAGAGCAACTGGTAGCAGCTGCCAGGTTAACAGCAGCTTTTCAAACTCTCTGAAGACAGGCTACACAGGATGCCATTAACAAGTAAATGTGACTTAGCAACTTAAACATTATTCCATTGCTATTTAATTATTCTAAGCATAGCAAGACAGAATGAAAAAGTTTTTTTGTTTTTTTGTTTTTTTTTTTTTTCACAAGAACAGCCTGTCTTGGAAGTTTTTCAATTTCCGAGTAAATTTTAAATTTTTTTGAAATGAACTCAATCTAATTACAATCCATAATCTAAAATGTTTGTGCAAAGTTAAAGACATGAGTATTAAGATTACCAAATAGGTTGATCAAATCAAAAATGCAAAATTTCCATTAAAATAAATGATTCATACGTATCTAATTGTGTCTCAAAATCATCACTGGTAAAGAAAATACATTTTATATTAAGGTTGATGCCTTAAAGGTAAGTAAATCAAACAGGTAAGTCAGTCTGTAAACAGACCAGTTCCCACGTATCACATTTGCTTTCTGTGTTGAATACTACTCAGTGTCTGCCAATCAAATGAACAGAATATACTAAGCAAGATATAATTTTCAAACACATCTTTTGGTGAACAGATATGATTATTCTGATAACAGCAGTTCAGTGCTCAGTCGTGTCTGACTCTGTGATGCCATGGACTGCAGCACGCCAGACTTTCCTGTCCATCACCAACTCCCAGAGTTACTCAAATTCATGTCCACCAAGTCAGTGATGCCATCCAGCCATCTCATCCTCTGTTGTCCCCTTCTCCTCCCACCTTCAATCTTTCTCAGCATCAGGGTCTTTTCCAATGAGTCAGTTCTTCTCATCAGGTGGCCAAAGTATTGGAGTTTCAGCTTCAGCATCAGTCCTTCCAATGAACACCCAGGACTGATCTCCTTTAGGATGGACTGGTTGGATCTCCTTGCAGTCCAAGGGACTCTCAAGAGTCTTCTCCAACACCACAGTTCAAAAGCATCAATTCTTCAGCGCTTAGCTTTCTTCACAGTCCAACTCTCACATCCACACATGACTGCTGGAAAATCCATAGCTTTGACTACACAGACCCTTGTTGGAACATAAAAGCTAGTGTAGAAAAACATACCATTTTAAACTAACTTTAACTGTTAAAAATGCAACAGTCTTTAAAAGAAGCACTCTTACGATTCTCAAAAGTATTTAATGGCACGGCATTTTTAAGTAAATTAGATATGGTGATCTTTCAAACAGTCTATTTTCTTTAGAAAGCAGAAAAAGTGAACCAATTACATGATGTTCTGTCTTAATAGGAACAAAGTGAACAAATAAAGGTAGATGGCTTACCCCATGCCAGGAAACAACTAACAGCAAGCATCTGGTTTCTCAAGATCCACTGTTTACCTAATAGCACCCTGCCTCTGTTAGCTTCTAGTCCAATACGCCATGGATAGGATCTGGGCAGTTCTAATGTGATTCATGTACAAACCAGAATATTCCTATTGGATTGTTTTTCAGTGAGTACTGAGTGCAGACAAAGAAATGTAAACAACTGTACCTTTCAGTCATACCATTACATGTTGCAGACGAAGAAATGTAAACAACTGTACCTTTCGGTCATACCATTACATGTGCTAAAATTCTCCCTTAAAAAAAGAGCTCTCAAGCTCCTTATGATTCTACAAGTTTCCCTCCATTTGTATTTCCACTGATTAAAACTCCTCAGTCCATCCCACCTATCTGTGACCCTTGAACATTATGCTTTGAACTTCAAACACAGAATTCTCATATTTACAATCCTTTCAAGTACGTCTACAAAAGCACTCTAACACTACAGGGAAGGTCTAATTAAAGAGTTCTCTTTCCTTCCCTAATTATGTAATTACCAAGGGAAAAAGAAAAACAGAAAAAGATACTATGAAACTCCTCAAGCACATCATCTTGCTTCTTGACACCACCATCCCTGCCTGCCCAGGGCTGTAGCTCACCTAGCCCTGGGTCAAAGTAAAAATGTCCTCCTTGATGAAAAGTCAAAATAAGCATATACACTTTCCCGTAGACTAACTAGGTTATTTAAGGTGTGACATACTAGTTGAAACAATGCAATTCTTTAATTTAACCTGGAAACACACCTAGCAAAGAGGATATTTACCACTTGTCTACATCAACCTGTACATATGTTCTCTATTACATCAAATACTGCAAAGCCAACCAAAGACTAGTCTTCACAAAGCCTATTTTTATTATAGTTTCAATATGTAACAGAAGAATCTTTCTAACTTAACAACTTAATGAAGATCTTATTGAAATCACTATAGGAAACGCTGGGCTTCCCTAGTGGCGCAAAGATAGTAAAGAACCTGCCTGTAGTGCAGGAGAGCCAACTTCGATCCCTGGGTTGAGAAGATTCCCTGAATGGCTATCCACTCCTATATTCTTGCCTGGAGAATTCCATGGACAGAGGAGCCTGGTAAGCCACAGTCCATAGGTCTGCAAAGAGTCGGACATGACTGAGTGACTAACACTTTCACAGGAAACGACCACTGCTTTCATCTCAGGTTTTTCTCGACTTGATTATAGAGAACTGTGTTTTATTATAAACTGTATTTCATGAAGTGCTTGTCCCCAGGAGGAAAATAAAAGAATGATACTATGAGTAGAATGTTTCAGGCTTCCCAAGTTTGTAGATTATTTATGCAAATTTGCCTAATTTGCTCAGTTGTTCCAAGACCCAGCGTGGGGAAGGGGAGAAAACTCCCTATGCAGAAGGCACTTGTTAACAGTTACTATGGATGGCTAGGTGTGACACAATCAAGACCCCTCTACCCGTGGCAAGGAAGACATCACCTGCCCAGGTGTACCTCACATTTAGAAAATGGTCTTCCATTGTGAAAATACTATTTCATATTCACTCAATCACAGAGTACATAAGTCACAAATGGCTTTACAAACATCTTAAATAGATTCAAGTTTGTTAACTTCCTACCATCCAAGAATACTGAACTTTCCCTTTAAATGCCAGCTTTGAGATATTGCCAATTTATCTAAGACTATTACCTACAAAATGTGGTGACTAAATAGTGCAAGAAATCGAACAGAAGACATATTTTCATTTTTCCTTTGATTAACAGAGACTTGCATTTTAAATGAATACAGCTCATTAAGATACAATATATAATTAAACCTAAAGAATTAAAAAGAGAACAAAATGCAAGCCTAAAATCTATGTAAGGGCCAAAAAGGAGTCCAGACAAGAAGATTAAAATATTAACAGTGCACTTTCCAACTAGTGAATATATACTACCAACTGAATCTTAAATAGGTAGTTGTTTGCTTTGTCTTATGGAGGATTTGGTTCATAGCTCTTTCAGTCAACACATTTACTGATGATAGGAGAAAAAAGTTACTGAACCACAAAATCAAGAGGTGAAATGACATTTTGGTTGTGTCATTTAGAAGCTCCAGGAAGACTTTAGAATGGATCAACATCAGAAGTATAACCCCTCTCAGTTAGTTACCCCCGGAGGAACACAATACTATATGCAAATGGTGCTCCATAAATGGCATATATACAAAACATTATTACCTACTGTCGAGGCCAATACCTGGAAAATATTATGCATTCAACAAATAAGTGAATACATCAAGTCATAAACTAGTTTTATTCCTACCAGAAATTTGATTCACAACGTAAATATTATTTATGAGAAATATTTTGATAAACGTAGTAATGTTGGAAATTTAACACACCTCAAGATTTTCAAAGAGCATAGAGTGTTCAACCTAACAACTTGTCAAACCAAATTAGAGAAAAATTTTTACCTCACAGATAATATGCGTTTTTCCCCAAAACACCCATGTAACCTTTACAAACACTGATCGAGTTCCAAAGCAGTGATTCTTGAACTTTATCATTCATAGAGTCATCCTGGAGTCTTTTTAAAATTCAGAATCTGAATCAGGAGATACAGATGGGGCCTGAGAGTCTGAGTTTTTAATAAGCTCCCAGATGATAACGATACTGCCTAAATCCACTAAGGTTTATGCCAGGAACACATAGATGGTCTAACATGGAAAAGATGTCTGAATAATCTGTTACATTAGATTAAAGGGCAAAAGTCATGTCATCATATTAATGATTGAAGAGATTCAATCTACCCTCTGCTAACAAAAATACTAACAAGCAAGGAACAGTGTTCAAGATAGGTGCTTCATTTAGTACAGAGTATGTACTAAAGCATGTCTAGCACAAAATCCCACATATAATAGTTAATAGTAAAATACAGATATGTTCCCATCTGATCAGGAAAAAGATAAGGACAACTATTATCACTGCTGCTTATAAGACACATACTAGATGCTTTAAATGCAATAAAACGAAAATGTGAATCAAAAAATATACATAGGAAAGGAAGAAAAGTTTTAGTTAACTAAAAAATTGTATAGCTGTTTACATGTAAACACTAAAAGAATCAATTTAGTAACTATTAGACCCCAGTAAGAATCAAAATGTAAAACATACAATTAACTAAAAATCTCCAGAAAAAAAGTTTAAAAGTCTAAAAATTGTCACAGTCTGAAAAAAAAATCCACCTTTTAAAGAAATCCTTGAAGGACAAAAAAAAAAAATAAACTGAATAAATGGAGTAAAAATTTGTGTCTATTATGGAAGAATCTATACTGTGAATAAGTAAAATACCTCCCAAATTACCCTATATTATAAATGCTAAAAAAACAAACAAACAAACAAAAAACAAAAAAACTGGCTTTTTAAAACTGACACTCTATCTACAGTTCACGTTCAACAAGAAAAAATGAAACAGGATAAAAGATCTTTAAGTTTCTCTAATATGCTGAGTACGTTCCTGCCTCAGGATCTTTGCACATCCCACTCTTTTGTCTCAAATGTTGTACTCTTAAGTCCTCTCACTCCCTGAATCTCAGCTCAGAAATGCCTTATTTTGTCTAAAGCAAGTATGTACATGTGCCCAGATGCACCGCAGGTGTAGGTCTGTCCCATTGTGAATCTCAAACCATAACCACGGCAGTCTGTCCACCTGCCCACTGCCTGGCACCCTGACCAGAACATGAGGTTCACCAGGGCAGGAATCCTGTCTCTTTAAGTCTCCAGGGACTGGCATGATACCTGACAGTCAGGCTTGTTTTTCTTTTTTAAAAAGGATTCTGAACAAGTTCCTTGAAGCACAGTTTCATTTTTCACTACTCTCAGCCATTTGAAAGTCTCAGTTCAGTCGCTCAGTTGTGTCCAACTCTTTGCAACCCCATGGACTGTAGCATGCCAGGCTTCTCTGTCCATCACCAACTCCCAGAGTTTACTTAAACTCATGTCCATCAACTTCGTGATGCCATCCAACCATCTCAACCTCTGTCGTCCCCTTCTCCTCCTGCCATCAATCTTTCCCAGCATCAGAGTCTTTTCCAATGAGTCATTTCTTCGCATCAGGTGGCCAAAGTACTGGAGTTTAGGCTTCAACATCAGTCCTTCCAGTGAACACCCAGGACTGATTTCTTTTAGGATGGACTGGTTGGATCTCCTTGCAGTCTAAGGGACTCTCAAGTGTCTTCTCCGACACCACAGTTGAAAAGCATCAATTCTTCGGCACTCAGCCTTCTTTACAGTCCAACTCTCACATCCATACATGACTACTGCAAAAACCATAGCCTTGACTAGACAGACCACTGTTGGCAAATTAATGTCTCTGCTTTTTAATACACTGTCTAGTTTTGCCATAACTTTTCTTCCAAGGAGTAAGTGTCTTTTAATTTCATGGTTGCAGTTACTGTCTGCAGTGATTTTGGAGCCCAAGAAAATAAAGTCTGTCACTGTTTCCACTTTTCCTTGTCTATTTGCCATGAAGTGATGGAACCAAATGCCATGAGCTTAGTTTTTTGAATGTGGAGTTTTAAGTCAGCTTTTTCACTGTCCTCTTTCACTCTCACCAAGAGGATCTTTAGTTCTTCTTTGTTTTCTGCCATTAGTTAGTCAACCAAAATATTCAAGTCAGGAATCCCCCCGGCCAATGAATAAAGATAGGAAACAGGAAGTCGACGTTCTTCTAAGAAGAGAAAACTCATGACCTTGTTTTTAAATGACTTCTTATAAGCCAAACAAGGCCTATCTATAAATTGTGATTTGGATATAAGTATGGAAGACTTCACAACCATGGAAGACCATCATGTTGCATTTTTACAACCACAGGTATAAACTATGTACCAGTTATACTTTTATTCTTTTAGGAAAATAGTTTTGATAAACATCCAGCATCTCTGAAATACTATGCAGATGAATGACAATTTTAGAATTACGATGAGTTATGTTTAAAGACAAAAGATCACCCAGTTTACCATCTTCATAGAATATTTTCTTTGATGGCATTCTAAGGAAATACCAAGGATTTTGGAATAACCAGAGGATGTGTTACCGAGACGATGAAACAGAAAATATTTAAGCCTTTCTTAACCTCCTTATTATCATGAATGGCAATTATTACTCTCAATCATAGACAGAAAGGCCCTCAGGACACAATATACCATAAAGGGTCTGTTTCTCTAGATTTCCTGGATTGTTCTCCAGATTTTCTAGATTGACACATTTTTTACGTTCTCTAGCTCCTGCCTTGAAGTCAACCACCAGTTTTCATTCTAATCACTATGCTGTCTGTAGAATCTTACCCTTACCTATTTGCTATTATTAACATCATACACTTAAAACAAAAAGCTAGGCCACTGAGTTTGTTAGAACCCCATGCGAAACAATGAATAAACTCTGGGGATTAGAAAGGAGCATTCTTATCAAACACAAGCTCTGTACTTCAGTGGGAGGACTTCGTTAGGACCAGTTGTTAGGAACCGTTGTTGTCGTTCAGTCACTAAATCGCGTCTGACTCTCTGTGATTCCATGGACAGCAGCATGCCAGGCTTCCCTGTCCTCCACTATCTCCTGAAATTTGCTCAAGTTCATGTCCATTGAGTCAGTGACGCTATGGACTAGCAATAAGTTATCCAATTAATATTAGTGCTGTGGGTCTTATCTTCCATTATTAACTACAAGTTCAAGGGCAAAAACCACAGGGTATCTCCTTGTGTTCGCAAAGCTACCACTCAGCAGAGTGCTTTGACTAACAATGAAAGAATTCTCATACACTAATTGCTTACTTCCTTTATACTTTACATAGTTTAGGTCCAGATGGGTTAAGACTCATTTGATCATTGTAGAAACAAAGATCAAAACTCTCCCCCACTTATGAGCTTGCAAGCTAAATTGTAGTACTTCTAAATCTTTTACCCTGCCATGTCACTTAAACCTTTCCCAATTATGAGTCACGCCATCAGACTTGTACCCGGGACAAGTATGAGGAGAAGTCACAACTGAGGTTCTTAGAACTCTGAAAGACTAGTTAAAGTCCAACAGCGACGACCTTACAACACAGCAGTCACCAGGAAAATGTGTGCCCTGTAACTCAAAGAATCCCAACCCCCAACAACAGAGGAAAAGGAAAATATGCAAAGATACTACTGATTTCCTACCAGTGCTTAAACTTCAATAGGGTGATAAAAGGAGACACATTGACCTATGACACTAGTGCTTTATGGATGTTTTATGCCGTTTTTAAAGTGTCTTCTCCAACAAAACAGTAGTTTCTCATTTAAGTAGGAGTCACGCCTTTTCAACTATATTAATATTTGTATTAACACTCTGGATATGCAAACCTTGGCTGCATGATCACTTCTGAAAGTATTAAGAAGAGCTACTAACTGTAGCATCTTCAGGTTTTTGGATATTCCTGCTGTGGTCAACTCACCAGATATGAGACTTGGGTTGTCAGAAGCTATTCATAATGAAGATCACTTACAAAATTATATTGAAGCTATAAAAATTGATTCTACATCAATGTTTTCTTATTTCTGCAGCTGTAGAAGATTAGTATTCTCTCTTGAATGAATAAATAACTTTTGGTGATGATCTTAATTTTATGCTGAAACAAGTTGCTTAGAACTAGCAATAAAAAAGTTTGACCTGTTTTTTTTTTTTTCCCTGCTCCTGCACCCAAACTAAAAAAGGACACATCTAACAATGTTCTGATTGGGAAATAAAGGCCAGAATCTAGGATTTATTGCCCAGTTAATTCCTCCTCTAGTAACTTCATTCTACTGGCAAGGACAGTTAATGGATTTGTAAATGCTACTTTAACACTGACTTAAATAACTTAATGTGCCTAGGTATACAACTTGATCATCCAGAGTCCTGTCATCTATTTACCACTCTAATCATTTTCTCTTTCTCTCACAGCTTACCATAAAGTAGCCTGAAATCATCTAATACACCAATCTCAGTACACATAATAAAGATGAAACCCTGAGTTACTTAAGATTAGCACAAAGAATTTTTGCCAAACCTACTCCCTTACATAATCCTTCCCTCTGTGGTATTCATAACTGTATTCAAGTCTAGAAATAAATATGTTAGTTTAGCCTATGATCTGAATATGGGGAATATTAGAACCAAAGAAGTCAGCTGAAAGTTTTTTTTTTTTTTTTTTTTTTATGATTTCCTCCAAAAATTTACAGATGGTATTAGTTTCCAGGAGAGGGAGAATTTAACCATCTGTCAATCTATCACCTCTCGGCTCCAAATCCACCCTTCTTTGCCTGTCCTTAAAGACAGCTGAACACTGGGAAGCATTCCTCCTTTGCCCTAAAGGTGATGTTAAGCTCTGTCTGTGGTGAAGGCCAGAGGAACACTACAGAAGGAAGGAGCTTTCTCTCCCTGATTCAAACATGCCTGCCTTGGCTGAAAAGACTCTGAGGCTGGGAAAGATTGAGAGCAAGAGGAGAAGGGGATGACAGAGGATGAGATAGTTGGATGGCATCACTGACTCAATGGACATGAGTCTGAGCAAGCTCCAGGAGATAGACAAGGCCAGGGAAGCATGGCATGCTGCAGTCCACGGGTTGCAAAGAGTTGGACACGACTTAGCGACTGAACAACAAAAGCTCCTTCCGGGTACTATCACAGAGCAATAAACTGCAAGCATATGGGAGGCACGCAGCACGCCAGCCCATACCCGAAGCCACAGAACCTCAGGGAGACCACAGACCCACCCTGACCCAGTAAGCACAGCACCATGGCCCCAACACTGCACACCCTAGTCCTTTGCCCTACTCAGCCCATGATCAGGTTCCCATTGCCTGAATCCCTCTGTGCATCCACCCACAAGTCTGGGTCCACCCAAACGCCTAGAGGTGTTGCCTGTCTGCCAGTCTCTGCCTTTCACCTGGAGAGGGTTCCTGCTTGGCTGGCAATGGTGAACCAGCTCTGGCCTGGACAACTCTGTCAACTTCTGACACCCAATGGGCTGATCCATAGCTCCTACAAAGAGGTCTGAATCCCAGCCTTAGAAAGGGGGCTCCCTTTCTAAGTTCACTCCTGCCCTGGTTTATTAGCTTGCAAGGTCTGCCATAACATAGATTATGTGGCTTCAACAGCAAACTCATTTCCTCAGTTCTAGTAGCTAGCAGTTCAGTTTCTTCTCAGACCTCCCTCCTTGCCTTACAGAAGGCCACCCTCATACCGCATCCTCACACAGTCTTTCCCGTGTGTACACGTTATTGGCTCTATGCACTCAGCTCCCACTGTAAAGGACACTGACCAAACTGGATTTGAGCACATCGTAACAGCCTCATTTTAATTTAATCACCTCGTTAAAAGGTATCCAGATAGTCACATTCTTAGGTACTGCAGGTTAGAAGTTCAACACGTGGATTTGGAGGAGTTCAGAGACAATGCAGCCCATGATACTGAACCTGTCAGCTCCATAGCTGTGTCCCACTCTTTGTGACCCCACGGACTGTAGCCCACCAGGCTGCTCTGCCCGTGGGATTTTTCAGGCAAGAATACTGGAGTGGCTCGCCATGCCTTCCTCCAGGGGACTTCCCCAACCCAAGGATTGAACCTGGGTCTCCTGCGTTGCAGGCAGGTTCTTTACTATCTGAGCCACAACAGAAGCGTAAAGCAAATCAAACTCAGGTGGCTCTGAAAAGAGGCAAACTATCCACCCGACATCTTTTGATGCTCCTGCATTTGCCACAGTAATGTTCTACAACAAATTATAAGATACTGGATGAATCTATGGAAAGCAGTATTTCAAGACCTCAGTCTTGGCACTAGGGATACTCACTACACTCATTTGGTTATTGTTTCTATGCTTGTTCAGTAGAAAGAGGAAAGAGTAGAAACTAGGGGCTTATCTACCTTTAGTTTCATGTATATATATTTATATATATGTATGTATGTATGTCTACACATGCAGGCCAATTCATTCTGATAATTCTAATTTAAGTTTAGGACTATGGTTGCTTATCTTAATAGGAGAGGACACTGGCAGGTTTCTGGGTCCTTGGCAAGGCCTTATCACCTTGTCACCAAGACAAGGGCACTTGCCTTTAATAACTAATTAATCTCCATATTTATTTCATGTGGTTTTCCGAATGTATACTAAATATATGCTATTTCATATCATGAAAAATGTTTAACTAAAATTGCAACATTAAAAAGATGGCAATGTCTTAAGATAAAAATATGCTCCCTCACATCCTAGTATAAAACAGCTTTTTAATATGGTATTTTAAAGTATCCACAATAAGAACTATCAAGCCATGAAAAGACATGGAAAAATCTTATTGCTAAGTGGTTTTTTAAATAGCAAGATAATTTTTTCCTAAGAACATTTTATTACATTGCACTGTGCTAATAAGCAGGACTAACTACTGATTGGGGAGAAAATTTGCTAAACTCATCTTTTATTTATCTACTCAGTCATTTAAATCATTTGCTCATACTTTTTCCTTTTCTGAGATTCCAGTATCCTTGGTCCCCAGTTAATCGGAGATTTCACTGATTGCTTTCCCTCCCGAGTATTTGAAGGAACTTAGTAAACTGAAGTCCCGAGAAACTACATACTCTATTGGTAACAGTAGCTTACTCAGTGGCTTCTTAAGCAAATCAGTTCCTCATGTATAAGATGGAAATGATGTATACATGGAGGTTACATGTTGAAAAGCATTATTCTAAAGGATTTTCATGGCACTGATATAAAATAGAATTTCAAAAAATGGAAAGAGCATTTACTTCTAGTTAGCTACAGATGCAAAACTTAGAATAGATGCTAAAAGCTCAAAGTCTGTGAGATGATAAATGTTCTAGTAAACAAAAAAGAAACCTAGTGTGAAAAGAACTTTCTAACATGGGAATGACAAGTTAAAGCACTTTAACATAAAACACTTTATTTAACATAAAGTGTTAAAACACCTTAACAAGTTTATAAAGCATTGGCCCGATCTTCATAATCTCTCTACAGCACCTAGTGCACAGCATCTACACATTCCGTAATTTAGTACTTACTCTCTTCCAGGTATTACAGTAAATTCAAAACTAAAAATAAAACCTAATTCTATCAACATGACTGTACTTGTTTTTATTTTTTTTTTATTTTTTTTTTTTTAATTTATTTTTAATTTTTACTTTACAATTCTGTATTGGTTTTGGCATAGATTGACATGAATCCACCACAGGTAAAGTACAGAGCCCTACAATGAAGTTACAGAGCCAACGTATTGTTTAATGCATACTGGAAACTTATTTTCAGTTGGCTCTCAACATACTGTTTGTCATAAAGTTAGAATTCACATACTTTGGGGGGTTATATCCATGTGGAATGCAACAGGGAAAGCTATGATAAAAGGACCAATGGGCAAGGGTCTATTATTGCCCATTCTTCTCTGCCCACAGATTTCAAAGCAACATATGCCAGAAAAAACTTTAAAAGTCAATGTTATTCATTATCTTAGAGAAACAAGCCAGCTGATTATGCCTTTATACTACCAAGTGCCTTTTGACCCTTCCTGCAAGATGTAAATCAATAACCTGCATTTACATTTATTTTCTATTCTTCCCACTTCCAACTTAAAGACATACTTAAAGCAAAATCAAGAAACACGTTCATTTTCTATACAAGTATTTTAGATTTAATTATATTAAAAGTCTGTAATTATAATGCTTAATTATGCTAATTTGCAATGATTACATTTAAGTCTTTTTGCTAGTGTTATTGTGAAATTAAAACTCATTTCAAATTATTTATTAACCAAAATGGAGTTATATAGTTCTCTAGTCAAAAAACACTCAGAACCACCTTCACTTGTAAATTGCCTTGCTTGCTTATGCCTTATCAAAGTGCAGAAATTTTCTTAGAAACCGAATTTTATCATAAAATGTTGAACTTAAGTAAATGCCTGGGAATGCACGGTGGCCTCGAAGGGGCATTCTGACAATGTCACCACATTGTTGTTGTTGCTGAGTCTCTAACTCTGGTCCAACTCTTTGCAACCCCCATGGACTGTGGCATGCCAGGCTTCCCTGTCCTTCCCTGTCCCTGTCCCATGTCCCCAAGTTTGCTCAGATTCATGTCTACTGAATCAATGATATCTAATCATCTCATCCTCTGTTCCTCTCCTCCTGCCTTCAATCTTTCCCAGCATCAGGGTCTTTTCACAAGAGTCAGCTCTTCCCATCAGGTGGCCAAAGTATTGGAGTTTCAGCATCAGTCCTTCCAATGAATATATTCAGGGTTGATTTCCTTTAGGACTGACTGCTTTGATCTCCATACTATGCAAGGGACTCTCAAGAGACTTCTCCAGCATGACAGTTTGAAAGAATCAATTCTTTGGTGCTCAGTCTTCTTTATGGTCCAACTCTCACATCCATACACAACTACTGGAAAAACCATAGCTTTGACTATATGGACCTTTGCCAGCAAAGTGATGTCTTTGCTTTTTAATACCATAAAGTTCTGAAGAACAGCCTCATCTCGACTACTTTTTAGTGCTTTAACTGGTAACACCATTTTTAGTATAGCACAAAAAGCACAATGGGTATTGGGAAATACTGGGTTGGCCAACATGTTCGTTTGGCTTTGTGAAAACGAACATGTTGGCCAACCCAATACTTACGGAATAATCTTTCTTTTCAAGTTATAGCTGCACTAGCTTTTCTTTTTTTTAAAAAAAAAGACTTCCTTAAATTAATGATAGCTAAAGAGAAGTGAGATCTACTCAGTTTTAAAAGTAGTATTTCCTATCCATGCAATCTTTCAATTAATATTTTTTAGATTCACAACAGGATTGAGTGGAAGGAACAGATCTCCCATAAAGCCTGGTCCCAACATACACAGCATCAGTTTCAACATCCTTCAGAATGGTAACGTTTGTTACAATTGTAAGCCTACACTGCCACATCAAAATCAGCCAAACCTCAGTTTACCTTAGGGTTCACTCTTCATGTTGTCTCTGGGTCTGGACAAACACATAATGACATGTATCTATAATGATGGTATTAACATCACACAGAGATTTTCACTACCCTAAAAATCTTCTCTTCTCTGTCCATTCATTACTCTCCCTGCTCCTAACCCCTGACAACCACTGATCATTTTACTTTCTCTATAGTTTTGCCTTTAACAGAATGTCATAGTTGGAATCATACAGAAGCCTTTTCAGATGCACAGTAATATACATTTACTTCAGTTCAGTTGCTCAATTGTGTCTGACTCTCTGTGACCCCATGAATCGCAGCACACCAGGCCTCCCTGTCTATCACCAACTCCCAGAGTACACTCAAACTCATGTCCATCAAGTCAGTGATGCCATCCAGCCATCTCATCCTCTGTCGCCCCCTTCTCCTCTTGCCCCTAATCCCTGCCAGCATCAGTCTTTTCCAATGAGTCAACTCTTCACATGAGGTGGCCAAAGTACTGGAGTTTCTGCTTTAGCATCAGTGCTTCTAATGAACACCCAGGACTGATCTCCTTTAGGATGGACTGGTTGGATCTCCTTGCAGTCCAAGGGACTCTCAAGAGTCTTCTCCAATGCCACAGTTCAAAAGCATCAATTCTTTGGTGCTCAACTCTCTTCCCAGGCCAACTCTCACATCCATACATGACTACTGGAAAAACCATAGCCTTGACTAGATGGACCTTTGTTGGCTAAGTAATGTCTCTGCTTTTGAATATGCTATCTAGGTTGGTCATAACTTTCCTTCCAAGGAGTAAGCATCTTTTAATTTCGTGGCTGCAATCACCATCTGCAGTGATTTTGGAGCCCCTTAAAATAAAGTCTGACACTATTTCCACTCTTTCCCCATCTATTTCCCATGAAGTGATGGGACCAGATGCCATGATCTTCGTTTTCTGTTGAGCTTTAAGCCAACTTTATCACTCTCTTTCACTTTCATCAAGCTGCTTTTGAGTTCCTCTTCACTTTCTGCCATAAGGGTGGTGTCATCTGCATATCTGAGGTTAATGATATTTCTCCTGGCAATCTTGATTCCAGCTTGTGCTTCTTCCAGCCCAGCATTTCTCATGATGTACTTTGTGTATACGTTTACTTAGCCATGCATTTAAAGGCCTCTTTTAGTTAATACTATGCATTTAAAGTTCCATCTTAGTCATGGCTTGATAGTTCACTTTTTTTTAAAGCACTGAATAATATTCCATTGTCTGGATGTACCACAGATTATTTATCTATTCACTTACTAAGGCCATCTTGATTGCTTCCAAATTTTGGAAATTATGATAATGCTGTTACAAATACCCACAAGCAGGTTCCTGTGTGAACGAAAGTTTTTGGGTCAAGACCAAGGAAAAATATTGCTGGACTGTATGATGAGAATTCGCTTAGTTTTTTAAGAAATCGCCAAACTATCATCCAAAGTGGGCTATACCATTCATTCTCACTTCCACTAGAAAGGAGACCTATATTAGGCAGAGTGTATAAGCAAAATGACGACATGAAACCTTCTCAGAGAAGCCCAAAACGAATGCAGACTTTTGAAGCAAATACTCTAATAACCATCTTAACTGCATAAATATAACAGTAAAAATTATAAAATTTACAATATGGGGGTTGACAAATATTTTCCATGACCTGTGTTTTAAGACAGATATTCTAATATATAAAGGTTTAAAAATCAGAAGTATATTGCTCATGACATGTCAGAATTATATAGAATTAAAATTAGTGTAGACAGTTTTATTGGGATACTGCCAAACCCATTCATTCATGTACTATGAATGCTACGTAGTATGTACTATGACACAAGAGTAGTTGATACCAAGATACCATGGGCCCATGAAGCCGAAAGTATTTTCTATACATATATGTACTAAAACATACATGTAAAATGAGCCACAGTCTTGTCTAACTCAATGAAACTATTGCCATGCCATGTGGGACCACCCGAGACAGATGGGTTATGGTAGAGAGTTCTGACAAAGAGTGGTCCACTGGAGAAGGCAATGGATAGCCACTTCAGTATTCTTGCCTTGAGAACCCCATGAACAGCGTAAAAGGAAAAAAAGATATGACACTGAAAGAACTCCCCAGGTCCATACGTCCCCAACATGCTACTGGAGAAGAGTGGAAAAATAACACCATAAAGAATGAAAAGACAGAGCTAAAGTGAAAACACCACCCAGTTGTGGATGTGATTGATGATGGAAGTAAAGTCTGATGCTGTAAAGAACAATACTGCACAGGAACCTGGAATGTCAGGTCCATGGATCAAAGCAAATTGGAAGTGGTCAAACAGGAAATGGCAAGCGTAAACACTGACATTTTAGGAATCAGTGAACTAAAATGGATTGGAATGGGTGAACTGAACTCAGATGCACATTCTATCTACTACTGTGGGCAAGAATCCCTTAGAAGAAATGGAGTAGCCATCATAGTTAACAAAAGAGTCTGAAATGGGGACTTGGATGTTGTCTCAAAAATGACAGAATGATCTCTATTAATTTCCAAGGCAAACCATTCAATATCATGGTAATCCAAGTCTATGCCCTGACCAGTATTGCTGAAGAAGCTGAAGCTGAATGGTTCTATGAAGATCTACTAGACCTTCTAGAACTAACACCCAAAAAGGATATCCTTTTCATTATAGGGGACTGGCATTCAAAAGTAGGAAGTCAAGAAAAACCTGGAGTAACAGGCAAATTTAGCCTTGGAGTACAAAATGAAGCAGGGCAAAGGCTAAGAGAGTTTTTCCAGAAGAACACAGTGGTCATAGGAAACACACTCTTCCAACAACACAAGAGAAGACTCTACACATGGACATCAACAGTTGGTCAATAATGAAATCAGACTGAGTGTATTTTTTGCAGCCAAAGATGGAGAAGCTGGATACAATCAGCAAAAACAAGACTGGGAGCTGACTGTGGCTCAGATTATGAACTCCTTATTGACAAATTCAGACTTAAATTGAAGAAAGTAGGGAAAACCACTAGACCATTCAGATATGATCTAAATCAAATCCCTTATGATTATACAGTGGAAGTGACAAATGGATTCAAGGGATTAGATCTGATAGAGAGCTGAAGAACAACGGGCGGAGGTTCATGATGCTGTACAGGAAAAGGTGATCAAGACCACCCCCAAGAAAAAGAAATGCAAAAGGGCAAAAGAGTTGTCTGAGGAGGCCTTACAAATAGTTGAGAAAATAAGAGGATTGAAAGGCAAAGGAGAAAAGGAAAGATATACCCATATGAATGCAGAGTTCCAAAGAATAGGAAGGAGAGATAAGAAAGCCTTCCTCAGTGCATCAATGCAGAGAAAGAGGAAAACAATAAAATGCGAAAGATTAGAGATCTCTTGAAGAAAATTAGTGATACCAAGGGAATATTTCATGCAAAGATGGGCACAATACAGGACAGAAATTGTAGGGACCTAACAGAAGCAGGGAGAAGGCAATGGCACCCCACTCCAGTACTCCTGCCTGGAAAATCCCATGGGCAGAGGAGCCTGGTAGGCTGCAGTCCATAGGGTCGCTAAGAGTCGTATACGACTGACCATCTTGACTTTCACTTTTCACTTTCATGCATTGGAGAAGGAAATGGCAACCCACTCCAGTGTTCTTGCCTGGAGAATCCCAGGGACAGGGGAGCCTGGTGGGCTGCGGTCTATGGGATCACACAGAGTTGGACACGACTGAAGTGACTTAGCAACAGAAGCAGAAGCTATTAAGAAGAGGTGGCAAGAATACACAGAAGAACTGTACAAAAAAGATCTTCATGAGCCAGATAACCAGAGTGGTGTGATCACTCACCTAGAGCCAGACATCCTGGAATGTGAAGTCAAGTGGGCCTTAGAAAGCATCACTACAAACAAAGCTAGTGGAGGTGATGAAATTCCAGTTGAGCTATTTCAGATCCTAAAAGATGATGCTGTGAAAGAGCTGCATGCAATATGCCAGCAAATTTGAAAAACTCAGCAGTGGCCACAGGACTGGAAAAGGTCAGTTTTCATTCAAATACCAAAGAAAGGCAATGCCAAAGAATGTTCAAACAACTGCACAATTGAACTTATCTCACATGCTAGCAAAGTAATGCTCAAAATTCTCCAAACCAGGCTTCAACAGTAGCTGAACTGTGAACTTCCAGGTGTTCAAGCTGAATTTAGAAAAGTCACAGAAAGCAGAGAACAAATTGCCAACATCTGCTGGATCATCAAAAAAGCAAGAAAGTTCCAGAAAAACATCTACTTCTGCTTTCTGACTACACGAAAGCTTTTGACTGTGTAGATCATGACAAACTGTAGAAAATTCTTCAAGAGCTGGGAATACCAGACCACCTGACCTGCCTCTTGAGAAATCTGTATGCAGGTCAGGAAGCAACAGTTACAACTGGACATAAAACAGCAGACTGGTTCCAAATCAGGACAGGAGTATGTCAAGGTTGTATACTGTCAGCCTGCTTATTTAACTTATATGCAGAGTACATCATGAGAAACGCTGGGCTGGATGAAGCACAAGCTGGAATCAAGATTGCTAGGAGAAATATCAATAACCTCAGATATGCAGATGACACCACCCTTATGGCAGAAAGTGAAGAAGAACTAAAGAGTCTCCTGATGGAAGTGAAACAGGAGAAAGTGAAAAAGTTGGCTTAAAGCTCAACATTCAGAAAACTAAGATCATGGCGTCCGGTCCCATCACTTCATGGCAAATAGATGGAGAAACAATGGAAACAGTGGCAGACTTTATTTTGGGGGGCTCCAAAATCATTGCAGGTGGTGATGGCAGCCATGAAATTAAAATATGCTTTCTCCTTGGAAGGAAAGTTATGACCAACCTAGATAGCATATTCAAAAGCAGAGACATTACTTTGCCAACAAAGGTCCATCTAGCTATGTTTTTTCCAGTAGTCATGTATGGATGTGAGAGTTGGACTATAAAGAAAGCTGAGTGCAAAAGAATTGATGCTTTTGAGCTGTGGTGTTGGAGAATACTTTTGAGAGTCCCTTGGACTGAAGGGAGATCCAACCAGTCCATTCTAAAGGAAATCAGTACTGAATATTCATTGGAAGGACTGATGCTGAAGCTCCAGTACTTTGGCCACCTGATGCGAATAACTGACTCATTTGAAAAGACCCTGATCCTGGGAAAGACTGAAGGCAGGAGGAGAAGGTGATGACAGCGGATGAGATGGTTGGATGGCATTGCCAACTCAATAGACATGAGTTTGAGCAAGTTTTGAGAGCTGGTGATGGACAGGGAAGCCTGGTGTGCTCCAGTCCATGGGGTCACAAACAGTCAGATGGGACTGAACTGAACTGAATGTACTAAAACAAATGGAATCTATTATTGTGTGATTTTGAAAATAGTATTATTTTCATAATAAAAGAAACTGAATCAAGAAACAATGTCAATTACCAAGTAGAACTGCTGTTTTACTAAGTTTGTTACATTCTATTTTTCTAGAAACCTCCTTTGGACACTTTATTTTTTTTTATTTAAATGTATTTATTTTAATTGGAGGCTAAATATTGTATTGGTTTTGCCATACATCAACATGAATCCGCCATGGGTGTATACGTGTTCCCCATCCTGAACGCCCCTCCCACCTCCCTTCCTTTTTTTTTTTTTAGGTTCAAAAGATATTATTTTCCTTTATTTATTTATTTATTTATTTATAATTTTTACTTTACAATTCTGTATTGGTTTTGGCATAGATTGACATGAATCCACCACAGGTGTACATGCGTTCCCAAACATGAACCCCCCTCCCACCCCCCTCCCCACAACATCTCTCTGGGTCATCCCCGCGCGTCAGCCCCAAGCGTGTCATATCCTGCATCAGACATAGACTGGCATTTCGATTCTTACATGATATTACACGTTTCAATGCCATTCTCCCAAATCATCACACCCTCTCCCTCTCCCTCTGAGTCCAAAAGTCCGCTATACACATCTGTGTCTTTTTTGCTGTCCTGCATACAGGGTCATCATTGCCATCTTCCTAAATTCCATATATATGTGTTAGTATACTGTATTGGTGTTTTTCTTTCTGGCTCACTTCACTCTGTATAATCGGTTCCAGTTTCATCCATCTCAACAGAACTGATTCAAATGTATTCTTTTTAATGGCTGAGTAATACTCCATTGTGTATATGTATCACAGCTTTCTTATCCATTCATCTACTGATGGACATCTAGGTTGTTTCCATGTCCTGGCTATTATAAACAGTGCTGCAATGAACATTGGGGTACATGTGTCTCTTTCAATTCTGGTTTCCTCTGTGTGTATGCCCAACAGTGGGATTGCTGGGTCATAAGGCATTTCTATTTGCAATTTTTTAAGGAATTTCCACACTGTTCTCCATAGTGGCTGTACTAGTTTGCATTCCCACCAACAGTGTAGGAGGGTTCCCTTCTCTCCACATCCTCTCCAGCATTTATTGCTTGCAGATTTTTGGATCGCAGACATTCTGACTGGTGTGAAGTGGTACCTCATTGTGGTTTTGATTTGCATTTCTCTAATAATGAGTGATGTTGAGCATCTTTTCATGTGTTTGTTGGCCACTCTTACCCTCCTGGCCACCTCTGTCTACTTCCTCTCTCTCCTCTTCCCTGTATATCTCCGTGAATACCTCTGAGAGGTCCAGACTATGGAGCACACATAAGGAAGTGACTATTGACTAGCTTGCTCTCTCCTCTTTTGATCCCACCTCCCTTCCTGTACCATCCCTCTGGGTCATCCCAGTGCACCAGCCCCAAGCATCCTGTATCCTGTGTCAAATCTGGAGTGGCAATTTGTTTCTTATATGATATCATACATGTTTCATGTCATTCTCCCAAATCATCCCACCCTCTCCCTCTCCCTCTCCCACAGAATCCAAAAGACTGTTCTATAAATCTGTGTCTCTTTTGTTCTCTTACATACAGGGTTATCGTTACCATCTTTCTAAATTCCATATATATGCATTAGTATACTGTATTGGTGTGTTTCTTTCTGGCTTACTTCACTCTGTATCATAGGCTCCATCGGACACTTTTAATTAAAGGGCTACATACTGTAAGGGCTTCCCTGCTGGCTCAGTGGTAAAGAATACACCTGCCAACGTAAAAGACTCAGGTTTGATCCCTGGGTTGGGAAGATCCCTGGAGAAGAAAATGGCAACCCATTCCAGTTTTCTTGCCTAGAAAATTCCATGGACAGAAGAGCCTGGTGAGCTACAGCCTATGGAGGTGCAAAGACTGGGACATGACTAAAAAGCCACTGAGCAGATATATACTGTGACAGGCTGGGTGGGAATACTTCCTAGGTCAGTCCCACAGAGCTCTTACACAAAGCTCAAAATTCAAATTAGAAAGCATGAAGGGAGTGGGGGGGAATGAAGCAGGCAGTTCTCTAGGCAAAAGCCAAGACATAGTTAAGATATAAATGAAGCTAAATAAAGAGACTGTTCTGCACAGACTTTGCAACACAACTACAAGAAAGAAAGTGATTTGGGTACGTTGCTCTCGCAACTCATTAAATTATTCTACATGGAGCATATGGTTTGCTTTCCTAATCAAAACTATAATTGAGTCGATCTGCAAAAGCTCAGCTACTGGTGATGCAACTCCTAACGAACCCAAAATGCCAGCTAATTCCCTTCTAGCAAGAGATGTGCTCAAGGTCCCATGTAATGCCCAAACTCATGAAGGTGCTCAAATGATTATGCTTTGACCTCACATCTGGAAAAACTGACAAAGTAACTTTGAAAAGCTGTATCCCAGAAAAGTTCAACTGCAATTTGTAACAAAAGATCAAAACATTAACCCTCATTTAGAAATCAATGAAAATGTGATTCTAAAAGTTATTCTCCATGTTGGGCTCGAGCAAGAAATGGTACAGGAGGGTGGAAGTGTGGAGAAATACAACAAATAAACAGCCATAGCTAATCATGAAATAGTCTCCCAAAGCATGGACTGTTTCAGAGAACCATTAGATCTTGATGAGATTAATACAGAATAAGTCTGTATGAGTTCCCACAGGATCATAACAGTCAATCATTACCTCTAAACTAGCAACCATTAATAGAAAAATGTTTCGTTTTAATTCCAAAGTAGCTCCAGTTGAAATTATTTAGCTTAGAAATTAACTGAGTTATTGTTAGCAGAAAGAAAAGATAAAATTCTACTTTCCCAAAGGTTAAAATTTAAATTTAATAAACTTTAAGTCAAGGGATGTGCTCCTCCAAAGTCCAATCCTTATCAAGTAGAGAAAACATCTGATGCTCATCTCAGATTCACACAGATTTGATCACTGGGTTGGGAAGATCCTCTGGAGAAGGAAATGGCAACCCACTCCAATATTCTTGTAGGGAAAATTCCATGGACAGAGGAGCCTGGTAGGCTACAGTCTGTGGAGTCACAAAACAGTTAGACAAGACTTAAGAACAAACAACGTCACCATCCCATTCTAGGGAGAAAAACTCCCCTTGCCTCAGTTTCCTCCTGCACAAAATGGGTAGACTAACACCTAACTCAAGTACTAAATGACAATGTGTATACAGTATTTAATATCTTAGCATATTAGATGATTAGTAGGTCATTTCCAGAGAAGGAAATGGCAATCCACTTCAGTATTCTTGCCTACAGAATCCCGTGGACAGAAGAGCCTAGTGGGCTGCTATCGATAGGGTTGCAGAGAGTCAGACACAACTGAAGCAACTTAGCATGCATCCAAGCATTGGAGAAGGAAATGGCAACCCACTCCAGTATTCTTGCCTAGAGAATCCCAGGCACAGAGGAGCCTGGTGGGCTGCCGTCTATGGGGTCGCACAGAGTCAGACATGACTGAAGCAACTTAGCAGCAGCAGGTCATTTCCAGTACACTCATAAAGTCTCAATACTGAGAATGAAAAGGTACCCAAATCAGGTAATAAAAATTTTAATTAGGTATAGTTTCTCTGATGGAGAAGGCAATGGCAACCCATCCCAGTACTCTTGCCTGGAAAATCCCATGGACGGAGGAGCCTGGCAGGCTGCAGTCCATGCGGTCATGAAGAGTCGGACACTTACTGAGTGACTTCACTTTCACTTTTCACTTTCACTTTTCACTTTCATGTATTGGAGAAGGAAATGGCACCCCACTCCAGTGTTCTTGCCTGGAGAATCCCAGGGACGGTGGAGCCTGGTAGGCTGCCATCTGTGGGGTCGCACAGAGTTGGACACGACTGAAGCGACTTAGCAGCAGTTTCTCTGATAACTTTTATTGCTGTACTCAATATGTCAGCAATTTGGAAAACTCAGCAGTGGCCACAAGACTGGAAAAGGTTATTTTTCATTCCAATCCCAAAGAAAGGCAATGCCAAAGAATGCTCAAATGACTACACAATTGCACTCATCTCACACGCTAGCAAAGTAATGCTCAAAATTCTCCAAGCCAGGCTTCAGCAATACATAAACCATGAACTTCCAGATGTTCAAGCTGGTTTTAGAAAAGGCAGAGGAACCAGAGATCAAATTGCCAACATTCACTGGATCATGGAAAAAGCAACAGTGTTCCAGAAAAACATCTATGTCTGCTTTACTGACTATGCCAAAGCCTTTGACTGTGCGGATCACAATAAACTGTGGAAAATACTGAAAGAGATGGGAATACCAGACCACCTGACCTGCCTCTTGAGAAACCTGTATGCAGGTCAGGAAGCAACAGTTAGAATTGGACATGGAACAACAGACTGGTTCCAAATAGGAAAAGGAGTATGTCAAGGCTGTTTATTGTCACCCTCCTTATTTAACTTCTATGCAGAGGACATCATGAGAAATGCTGGGCTGAAGTACAAGCTGGAATCAAGACTGCCGGGAGAAATATCAATAACCTCAGATATGCAGATGACACCATCCTTATGGCAGAAAGTGAAGAAGAACTAAAGAACCTCTTGATGAAAGTGAAAGAGGAGAGTGAAAAAGTTGGCTTAAAGCTCAACATTCAGAAAACAAAGATCATGGCATCGGGTCCCGTCACTTCATGGCAAATAGATGGGGAAACAGTGGCTAACTTTATTTTGGGGGGGGGCTCCAAAATCACTGCAAATGGTGAATGCAGCCATGTAATTAAAAGACACTTACTCCTTGGAAAGAAAGTTATGACCAACCTAGATAGTATATTCAAAAGCAGAGATATTACTTAGCCAACAAAGGTCCATCTAGCCAAGGCTATGGTTTTTCCAGTGGGCATGTATGGATGTGAGAGTTGGACTATAAAGAAAGCTGAGTGCCGATGAATTGATGCCTTTGAGCTGTGGTGTTGGAGAAGACTCTGGAGAGTCCCTTGGACTGCAAGGAGATCCAACCAGTTCATCCTAAAAGAGATCAGTCCTGAGTGTTCATTGGAAGGACTGATGTTGAAGCTGAAACTCCAGTACTTTGGCCACCTGATGCAAAGAGCTGACTCACTGAAAAGACCCTGATACTGGGAAAGATTGAAGTCAAGAGGAGAAGGGGATGACAGAGGATAAGATGGTTGGATGGCATCACCGATTCAATCAACATGTTTGAGTAAGCTCTGTGAGTTGGTAATGGTCAGGAAGGCCTGGCGTGCTGCGGTCCATGGGGTCACAAAGACTCGGACCCAACTGAACTGAACCCAATGGAGTGCTTCTGACTGATATGCATATAAATCTTCTGAGGATCTTGCTAAAACACCAGTGCTAATTCAGTAGGCTTGTGGTGGAGCTAGAAATTCCAAATTTCTAACAAGCTTTGATCCTCCTGCCTGTCCATGATCTTTAAGTAACAGGGCTCTGTAACTGAGTATGGACGGAGACTAGCTGCAATTAGAAGGGCTCTCTTGGCTGCAATGAAAGAGACTCCACTGAGTCCATTCCAGAAACTTAAAGCATAACCTGGAATAGACCTAACTGGAGCTGGGCTCTGAGAGTCTCTTTCCCATCTGCACCTAGTTCCATTCTCCTCTTTCTCCCCTTCTCCCCAGGTTCCTACTCACCACCTACTCCAGTAGGTATCATACTAGGGGTACAGGTGGTAGATCTATGTTTTTAAAAAGCTCTCTGGGGGTTCTGCTGGAGCTGCCTCAGCAGGGCAGGTAAACAAGCTCAGACAAAAGGCACCAGTGTGCAATCACCCAATCTCAACCTCCAAGTGGGCTTCCCTGGTAGCTTAGCTGGTAAGGAATCTGCCTGTAATACAGGAGACCCTGGGTTTGATTCCCAGGTTGGGAAGACCTCCTGGAGAAGGAAATGGCTACCCACTCCAGTATTCTGGCCTGGAGAATTCCATCGACAGAGGAGCCTGGCAGGCTACAGTCGATGGGGTCTCAAACCTCCTGCTCCTTATTCTTCATCTAAACGAATTTCTCTGAACTTTCCTGGTCCCTTAAGGATTAGCACCCATTGTTTAACATAAACGTTAGGAAACAGTGACAATAATAAAGGCAGCGATGAAAACTGAGTGTCTCTATGCATCATTCAACTCTCACAGCAACCAACCCAAGGTAAATATTTTTACCATCCTCACTTCATTGCCAAGAAGACTGAAACTTGAGAGGTTAAGAAATTTGAGCAAAGTCACAGAGCTAACAGGAGCAGAGGCGCACCTGGTTATGATACCCATGCTCTTTACAACACCCTGAAACAGCTCTTGCCCAGGAACGGTGAGTCTGAACTCACAGGCAATGTCTGAATACTGTTCTCCTCAAAGCTTTGCCAGACGAGAAATATAAAACTTGGAATTTTGCCACTGATAGTGATGAAATGACTTTTTTTTTTTACATTTATTTATTTATTTGGCTTCTCTCAGTGTTAGTTGCAGAGAGGGCAATGGCACCCCACTCCAGGACTCTTGCCTGGAAAATCCCATGGATGGAGGAGCCTGGTAGGCTGCAGTCCATGGGGTCACAAAAGTTGGACACGACTGAAGCGACTTAGCAGCAGCAGCGTGAGGAATCTAGTTCCCTGACCAGGGGTCAAACTCAGGTCCCCTCCCCTGCATTGGGAACAAGGAGTCTTAGCCACTGGATACCAGGGAAATCCCGGAAATAACCTTTTAAATTACAGATTACATGTACCTGCATAAATTTAAGGACTATTTGCACTTATTTTCTCTTTTGCCTTTGGTCTAATGAGCTTCATTCACGTTTCAGTTAGTAGCTCTTACAAATCAAGATTAGACCTTATTCTGACACATAACAAAATTTCTTAACCTGTCTGACTTTGTTCCTGATGTCTTTGGTCATGTACCAGCTTCTGGGGTTCAAATCTAGCACTGGAATGTTTTTCTCTACTCCTAAGTGTTTATACTACTTCATTTTCAGTATTTACAATTTATTCTGAATTTGGAATTTATTCTTGTATATTATGTGAGGAACAAATCTAATTCTATATTTCCATATGGCTATCCAATTGTTCCAACACTATTTATTAAAGTCTGTCTTTCCACATTTATTTGCTATGCCATCTTTCTCAGATACTAAATTTTGACTAATAAAACCATATAAAGTAGGTGCAATCCAATAGCCAAAACAGTCAAGATGCCCTTTCAGATTGATTTAAAAGTTCAAGGTGGAAAAATAAATAGCAAGAATAGCCAGGAAAAGCACAGTAATTTCATAAACAGGAAGGCGGTCCAGCCATAGCAGATATTACATGTTTTATAACATCTTTAGAAATAATTCTGGAAATAATACAAATACGTTCACACTTGATCCAAAAATCCTGTCTTTAGTATATTCTAAACCACACTGGCAAGAATACAAAACAACCCAAGCACAAAGATATTGTGCCATTACTCGTAAGAGCAAACAAATATGGTTCATCCATGCAACCCACTGATGAAGGTCTGAGCTCCCTACAGAGACCAGTCTATATAGAGTGATCAACAAAGGCTGCTAAGCGAAAAGCATAGTGCAGAATAACATTTTCATGATTCTTCATGAGTGGGGATAGAGGATGCCAAATTAATGGAAAATATGTTTCTCCATTGGAAAAGACTCTGATGCTGCGAGGGACTGGGGGCAGGAGGAGAAGGGGACGACCGAGGATGAGATGGCTGGACGGCATCATGGACTCGATGGACGTGAGTCTGAATGAACTCAGGGAGATGGTGATGGACAGGGAGGCCTGGCGTGCTGCGATTCATGAGGTCGCAAAGAGTCGGACATGACTGAGCGACTGAACTAACTAAAGGAACAATACAAGGATAAAACAAAAACTATTAACATAGTTACCTACAGCAAGAGGGAGGGCCTAGAGTTGGAAACAAGATTTCTATGAGTATTACCTTACTATTCTTGCCTGGAGAATCCCAGGGATGGGGGAGCCTGGTGGGCTGCCGTCTATGGGGTTGCACAGAGTCGGACACGATTGAAGCGACTTAGCAGCAGCAGCAGCAGCATACACTTTCAGCTTTGGAAGCAAAATTTCTATTTTGAATCATTAACTTATTTTTAATTAAAATTTTTACTGAGTTAAACACAAAATCACAGTTACAAGAAATAATACAAAGAGATCTAATGTCCACTTTGCCAGTTTGCTCCAATGGTAATATTTTGCAAAACCATCCTATGGTATCACAACCAGTGCTTTAACAGATAATCCATCCATGTTATCTAGTTTTGCCAGGTTTGGGGTTGTACTTGATTTTATCACCTGTGAAGGTTCCTACATCCATCCTACAGACACAAACACATAAGGATTTGTCATGTCACCAGTTTACACATCACCCATATCCTTTCTGGGCTTCCCTGATAGCTCAGTTGGTAAAGAATCCACCTGAAATGCAGGAGACCCCGGTTCGATTCCAGGGTTGGGAAGATCGACTGGAGTAAGGGATAGGCTACCCATTCCAGTATTCTTGGACTTCCCTTGTGGCTCAGCTGGTAAAGAATCCACCTGCAATTCAGGAGATCTGGGTTCAGTCCCTGGGTTGGGAAGTCCCTGGGTTCTCTTCCCTGGAGAAGGGAAATGCTACCAACTCGTATTCCAGCCTAGAGAATTCTGTAGACTGAATAGTCCATGGGGTCACAAAGAGTCGGACACAACTGAACAACTTTCACTTTCATATCCTTTCTGCCACCCCTCACCTTGTCCCTAACCCCCTTGCAAACTAATCTGTCTGTGATTTCTAAGACTGTGTCATTTCAAAACGCTATACAGTCCTTTTCCTTCTGGGAAGATTGAGTAGACATACTTTTCCCACCGTTAAATACAACTGAAAATATCTGCTATCATATATAAAACAAGCATAAGACTTGTAAAGAGAGAACAGCAGACAGGATACAAGCTATGCAAACCAAGGAAGGACATGGGGGTTGTATCTGCCACCTCATATATCCCTGACTTGGAGATGAAGATGTAGGAGACCTAGAAACACCAACAGGCCCAAGTGAAAAAATTAGTAAAAAAGACGTCTCTATGCAGCCTAAGGACCAGGAAATGTGCACCATAACAAAAGTGAAAACACCTGGGTAACAGCCTCTCTATTGCGCCAATCACCACAGAAAACCTTTACCCCTACCCTCTCACGTCAGCAAAGGACCAGCGCAAACCTAGAATCCCACCCTTTTTTTTTTTGAATTCCACCCTCTTGAGATGAACAATGTTCCTTGTGCCCCTGCCTGGGTGATGCCAAAGAAGGCCAAGTAGAGAGTCAAGGTTATTATGCCCACTAGGCAGTAACAGGCACCCTTCCTTCTGTCTCAGTGGAAGAAATATGGGAGCTTGCACTTCAGCCCCCACACAATAGGGTGGGCCCCTCCTCCTCCAAGGTAGGGGCAGAGAGGGCCTAGTGGAGACCAAGGGGCCATCAACCAGTGGGAACCACTATGCAGTCCATGGTGAAGGAGAAACTGAGGCAGAAATCCCAGCAGTAAATAAGAATCCCCTCCTCCTTGTCAACTGAGGAACCTGGACTTCTATCTCCACGGGCAGTAATGAGGCAGCATCCCTCTCTCCCACCACAGCCCCATCAGAAACAGTTAAAACAAAGGTTAAACAACATCCAGAGTCTCTTAACATGATACAAAAATATCTAAGTTTCATATTAAAAAAAAATAGCATAGCCAAAAACCAGGAAGATCTCACAGATTCCAGATACTGAAATGACATGTTAGACTTACCAAACAAAGATTTTTAGAGCAGCCAACATAAAAATACTTCAAGGAACATTTGTGACTACACACAAAATACATGGGAAAAAATCGAAAGCCTAAACGACATGGGAAGTCTAGGAAGGAAAGAAAACCCACGGGGAAACAAATAGAAAACCTCAAAGACATCGGACGTCTAGAAAGGAAAGACAAAAACCAGAAATTTTAGCAATGGAATATATAATAACCAGAATTTAAAACTCAACAGATGGACTCAAAGGCAGAATGGAGGGGACAGAGGAAAGAATCGGTAACCTGGAAGACAATAAAAAATACCAAAGAAAATACTGCAAGAAAAACGTAGTGACCTGTGGGACTGTAACAATCTAACTTTCACTGGAATCACAGAAGCAGAGGAGAAACAAGAGTGGGTCTGAAAAAGTACTAAAAGAAATAATGGCTAAAAACTCTGAATTTTCCATGAGACAAAGTTACAAATTAAAGTCGAAGAACCCCAGAGAAATCCATGCCAAGGCACAACATAATTAAAATTCTGAAATCTAACAGTAAACAAACAAAAAAAGTAGCTGAGAAAAATGATGCCTTATCTATAGGGGAAAAAAATGATTTCTCATCAGAAAATAGAGGTCAGAAGTGGCACTATGTTATACAAGTGCTAAAATAAAAACTGTCAACCTACAATCTTACAACACTATATCCTCAGAAGATAAAGAAAACTCAGGGGTCCCTGGTGGCTCAGTGGGAAAGAATCTGCCTGCCAATGAAAGAGATGCAGGTTCGACCCCTGGGTCAGGAAGATCCCCTGGAGAAGGAAACGGCAACCCATTCCAGTATTCTTGCCTGGAAAATTCCATGGATAGAGGAGTCTGGTGGGTTACAGTCCACGAAGTTGCAAAGAGTTGGACATGACTAACTGACTGAGCACACACACATATCCCTTTTATCATTAGTTAACATCCCACTAACAACTTTTTTTCATTTTGGAATCTAACTCTCTGGGTATTGATATGTCATTGCTATTATTTTCTTTTATTAATGACAGCATGGTATAATTTTTCCATCCTTTTACTTTCAACTTACCCACTGGCACAGAATTTGAAGTGAATTTCTTGTAAGCAGAGTAAAATGTTTTTTTTATCTACTAGGCCGAACTCTGCAAATGGTTGGTATAAGAATTTAAAATAATTGATATGTCAGTGCTTAAGTCTGCCCTGTTATTTGTTTCATACTTGTTTTCTTCATTCCTCTGATCTCAAGCAGTTTCTCTTTTGCCTTCCTTCAGGTTACTTGAAGTTTTTTCTTTTTCTTTTCTTTTTTTTTTTTTTTTAGAATTCCTTGATTTCTTCAGTGTGCTCTGGGTATTATATATATGAATTGTAACAATTTACTGATTCCAACATTTTGTCACCTCCAGAGTGGAGATCTCCCCTTTCACTTAGGTCCTTTGGCCTCCCCCACTTTTAAGTATCATTGTTTTGCATACAGATGTGATCATTTGTTTCAATCAAGTGTTTAAGTCATGAGGAAATGTTTAGTCTCCTGCATGCACTCATTATAATGTTTCGTCTTCCTTCCTGAAGCACCAAGATTCCAGCTTACATTACTTCCTTTCTGTTTGAAGAACTTTAGCCAGTCTTTAAGCAAAAGTCAGTTAAACAACTAGTTCTTCGTTTTTCTTCATCTTAGAAGGTTCTTATTTCCCTTTATCTTTCCAGAACGATAAAACTGGTAGTAGATAGTTCTGTTTTTAGTAGCACTTGAAGATATTCCAGGCTGTAGGTCAAGATATGCTATTCCAGGCTGCAGGTAAGATATGCTAAGAGCGGCTGGTCTTCGGTTGGGTGCAGCGGACACAAGACACTTGCCCCTGTGCTGTTGCAATTTTGCTCACCTAACCAACATTTTAGAGTTTCCCCTGGGTTGTCTCCTATACCATCTTTTCTAGAACTAAAGTGTACAAAAAATTTAAATAGTTCTTAAGTGTCCATCTCCAAACCACCATTTTAACAGCAAGAAAAATATGATAATGGTATATCGTGTCCTTCCTCAAGAACAGGGCCATTACAACCTTGAGGGTCCAGCTGAAGGTCAGTGAAGTAACACCTAGGTACGCCCTTGGTCAGAGAGCACTGTCCTCCACTCTCTCTAACCTGATTGATTTCACCCACATTTTAAGGTTATGTATGCAATTTATATTACTTGTATTCATCAATTTTAACATGTTTTATTCTTCTTCAACACAGAGAAATTCAAAAGCAAAACTTAGTTTTCTTCCCTTCACATGCTAAAGAGATACTAGATCAAATTTGTTAAGAATGTTTTTCAAAGCAAAAGAAATCTTCTGAACAACATTATAAAACTAGCCTCCCAGATTCCTGCCCTTGCATGCAAGGGCCACACTGAAAACTATCTTTCAAGCTATTCTGTGAATGAAGAATGATGGTTAAACTGGTAGATAAAGCTATCTTCCTCATAGCTGAAGGAGAGCCACCTGTTCAACTATGTAAAAACTGTGACATACAGCAAGAACACTTATGAATCCGTAAAACAAGGCATTCTATACAACAATCCTTTATACTTCATAGCAGTGAACATAATAGTGTAAAACAGTACCAACAGGAACTATGATCCCTATTTCAAAGTAAGAATACTTTCAACACAGAAGGTATTCTGTGTTGAAATACTAGCTTGTCCAAGGTCACACCATAGTAAGCAGCAGAATCACTATTTAAATCCAGGCAGGCAGTTTTCAGAGTCCCTGGCTCCTAACCTAACACTATACTGCAGAAACACTCCAGTCCTGGGAAATAAAAGCATTCACAAGATTGTCTACTGCAAGACTAAAAAGGTAAAGTAAATATAAAATCTGTAAGATTCTAAGTGAAATAAGGACAAATAAATAGCATTCACTCACTGACACTGCTATAGAAACAGCATGAAATCAAAACTTTCTTATTCTGATGCTGCTAAAATCAGTGGATGTAAACAATCACACTGATTTCAAAAGGTCTGCAAAGCTGAATGCAAAGAGGACAAACAATTCAGGATAATATGCAGCCATTTAAAAGTAAGCAAGTACTAAACACTGCAATAAACTAAAAAGAAATTTAATTGCTCCCATATACAGTGCATTATCAGAGGGTAACCGACCAACCAACCAAACAGGCTTAATAGATTTTTTTCAATAATTCCCATTTTTTTCATTGTAATAACTGCAAAAAATCTGCATCTGGACACTGGGGAATCTTCAATTTTTATCTAATAGGTTATTCAGAAGAAAAAAAGAAAGCTAAAGATCACAAGGCAAACAATTAGTAAATGGCAAAAGTAAAAGAAAGTTAAAGATACTTCCAAGTTCAATAAATATCCACTTTAGTTATAAAATAACTTCATTTATTTAAAAAGTCATTTGATATTTTCTAAGTTTCAGCTATAACACCATGAAGCTCAAAAGAACGTAGTTCTAAAATGTCATCAGTAAAAAAAAAAGCAATCTGGACTTTCACTGGACAGAACTTATAATAAAGAACGAGAAGATTTAACTGAAAATAGAAAAATCCAACATCAGAGAGGTTTTGTTTGTTTATGTGTGTGTGTGTGTGTGTGTGTGTGTGTTTTAATGGAGAAATTAACATTTGAGGGCCATTCTACTAAGCTACTCCAAAAGAAATTCAGAAGATAGAAGAAATACCAGGCAAAACTCAATGTTCTAATAAGAAGTAGAAAGCAGGCCTCATCCCTCGCCTCCAGTAGGATCAACTGGAGCTGTTATTTGGCTCCTCTGACTGTAAAAGGGAAACCAAATTCAATATTACATAATTAAGAAAGGTCTGGAGCCTGGGAGGATACAGTCCACATGGTCACAAAAAGAGTCGGACACGCCTTAGTGACTAATCAACAACAAGCAACTCAGACACGTATTACATCATCACCTCAAGCAACAAAATATGATGCCTGGAGAATCCCAGAGACGGGGGAGCCTGGTGGGCTGCAGTCTATGGGGTCACACAGAGTCAGACACGACTGAAGCGACTTAGCAGCAGCAGCAGCAGCTGGTGTTACTTAGGGTTCCCCCCAGCAATAAAATAGACATGTAACTCTGCCATTCATACCTGAAAAACAAACATCCCTGTCTCCAAAATCCTAAATATCTTCAATCACAAATTTTCATCAGAACTTAATATCAAATTTGTATTTCAAAGGAATATATACAGATAAAGCTCATTTTTTAAAGTAAAAAAGACTTAAGATCTGGGAATTAAAATGAGGATGGGTGTGGCTGTTGGTTTACAGTAAGTCCCTGGGATTGCTGCCAATAAAATGTCAGCCACAAACTTCACCAATTTTCCACCTCAGCACCGGGCAAAGTCTGAACTTCTAAGAAAACCCACTCTCACACTAAGCAATTTCACCGAAGATCAAAGATCCCTTTTACCTGACAAAGTGCTAGACAAAGAGGTTGGTAAGAGGGCACCATACAGAAGAAAAGCATGCACTGGGATTACCACTGTAGCTCTCAAATATTAAGAGACTGAAGTCTGTAACAAATGATAACCTTTCCCTTTAAAAACTAATGAAAATCTGTCTAGGAAAAGGGAAATGCTAACAGAATACCAAGAAAGCTATATTTAATCATTCCAAAGATAATAGGATGGTTCCATTCTGGCTAGAGATCATGAATGTAACAACCTATGCTATAAAATACTCACTGTAGTGGATAGGGTTGTTTATGTATGTGTGTATATTTCCTTCACTCTGAATTCATTCAAAACGAACTGCTGTGTGCTTATTTGCTTCAGTGGACTCCGACTCTTTGTGACCCCATGAACTGTAGCTTGCCAGGCTCGCCTGTCCATGGGGACTCTCCACACAAGAATACTGTGGTGGGTTGCCATGCCCTCCTCCTCCAGGGGATCTTCCCAACCCTGGGATCAAACCCAGGTCTCCTGCACTGCAGGCAAATTCTTTACCATCTGAGCCACTAGTGAAACTACTTACTATGTAAGTAGTCAAACATAGTGAAAATATATACATGAAATATTGGTTCTGTCTTTCATGGAATTCTAGTCAGGGCCAGTGGAGGATGACAGGTAAATAATATCATTCCCTTGAAAACATCTCCAAGTCACTTTCTGAAAAATACTTTGGCAAAGCTAGTATTTGCAAGATCATGGTCTTAAATAAAACAGAGTTAGATAGACTAATATAAAAAGTAAAAAATCACCTATGTTTGCATACATGCAATTACTAAATAAAAGTGTAAACTTACAAAAGAATCCTGAATCACCAGCGTTTAGAAATCTGGTCTTGAATGTGGGCCAGTTGCCTGCCAAAGCAAATGTGACACACAGGTTGTGAAAGCCTATTTACCCTTAAGTTAATCTTATCCTACCACAAATGTCCAGAAGTCATTTGGAGATGTAAGGACATGCTTCCGAGTCTAGCCTTCCATCTGCATTAAGGGGAGATGGAACATAAATAGACCTCTTCTTGTGTTACTAGAAATCTACCAGCATAGCCATGGGGGATGGACAGCAGTATTACTGTCTGGTCTCGGCTGCCATTTAAAGACCAGTGAAGTAATCACCACATATGTAAAAGAACAGATGTTAAATGCTGCTATATACCCAAAACCACAGCTGGCTAAACTGTAGAAGAAATCACAGTACAATATGGAAACCACCATATTGGAGCTGAGACCATAAACATAGCTGAGACATAAACCACCACCCAAAGTCCCCTTTTCCATGAAACTGCAATTTTGATAATGAAAATGACAATTAAATTTTAAAGACAATTTTTCCCTGATAGCTCAGTTTGTAAAGAATCCGCCTGCAATGCAAGAGACCCCAGTTCGATTCCTGGGTCGGGAAGATCCGCTGGAGAAAGGAAAAGTTATCCACTCCAGTATTCTGGACTAGAGAATTCCACGGACTGTATAGTCCAAGGGGTAGCAAAGAGTCGGACATAACTGAGAGACTTTCACTCTCACTTCACTTTGGGCAATAAAAATACTATGATATCATAATAGTGGATATACGTCATTACATATTTGTCCAAATCCAGAGAATGCAAAACACGGAGAAGGAACCCTATGGTAAACTATGGACTTTAGAATGACTATGTGTCAATGTAGGCTCACAGTTAACAAATGTACCACCCTAATGGTGAGGCATGTGTATGAGCAGAGGGTTTTCAGGAAACCTCTGAACTTTCCCCTCACCTCAGTTTTGCTGTGAACCTAACACTACTCAAAAAAAAAAAAAAAAAAGTTTTAATTAAAAAAAAAAAAACAGTTTCATTAACTGAAATAATGCATTTTGCTTCTCAGCTTATGATGGCAGTATGGTATTACAGAATGGCTGCTGCTGCTGCTGCTGTTAAGTCACCTCAGTCGTGTCCGACTCTGTGCGACCCCAGAGATGGCAGCCCACCAGGCTCCCCCGTCCCTGGGATTCTCCAGGCAAGAACACAGAATGGCAGTAGGGTACTATTTCCTATCAAAAAATGGGGTAAACAATCCAGAGAGTTGTCTATGCACAATTCCTAGTAGCTTTTTCATTTATTTCCTTCCAACTTTTGTTCTGTCCATAACACTTTTATTTTACCTAACTGTACTCATGAGATCCTACTTTATTAGCAACATGACAGGCCACTACAGGATCCAAAATCTTTGCTAATAGATGAAAATGTATCCAGTTTTTTCTTCAATGTGTTAATTCCTACTGAAATTGACCATTTTCCACTATGCCAAAATTAAATTGGGAATTCAAGGAACAATTATTGATATGTATCATGCTTTAAGTACTAAAATGAACAATTTTAAGGAACAAAACATTAAAAGTATTTTCCACTTCTTAGTATTTAACTGGTACCCAAAGACATTTCCCTTAAAAATTTTGCTTCAAGAGCTAAAAGGAATTTTTTTTAAAGAATAGTTCGAGTTAATAAGTCCTTGATCCATTCATGGCCTTAAAATTACATGATTTAAGAAGTGCTCTAAAAATTCAAGAAATATCAGATTAGAGTGCTCTGGGAAGATTTCGGATGGCAAACAGCTTTTAGCTGGTTCTTAAAGAACTAAGGTTTGAACCTGTGTGTGTGTGTGTGTGTGCCGGTGGGAGGGTGGGGTGGAGGGGAAGACAACCAGGAAGCAGAGAATAACTTGACAAACAGGTTTGACTAAAAACAATACTTATAAACTATTCAGGGAAGTGTGCCCTTGAAGATAACAGCCAAGATAGGCCTAGAAGAACAGAGATGATGGCAATATGATAGAAATAGGTGACATATTTGAGGTAGAAAAACTAAACAGACAGTAACTGAAAAGTGAAGGTCTAACCCTTGGGAAATTACCCTAAAGAGTTGAAGAATCCAAAATGCTGCTAACAAATAAAAAAGAAAGAAAAGGAAAACAGAAGAGCCATCAGAGCTTCACAAATGGAACTCATTTGTGGAATTAGAGTAGGGTGGAGTAGGGTAGAATTAAGAAGCAGGTCCGATCCCTGGATCAAGAAGAGCCCCTGGAGAAGGAATGGCAACCCACTCTAGTATTCTGGCCTGGGAAATCCCATGGACAGAGGAGTGTGGCAGGCTACAGTCCATGGGATAGCAGAATTGGACATAAATTAGCAACTAAACAAGCAGCAAGTGAGGAACCAGTTTTATGTTTCTCCTGCTACAAAGTTTCTCCAGCAGGAGAACATCAACTGAGAAGACACCAATGGATTTAGTGGTAAAGACATTCAAGAACTATAGGAAGGGCAAGCTGAGATACCTTGCAGATTTTGCACTTCACCTTTTTCGGAAAAAAATGAGAACACACCCAAGTTCCCTGTTAGCTAATGTGAAAATACAGAGGGAAGTGAAGGAAAAACAAAAATCAACAAATCCATTTTCGAAAGAGTGGTCAGGTCGGTCTCAGACAAAAGGTTACATCTGAGCCAGACCTTGAGGCAGTAAAGGAATGAGACATGCACGGATCTGGGGAGGAGCCTCTCAGGCCACTGGCATGTGAGGCAGCACAGAGAAGCCAGTGGTGAGTGGAAAAGAAGGGGAGGCAGAGATCCCTAAGGCACAAAATCAAAGGGCCAACATCTCGGCGGTCGCTCTAAGCACTTCAGTTTTTCTGCTGTATTAGGGAGCCACTGGAGAGTTTGGAGAAGAATGAAAAACCATCTGAGTAGAGACCTAGCCAAGAAAGAAAAATTCAGTGACTGGAGCTATTCCTCTAGTGCTTTCTGTGTTTAACAGTCCTGAACTTGCATTCACTATGCTGGCTAAATTTGTAATGAGGTCTACACTGAGACTCCACAGCGTATGCGCCACGAACCAGAACAAGGCTAGGCCCAGGGTAGCAAGAATCACCAGGTTCTATCAGCACAAATGAGGGTAGCCTTTCCAGTCACATGGAAGTACACAAATACCGTATCTCCAAGTATAACATAACATGGAAAAAATTATGAAGCACTTTTCTACAGATAGGCAAGAATTAATTATAAGTGTAAACAATTTCAATTTTAAAGGAAAAACAATCAAGAAATAGAACTATATTTTTATAAATTTTACATTATGGGAAAACAAACACCTTAAGTGTTAGAATGCAAGTTACCTTTGATTTTACATTTTGGCAAGATACAAAATAAAGACAACAAATGGAAGACTTAGACTCTTCAGTCACGTCTACTTGAGGTGATAAGAAATGAAAATTACCTAATCCCTCCATTTCTTGTTCAATAGCAATACTGCATGTGAAAATGAATTTATACATAGTATTTGATTTGATATAAAACAGATTATCTTACATCTTATACTATGATTCACTTTCTGCATAGACCATTTTTCAAGGATAAACAATTCAGTTGTAGGAAAGATAATTTACAGCATCCAGTTTATAAAAGTAGCAATCAAAATTTAATTAATCAATTTGATTTTATTTACAATAAAGATTATAACACTGTTTTGTCAGCCAAGAGATTAAATATTTATCACATGTTTACATAGGTACATATGTGCCAGGCTTGTCTTATTTGTATAATACATTTACTCTGATAACTGTAGATCCACTTTCTAGCTGTAATATTGACCATCTCCACCACCACCCCACATCATGTCCAACCATCACTAAATAAAATATTTTAAAATAACACCAGTACAAGCATTAAGAGGAAATTTATTCTTAATTCTGGATAAAAGACATACAATTGCATATATACTCTAGCATGGCATTCTACAAAAATGGCACTGAAAAGAAAAATCCACAGTCAGCATCTTCCAGATTCCTTTGGTTTTCTTCACTTCATTCTGTTCTGTTCTTCTGTATATCAGAGTAGAGAGTAGGCTCAAGGCAGCCAAAGTGATACCAAAACACCTTAAGGGAGAGATGTAAACAGCAGAGATTCCCTGGACTAGCCTATCTGAGAATGTAACACTAGCAGGCATGCTGAATCACGTCAGTTGTCTGACCTTTGTGACCCTATGGACCGTAGCCCACCAGGCTCCTCTATCTGTGGGATTCTCCAGGCAAGAACAGTGGAGTGGGTTGTCATGCCCTCCTCCAGGGTATCTTCCCAACCCAGGGAATAAACCTGTGTCTCTCATGTCTCCTGCACTGGTGGGCAGGTTCTTTACCAATAGCGCCACCTGGGAAGCCAACAAGAGCATATGTAAGACTAATAAAGGTTACCCCCCAAAAGCCACATACCACGGACAGAGGCAGCCTCCAACTTAGGGGGGTTTTGTTACTGTACAAAATATCTAGGGAAAAAATTATAAAACAATTTTCCTGTTATTTTTAAAATTAAGATATTTTTAAAATAGAAGTTGATAAACATGGTTAAATGTATTATACCAAAGTTAAAACATCATCAGGGAAAACTGCAGAACTTCTCTTCAAATATATCAGCTTCAAAAAGAAGCTACCATCATTAATACTCCTTTGAAAATTCTCATTACTATGACATGAAAGACGTACCAGAGTAAGAAATAACATAAATGACTATTATTTGCAGACATAATATCTATAGAATAATGGCAAAATTAATAGTATTTAGTGAAGCCATGTACACAGTAAAAACTGCCTTCTTATATATCAGCAAGTAGGTAGACATCACTGGTGGCTCAATGTCAAAGAATCTGCCTACTAAGCAGGAAACACAGGTTTAATCGCTGGGTTGGAAAGATGCCCTGGAGAAGGAAATTGCAACACTATTCTTGCCTGAGAAATCCCATGAACAGAGGAGCCTGGCAGGCTACAGTCCATGGGGTCACAAAGAGTTGGACACAACTAAGCAACTAAACAAGGCAGACATCACACAAAACACGCAAGACCAAGAAAAATAATAAAATACAGAGTAAGAATTTGCAATAAACAAAATTATGCAACAGTATGAGAGTGTAAGAAATAATGCAAATGAATGTCCCTTTATGAAAAAACCTGAATATTCAAAATGTCAATTATTTCAGTTAATTCTATATTTTCTGGAATATTAATCAACTATCAATAAAAAATTATTAATGAAATGAATCAAAATTTAATTTCAAAGAATAAATGTTGTCTAATACTCTATAAAAAAAATGAAAGCGATAAGCCAGTATAGCCCTACTTGATACATTTATTACAAATTTTGCAGCATTGCAGGCAGATCCTTTATCAACTGAGCTCCCAGTGAAGCCTTATTACAAACTAACAGTCATTAAAATCCAAGCTCACTACCATAAAATTGGAAAAGCAAATCTAATTATATAAAATTTAATATGATATATTTGATATTAAACTAAAGGACTGAGAAGAATTCCATGATTATGTAGATATCACCATAGAAAACTTTCCATTTAAATCTACACCTCATAGAAAAACACATTTTCTTTTAAACGATTTTATCAAAGTAGAGATAGAAATGAAAACTGAATATTTATTAGGTTTTTTAAGGAATATTAATTTCCTTCAAGCTTTGCTGCAAGCAGCTGGTGAAAATAAAAGAGAAGATCCAAAGATCTGAATGTACCAAAAAAAAAAAAAACCAACTATCCTCTCTGCACACCATAAAATAGCCCCCAAAATTGACCTGGATTCCCGTCTATCCCTTCTAAAACCATCATAATAAGGAAGAACTGAATAACCTCAGCCAGAGTCAACTAAATCCATATTTAAAGAGCATAATTCCTATTAAGTGGTACCCAGTCGTGCATTGGAGAAAGAAATGGCAACCCACTCCAGTATTCTTGCCTGGAGAATCCCAGGGACAGTGGAGCCTGGTGGGCTGCTGTCTATGGGTTTGCACAGAGTCGGACATGACTGAAGCGACTTAGCAGCTTGGCAGAGGGCTTCCCAAGTGGTGCTAGTGGTAAAGAACCCATCTGCTAACACAGGAGACCTAAGAGACTGCTCTTCTAGTTCAAAATAACTGGGTTTGATCCCTAGGTTGGGAAGATCCCCTGGAAGAAGGGACGGCAACCCACTCCAGTGTTCTTGCCTAGAAAATCCCATGGACAAAAGAGCTTGGCAGGCTGCAGTCCATAGGGTTGCACAGAGTCAGACACAACTGAAGTGACTTAGTATCCACACACGATACTCAGAATGTTCTTCTAAGCAAAATATCCAGTATAACCAATACATCAGTCAGGGCCACACACACAAGAGATGTAACGCTCAGAATGAGATAACATGAGGAGGATTTATTTACAAAAGGGTGATTAACAAGGAGGGGGTGTAAGGGAACCAACGGATGGTACCCTGACCTGTGCCAGCAGCCCTGGAGCTCTTACATCGCCCAAGCTGAACAGGTAGCTGGGAAGGAGCAGTTGCTGCAACTCACGGGATCATCACACACTTGGTTATTTTGTGCAGAGCAGTGAATTCCAGCTAAGGCATACTATTTCCTCCAGATGACCTTCATGGAGAGACAGAGAATGAATGCTTAGATGTCTTTGCTCGCTCTACCTTCTGCCAGGTTCCCATGGGCCAGACTCCAACCCGAAGCTGGAGGGCACACGTCCACATAGGTCAGCCTCTGGGGCAGAGAGCAGACTGGAGAAGAGTAGAAGGTGGGTCCAGGAAAGCAAAGGAAAGAAATCTGGTGCTGCAGGATAAGCCCACCCTCACAACCTCTTCTGCTTAAGGCTCTGCTTTGCAGCTTTGTTCTGGCCAGTTTCAGGCCTTGCCTTGAAACCCAGTGAAAGGCCCCTGATAACATGAAGCCTTTCTCTTGTCCTCTTTAGCCATCTTAGAAACTTTGATGCTTAACATCAAAATAATCAAAACAACTAGAAATATGACAATATGGGAAAGTCAATTAAGCTCATTACTAAGTCCAATGTAGACAATGCTAATAATGTGGCATATGAAAAATAAAGAACATCCTTTATATGTTAAGGTTATGTGAATATATACATTAAAATGAAAAGTAAGAAAGCTGATATGTTGATAGTGTTATGTCAACATACTCTCTAGAGGTTCAAAGGCCATTATACAAACAAATACAGATAGAGGCATAAAGAGGGAGAAAGAAAACGAGGAAAGGAAACACTTGTCTACATTATCCAATAAGGGCCTGGGGAATGCTTAGTTTGAAAACAATCATAATTTTGCTCTACAGACAATTAAGAGCAAATAAGCGAGAGAGACTGCTAAGCTTTTTAGTAACCATGACACCAGGGAAGTGTTTTTAAAAGGAAACCACAATCAGGGGCAGAAATCAAAAACACAGCTATCACATTTGGTGTGGAAAAAGGCACAAAGGAAAACAATGCCTTCATTTCATATGACTAAGGTACTTAAGAGATTATGTTGATTTTCAGAAATGGCTAATGATACTGTAGTTGGAAAAACAAAAGGCTTCATTAAAGGAACGATGCTTTCTGTGAATACCAGATGACTCATTTCTGAATGAATTTTTCTAGGCAAAAGACTGTACTCATTCAGTAAACAAGATATTTTTCTTCCATACCAAAACACACAGAAGAAACTTACCCTCAATATATAAGGATGGAGAGAGGATGAAAGCCACCCACTTATATACATGTATCTGCCATAACAGAAAGAGCTATTTAAAAAAATGTTTAGAAGGAATATAAATAGTCTGATAGTATGGCTATAAGGTTTTGACCTATGAAATGTCACTTTCTACTGTCAAAAAGTTACAACACTAAGAGATGATAAACTTGAGATGTCCTACTGATTAACAACAGTATCTGGTAGCTCCAGGTGAAGGCCTCCAAAGACCTTTGGTTTGCCAGGTAAATTGACTCAGATCTAGTGAACTACCTCCTCTAACCAGATATGACCCTGTTTCAAGAGGTACAGGATATCATCTCCCTTTGGAATCTTTATCTATCTTGAGAAAGGAAAACAGAGCTAGAAGAATCTGGCTCCCTGACCTCAATTCAGTTGCTCAGTCGTGTCCAACTCCTTGTGACCCCATGGACTGCAGTACACCAGGCTTCCCTGTCCATTACCAACTCCTGGAGCTTACTCAAACTCATGTCCATAGAGCCGGTGATGCCATCCAACCATCTCATCCCTGACTTCAGATTATACTACAAAGCTACAGTAATCAAAACACTACTGTTTTGGCACAAAGACTTAGAGATCAATGGAATAGGATAAAAAAAAAGCCCAGAAATAAACTCACCTACCCATGGTCAATAAGGGAGATAAGAACATATGATGGAGAAAAGACAATCTCTTCAATAATGGTGCTGGGAAAACTGGACAGCTGCTTGTAAAACAGTGAAATTAGAACATTCTCTAACACCACATTCAAATGGATTGAAGACCTAAATGTAAGACCAGAATATAGAACTTCTGGAAGAAAACACAGGCAGGATGCTCTGACATAAGTCACAGAAGTTCTTTTTGGATCCGTCTACTGGAGTAAAGAAAGAAAAAAGAAATGGAACTTAATTAAACTTAAAAGCTTCCGCACAATGAAGAAAACCATAAACAAAATGAAAAGACAACCCACCAAATGGTAGAAAATACTTCCAAATGATGTGACCAACAAGGAATTAATCTCCAAAATATACAACCTCATGTAGCTCAATATAAAAAAACAACTTAATCAAAAAAATGGGCAGAAGATTTAAATAGGCATTTCTCCAAAGACAACATACAGACAAAAATAAAAATATGCTCAATATCACTTAGAGAAATGCTAGTCAGAAGTACAGTAAGATACCACCACACACTTGTCAAAATGGCTATCACCAAAAAGTCTACCAAAAAAAAAAAACTGCTACAGAGGGTATGGAGAAAAGAGAAACCTCCTACACTGTTGGTAGGAATGTAATTTGGTATAGCCACTAATGGAGAAGAGCTTGGAGGTTCCTTAAAAAACTGAAAAATAGAGCCATATGATCCAGCAATCCCATTTCTGGTCATGCATCTGAAGAAAATGATCATTTTACAAGATCCATGCACCGCAGTGTTTACTGCAGCACTATATACAGCAGCAAAGACACGAAGCAACCTGAATGTCCATCGGCAGAGGAATGGGTAAAGAAGGCGTGGTACACATATACAATGGACTGCTACTCAGCCACTAAAAAGAACAAGATAATGCCATTGGCAGCAACATGAAGAAGCCTAACGATCATCACACTGAGAGAAGTGAGTCAGAGAAAGACAAATATCATGATAGCACTTATTACTAAATCTAAAAAATAATGACACAAATGAACTTATTTACAGAACAGTAGTAGACTCAGAAAAGGCAGTGGCGCCCCACTCCAGTACTCTTGCCTGGAAAATCCCATGGACAGAGGAGCCTGGTGGGCTGCAGCCCATGGGGTCGCTAAGAGTTGGACACAACTGAGCGACTTCCCTTTCACTTTTCAATTTCATGCATTGGAGAAGGAAATGGCAACCCACTCCAGTGTTCTTGCCTGGAGAATCCCAGGGACAGGAGAGCCTGGTGGGCTGCTGTCTATGGGGTCACACAGAGTCAGACACAACTGAAGTGACTTAGCAGCAGCAGTAGACTCAGAGACTTAAGAAGAAACCTATGGTTAATAAAGAAGAAAGGGAGGAGGGGATAAATTAGGTGGTTGGGGTTAATATATACACATTACTATATATAAAACAGATTATCAAAGTCCTACTATATAGCACAGGGAACTCTACTCAATATTCTATCAGAGCCTAAATGAGAAAGAATCTGAAAAGGAATAGATGTGTATTTGTATAACTGAATTACATTGCTATACACCTGAAACTCCAAAATCACTGCAGATGGTGATTGCAGCCATGAAATTAAAAGATGCTTACTTCTTAGAAGGAAAGTTATGACCAACCTAGATAGCATATTCAAAAGCAGAGATATTACTTCACCAACAAAGGTCTGTCTAGTCAAGGCTATGGTTTTTCCAGTAGTCAGGTACGGATGTGAGACTTGGACTGTGAAGAAAGCTGAGCACTGAAGAATTGATGCTTTTGAACTGTGGTGTTGGAGAAGACTCTGGAGAGTCCCTTGGACTGCAAGGAGATCCAACCAGTCCATCCTAAAGGAGATCAGTCCTGGTGTTCTTTGGAAGGACTGATACTGAAGCTGAAACTCCAATACTTTGGCCACCTCATGTGAAGAGTTAACTCATTGGAAAAGACTGATGCTGGGAGGAATTGAGGGGCAGGAAGAGAAGGGGACGACAGAGGATGAGATGGCTGGATGGCATCACCAACTCAATGGACATGAGTTTGGGTGAACTTCAGGAGTTGGAGATGGACAGGGAAGTCTGGCATGCTGCAATTCATGGGGTCGCAAAGAGTCGGACACAACTGAGTGACTGAACTGAACACCTGAAACTAACACAACATTGTTGTAACTATACACCAATATAAATTAAAAATTTTTAAAACCACACCTCTGCTTATAACACTATTAGCTTCCGACCCTTCAAAGCGGCTTAGTCTGAATAAGACTAGGCCTTAAGAGCCAGTGAGTCCCATCAAAGTGCCCAAATTACACGAGCGTCAGATTCAACTCTGCTTTGTCTGGATTCCCGAACTTGAGGAAATCCACCACCATGCACCATCAGTCAATCCAAAACATGGCAGTCACGATAAATCCCCATCTTTTTCTTATACTCATCCAATCCATAATCCAATCCTATTCATCCTATCAACACAGTAAATCTTTAATCCACCTGCTCAGCAGATACTTTACTTCCAGTGGTCATGTTTTTGCCAGGACTTCCCCAGATACTCACCTTGCCTTCCTCTATCTTCCTTTTTTTGCCCAGAAGAATCTTTCTAAAAGCACTCACCTGATCTTGCTTTAACAGTCTTCACTAGATCTCAGTCTTCACTAGATCTCATTTTACAGAATAAAGCCCAAAGTCCTGCAAAAGGCTCTGCATATCTAGTTCCCATCTGTCAAGTTTCATCTCTTATATTTGCTTAACAAGTGAATAAAACCTTTTATCCATAAAGCCAGCACATTTTAGATACATAGATTACCCAGAAATCTTACCAGAACATAAAAGCCTTACACAGAACAATGTACCAGCCTAGAAATGGAACAAGAAAGGATAGAGAAGTCATCTCTCATTGTGACTGATGTTAGAATCACCTACAGAGCTTAGAAAAAGGACAAGCTCCAGAGTTCTGATTCACTTGGTCTGGATGAGGCTTTTCTTAAAGGCTTATCAGATGACACTAATATGAAATCATGGTTGTGAACTATCGGTCAGCAAAAAAGTTTGTCTCTTTCTCCAGCCCTGCCTTGAGTGAGAAATGAAGGAAGCCGCATCGATTTCTCACATTGACTACATCCTAGTACTGGAGCCCCATCTTCTTAACTTCCACTGAAGAGCTGAGAGCTACTAAACAGAACAGTATTTTGTATCCCTTCTTGCCAGATTGGCTCAGACAGTAAAGAATCTGCCTGTAATGCAGGAGACTTAGGTTTGATCTCTGGGTCAGGAATATTCCCCTGGAGAAGGAAACTGCCACCCATTCTAGTATTCTTGCCTGGAGAATTCCATGGACAGACAGCCTGGTGGGCTACATACAGTTCATGGGGTCACAAAGAGTTGGACACAACTGAGCCACGTTCATTCTTGCCAGAAGTACTACAGTACCATTCTTCCTGGCTCAGCTACCAGATGGACATTATCTTGCCACCCTCAGTCATTGGTGTTCTACAGGACCAACAAGACAGTTTCAAACAGTGTAGGTATCCAAGGATAGTCCTATTGTTTATCATCAGGTATGAACAAAGGTTAAGAGAAGACACTAAAAAACATTTTTTTTCACCCACAATCCCTATAGATTCCACTGCGGATTCTGACTTCATAAATAAGGGCATGAGAGGCAAAAATCAGTTTATTCAGAAAAAAAGAACACACAGGGTCTGTCTGCCCTAATCATAGCAGGTCCTTTCAAGAATTTCTTTGCCCTAGCCAGAGGCAACCCCATGTGTATCCCACGTGAACCTTTCACACTTATGTCACACTTCTCAGCACACCTGCCCTAAGCTAGGTCAGAGTTTCCCTCTTCAAGGGATGCAAAACCACCTCTTCTAGGCAGTCTGTTGGTAGGTAGTTTAATAACATGTCAAGTCCAAGGCTGTATCATAGTCTTAGGCATGAAGAAACTGAGTGTACCAAACCGCAGTACCAAGGATGAGACCGGAGACAAATGGGAGAGGTCACACAGCCCCAGACAGAAAAACAAATCTGGCTGTCTCTGTTCCTAAGAGTTTCCAGTTCCCAAGTCAAGGCTTTCAAGAGGCCTGGCTGATTACCTTGCCCTTGAGCACTATGAGACATTTCCGTTATAATAATATCACTACTCCTTCTGTTTCTTAGCCCCTTCAAGTAGATTTTATTACTTGCAGCTAAAAACATCTTGACCAGGACACCTTTAGTCCAGCTTGATCTGCTAAATGCAGTACCTGGCAGAATCAAAGATTATGAATGACCTCAAGGCCCAGCATAAATCAGAGAGGACCCTACTCTAAAATACAAATTGTATCAGTGAATTGGGGGTTGCAAGTTAACAGGAGACAGAAGCAGAAAAGGCCTGGGTTGTTAAATGCAGTTAACATTTTGGAAGTGAAGAGAACAAGGCCAAAGTCTGAAACAGAAAATAAGTGATGGGTGAAAAGAGCTGAAGACACAGATTTTGAAGAGATTAGAGAAAGTTCTTAGGGTCACAACTTACAGTTACCCAGGTTATACTCGACTAGTCTGACTTCAAATTTAATATTCGTTCTGCTATATGACATCTTTCTCGTGGTAAAGCCCCACTGGGAAGTTACACACTTGATTATGGAGATCTGGAGACTGAGTTGTAACAAAGGCTACAGTGCAGCTGTCTTGCTTGGCCAGATGGTTCTAACAAGGGCCTATTGTTTTCGGGAACTGAAAGAAGCAACAGACTATAAAGATGTTACTAGAAGCATCACAGAGAGGCAAGAGAAGGGAAGAACTGTAAGATTTTACACCTCAAGGGAGAGGGATTAGGGAGATGGCCATAGTATTGGCAACCAAGAAGAGTGGGGATAGAGAGAAAACAAGAACTAAGCTTTTACTGCACACAAATATGTATCGATTAGCTTCGACTGAGTAACAAGTCATCTCAAAACAGTAGCTAAGGAACAATCCTGTAATAGCTCACAATTCTGTGGACTAACAATTTGGGCAGCTGAATGCTCAGCTGTTCCTATCTGGACTGATTCTTATACTAGGCAGCTTGAGCTATGTTATACAGTGCTCTAAAACGTAAAGGATTTAAACAAGAAATATTATTCCTTTATAACCTATGAACCAAATGTACAGTTTTCCTGGTCTGGATCAACCCAGTTGTGACTGATTATTTGGTAAAATCCTATTGGGCAAAGCCAGTCAAATGCACAAGGCCATCATGTGGTAGCAGAAGGAACTTCCTCCCAGTGCATGGTGTGACTGTGTGCGTTTTAAGGGAAAAAACCTCAGTCTACACTGGACACCTAAGTATAAATCAATCCATGCCTAAGAGGTAAGGGACTTCTCTGGCAGTCCAGTGGTTAAGGCTCTGTACTTCCACTTCAGGGGGCTGGGGTTCAATCCCTGGTTAGGGAACTAAGATCCCACATGCCACACAGTGTGGCCAAAATGTATAAATTTTAAAAACCTAAAAAAGGAAAAAATGTAAATATACACATCCACCCACCCTATCCTGGAGCCACTAGCTCTGCTCCTTTCTAGAAGCCACTGCCTTACCACACAAAACTATAACCCTAGACGTGCTTCTAATGTAACATATAACCAACCTATCTTTCCCAGATTTTAGCTCTAATGTCAAAGTCTACATTTCTATAGAAGAACGCTCTACTGGAGAGAAAAGTAAATACTATTATCAAGAATATGATACATACTTGAGACATTGGCGTGTATGAATGACAGGTCCTTGGACTCATCTGGTTTCAGAGAAGTGCTCACACTGAGGGTCACGGGGGTCCTCACCCACCTCCTCCTGGCCCCAAGGCAGCTCCCCCACAGGTAAGCACCAGCTGAAAGACGGGATCAGAGGGTCTCTAAGGTGGCCATATCCCACCTTCATTGAGAGATAGTTTGGAAATCTGTGGGGTTACCTGTGGTTGTCCCAGTGACGAGGGGTGCAGCTGGCATTAGGTAAGCGGAACTTAGACTCAGTAGATGATCCGCCACATGAAGGACATGCTGGGGCTCCAAGCATCTTCCAGAACATTCTTGTTAACAGATAATTCACCTACTGTTTGAGCCTAACACTAAGCCTAGTTTATATAAATGAAGTATTTTTGCATGGTTTTAATATACAGTTTTTCAGAAATACAACCACTATGCAAACCCATGAAAGGCAGTATTCTGTTCTACGAGAAAATTTATCAGTGGTTATCTGCTGGGCTTGGAAAATCGTGTTACTGGCCACAGTACTGGAATCAACAATAGCACATAGTTATAGAGGTCTGCACTGATGATTGCCAAACACAGTCCTTCAATTTAAATATGAGCGCGTCCCTTTTAAATGTTGTCTTCAGGGTAGTTATGCCCAAGTTAATTGAATACTGATTTACACATTACTTTCTAAAGTCATTTGTACTTCTTTATGCTACAGATAGGGTATTACATTGATTTATATTACATTGATTTACACTGTATAATTATATTTTACATTTGTTCAAATATGCTTAAATAAATATTATAGATCTATGCATTCTACTTCAAGATAGAAATGGTGTTATTGTAACTTATTTTTTAAGAAGGGAGTACTTTTTAAAGGACTACTAGTCCTACTAGTAGACTAGTAAGTGATTCAACATTCTCACTTTTGATTTTAAGTGCCTGCTTCAAAAAAAAAAAAAAAAAAACAGTCTGCATACTAGTTCATCAGTATTGCTTTTTAGTTCCTTTCTTTAGAAATTTAGGTTTTAATCATTCACATGTTTGGAAGGTATTTCCTTCTGCCCTCATGGCTCAAGAAGAATTCTCATCATTTCCCTATATTCCAGGATCCCTAAGCCAGACAGCGACTACAATAGCCCCATGGCAAATAAAGTCACTACTCAGCCACAGAAAGCAGAAAGCTGTCATGAGAATCAGGCTTAGCTTATGCAGTACAGAGGTACTTCCCAGGGGAGAGAAGACAAGGAATAGGGATGAAGATCATCCGCTTACCCACTACCCCACATTAATGGGTTTTGCATTAGCATCAAAAAACCAAAAATCATTTTCAAAAAAAAACTGTTTTTTTTTTTTAAAGATTCTTCTTAAAAAGAAGTACATGAATCAAAGACTAGCAGGGGCTAGGACATGTAGTCTTAAGTTTCATCTCTGATTCTTGAATGTGTCCTTAGTTAAACTCTTGTGTGTATGCTCAGTTGCGTCTGACTCTTTGCAACCCCATCGACTGTGGCCTGCCAGGCTTCTCTGTCTGTGGAATTTTCCAGGCAAGAAATACTGGAGTGGGTTGCCATTTCCTACTCCAAGGGATCTAGAAGAGCTTTAAGTTATATAGCTGCAGACCTGGCATACACATACATATATACATATACATACCTTGGTCTGAAATGATGAGACAAGGTGTGTCCGGATAATAAAGTGATACCCTTTGGAGAGGGAAACAATGGAGGAGACAAAGCTAGTACTTGATATAAAGGGTGTGTGTGTGTTTATGTTAGTTGCTCAGTTGTGTCCAATTTTTTGGGACCCCATGTACTGTAGCCTGCCAGGCTCCTCTCTCCATGGAATTGTCCAGGCAAGAATACTGGCGTGGGTTGCCATTTCCTTCTCCAAAGGACCTTCCCAACCCAGGAATCAAACCCAGGTTTCCTGCATTGCAGACTGATTCTTTACTATCTGGGCAGTTGGTAAAGAATCCGCCTGCAATGCAGGAAACCCTGGTTCAATTCCTGGGTTGGGAAGATCTGCTGGAGAAGGGATAGGCTACCCACTCCAGTATTCCTGGGCTTCCCTTGTGGCTCAGCTGGTATATAATCTGCCTGCAATGCAGAAGACCTGGGTTCAATCCCTGGGTTGAAGATCCCCTGGAGAAAGTAAAGGCTACCCACTCCACAGTATTCTGGACTAGAGAATTCCATGGACTGTACAGTCCATGGGGTTGCAAAGAGTCAGACATGACTGAGTGACTTTCACTTTCTTTACTATCTGAGTCACCAGGGGCTACAGTCTGATACAATGGATAATATTTGAAAATACACAGCATACAAGTTATGTGTGATATGCATAACAGTTAACTTCCTTGAGGAATTATGCTATCATGCCAGGTTATGACACCTAACAAAGGAAAAGTAATTTCAACCATAAAATTAAGCCATCTGACATGACAGACAATGGAAGGCTTGACTTGAAATTCCACATAGATCAGAATACAAAAGCAAGAAAAGAGACCTAGGTCTAACAGCAGATCTAACTGAGGAAGATGAGTCTACAACATCAAAAGGGCAAGTGTGGAGAAGGTGGAGCATTCAAAAGCCAAAAGTTGAAAGTGAAAACAGGATCCAGGTGGAAGGCAAGCTGGAAGGTATTATGAGCCAAGAGGTCTGACAAAAAGAAGAACAAGGAATTCAAGATGAGTACCTTGCATCCGAAAGGAAACTGGGATACCCAGCAGATACATGATCCTAGATTAGTAAGGCAGGAATCCAGTTTCTAAGCAATTGGGGCACCAAGATGAGAATAGGACTGAACACAAACCCTATCCAAAGCTGACTCTAGGGCTTTCTGCTTCCAGCTCCTTATCTAGAGCCCCCAGTAGGAAGAGACCAGCCCTGCCTGAAGAGAACCAACACCTTCAAGTTGGGGTCAAGTATCACAAATACAAGAAAACTAGTTGAGTAAAAACACAACCCAGATATAACCTGGGTTTCACATTCATATTAAATTCATCTTCTAAAATCAGTGTAAGCTTTCATAATTTTAAAGTTAAAACAAATGCCCTTCTTGCCCTTTACTCTAAAAGGGATCCTTAATGATAAAGAATACCAATTTCAACCTAACAAATCACTGATTTCTAATAGAAAAAGTAAAGAAACATCTTTAGAAGATTTATTTCTAAGAGTTCCCATTTCAAAAAAGCAAGCCATAACAATGTAGATACAACCAAAGTGAGAGAGGAAGGGGGCAAGGCACAACCTCTAAAAGAATGACACAGCCTGAGGACACGCGGTAAACTGATTAGAACCAACAGGTCCAAGATAGCAGCTCAGTTCAGTTCAGTTGCTCAGTCGTGTTCGGCTCTTGGCAATCCCATGAATCGCAGCACGCCAGGCCTCCCTGTCCATCACCAACTCGCGGAGTTTACTCAAACTCACGTCCATTGAGTCAGTGACACCATCCAGCCATCTCATCCTCTGTTGTCCTCTTCTCCTCCTGCCCCCAATCCCTACCAGCATCAGAGTCTTTTCCAATGAGTCAACTCTTCACAGGAGGTGGCCAAAGTACTGGAGTTTCAGCTTCAGTATCAATCCTTCCAACGAACACCCAGGACTGATCTTTAGGATGGACTGGTTGGATCTCTTTGCAGTCCAGAGACTCTCAAGAGTCTTCTCTAACACCACAGTTCAAAAGCATCAATTCTTCAGTGCTCACCTTTCTTCACAGTCCAAGTCTCACGTCCATACATGACCACTAGAAAAACCATAGCCTTGACTAGACGGACCTTTGTTGGCAAAGTAATGTCTCTGCTTTTGAATATGCGATCTAGGTTGGTCATAACTTCCCTTCCAAGGAGTAAGTGTCTTTTAATTTCATGGCTGCAATCACCATCTGCAGTGATTTTGGAGCCCCAAAAAATAAAGTCTGACACTGTTTCCACTGTTTCCCCATCTATTTGCCATGAAGTGATGGGACCAGATGCCACGATCTTAGTTTTCTGAATGTTGAGTTTTAAGCCAACTTTTTCACTCTCCTCTTTCACTTTCATCAAGAGGCTCTTTAGCTCTTCTTCACTTTATGCCATAAGGGTGGTGTCATCTGCCTATCTGAGGTTATTGATATTTCTCCCAGCAATCTTGATTCCAGCTTGTGCTTCTTCCAGCCCAGCATTTCTCATGATGTACTCTGCATAGAAGTTAAATAAGCAGGGTGACAATATACAGCCTTGAAAGTGAAAGTGAAGTCGCTCAGTCGTGCCCAACTCTTAGTGACTCCATGGACTGCAGCCCACCAGGCTCCTCTGTCCATGGATTCTCCAGGCAAGAGTACTGGAGTGGGATCCATTTCCTTCTCCAGATACAGCCTTGACGTACTCCTTTTCCTATTTGGAACCAGTCTGTTGTTCCATGTCCAGTTCTAACTGTTGCTTCCTGACCTGCATATAGGTTTCTCACTGATTTCCACTAGACTTTGAGCTTCAGTATGCACTCACTGTAATACATCAGTAAGATAAATGACACACTCACAGGCACCATAATAGTTCCAAGGCCAACCATAAAGGTCAAAAAGTGATCAGTGGCCCAATTCCTAGAAACCCCCACCCCTTCCCCAAAATAGCTAGACTACTCCTCCTACTCATTAACCTATGAAATTACCCACTCGTATAAAAACTGACCACCCCATACCCTGGGGCCTCTTGCTTTCCAAGATGGCCCATATTCTACCGAGTGTGTATCTCCCCAAATAAACCTTCTTCACTTTACTATGGCTCCCTCTTGAATTCTTTCCTGCACAAAGCCAAGAACCCACACACTTGGTGGCTGTCCCAGGGATTTGCCTGAGATGTGACCATCCTCTCCTGCACCACATCTCTTTCCTGCAACAAAAGCATGCACAATATGAATAAGAAGAATTCTAAAATATCCTTGGATATCCTGTATTAATGCATAGGAAGCATTTTAGAAGACTGGCACTCAGACACTAGGATGGAAAGTAATAAATTAAGTAGAAAATACCTGTTTTGTATAAATTATAGCTATGACAAATGTAGATAGTATATTAAAAAGCAGAGACATCATTTTGTCAACAAAGATCCAAGTAGTCAAAGCTATGGTTTTTCCAGTAGTCATGTATGGAAGTGAGAGTTGGACCAGAAAGAAGGCTGAGCACCAAAGAATTGATGCCTTTGAACTATGGTGCTGAAGACGACTCTTGAGAGTCCCTTGAACTGCAAGGGGATCAAACCAGTCCATTCTAAAGGAAATCAGTCCTGAATATTCATTGGAAGGACTGACGCTGAAGCACCAACATTTTGGCCACCTGATACAAAGAGTCAACTCATTAGAAAAGACGCTGAGGCTGAGAAAGAGAGCAGGAGGAGGAGGGGACAACAGAGGGTAAGATCGTTAGACAGTATCACGGACTCAACAGACATGAGTCCATGGGGTCACAAAGAGATGTAGGTGACTGGGCAATTAAGCACACACACACACAGGGACATCTACAATTTGACTTTTCCAACTATACTTCATCACTCACCCCTTCCAATGCCCTTCATGCTGCCAATCTGACCACATTATGAAATCCTCCCAACCTATCTGCCACGACTTCTCCTCTGAACCCATCCCATTTGTTGAAGCTTTATCTATGAATTAGTTCAAATGCCACTATCTCCATAAGCCTTTTCTCATCAGCCCAATTAAAATTAGCCCTCTTACAAAGGTGTCCCATGCTTTATTTCCCCACCCACCACCTTTTTTTGTTATAAAGCAATAGAAGAGGCAACCACATGTTTATACGCTAGTCTCCCCTTTGAGAGTCAGATATCAGGCCAGCTGGTCGGGAGAGAAGCAGCCAACTGCACCATCCATCACACTCCAGGCTTCAGTATGAAGTGGCCCTCAAGGAGAGGAGAGAATCCTCAACTTTAAATGAAGCTTGGGGTTTTGTCTACGACTTACGGGCTTCCCTGGTGGCTCAGACGGTAAAGCATCTGCCTGCCATGCGGGAGACCCAGGTTCAATCCCTGGGTTGGGAAGATACCCCAGAGAAGGAAACGGCAACCCACTCCAGTACTCTTGCCTGGAAAATTCCATGGACTGAGGAGCCTGGCAGGCTATAGTCCATGGGGTCATAAAGAGTCGGACACGACTGAGCGACTTCACTTTTACTTTCTAGGACCAAGCATTAGTGGCTGAAATGAACTTTACGGAACTAGAGCCAACAGGAGTATCTGATATATAAGTTATTATCCAGGAAAAGTCATGGTACCCAGATGTTTAAAGAGACAGAAGGAAACAAAATATTGGACATCATGGTACTTAAAATATGGAAGGAGACAACTGGAGTATATATGTATTTGAAAAACTCAGGAGTAAGGAAATATGATGAATTCCCATATTGGGCTTCCCTAGCGGCTCAGATGGTAAAGAATCCTCCTGCAATGCAGGAGACCTGGGTTCAGTCCTTGGGTTGGGAAGATCCCTGGAGAAGGGAAGGGCTACCCATTCCAGTATTCTTGCCTGGAGAAGTCCCATGGACAGAGGAACCTGGTGGGCTACAGTTTGTGGGGTCACAAAGAGTCAGATACGACTGAGTGACTTTATGTATTTGCAGGAATTTCACAATTGAGTTTTTGGAACATTTACTGAAATGCAAAGTAATAAATGGCCAGCACTGCATCTTACATATTCCATTTAGTCATATTAAAGTGCTGAGGATGTTCAAATATTAAGTGATAAAGGTACCATAAAATCTAATAAGCAAAGTTTATTCACCCCTACTCTAAGGAATAAAAGTTATAAAGGAATAAAAAGATATAAAATTGATTTAACAACCTCGTGGAAGACAAATTGCTTCATACGCTAAAAAGATCGTATACTGAATTTAGCCTAAAGCAAAAGGTATAAATCTCTCAAATACCAATGAAAATAGTTAATATTTTATAAATGTTGAGAATCTTTAATATTTATTTAATTATGTGATAGTATACATGTTTCAATGCCATTCTCCCAAATCATCCCACCCACTCCCTCTCTCACAAAGTCCAAAAGACTATTCTATACATTTGTGTCTCTTTTGCTGTCTCGTATACAGGGTTATCATTACCATCTTTCTAAATTCCATATATATATGCATTAGTATACTGTATTGGTGTTTTTCTTTCTGGCTTACTTCACTCTGTATAATAGGCTCCAGTTTCATCTTGATAGGTATGCTTTGTAAATCTCAAAGGTAAACTGAGTTTGTTGTTCAGTCACTCAGTCGTGTCCGACTCTTTGGCAACTCCATGGACTGCAGCGTGCCAGGCTCCTCTGTCCTTGGGATTTTTCAGGCAAGAAAACTGAAGTGGGTTGACATTTCCTTCTCCAAGGGATCTGCCTGACTCAGTGATCAAACTCACATCTCCTGCATTGCAGGCAGATTCATTACTACTGAACCACCTGGAAGCACAAGTTAGAGGTAAAAGGAAACAGGAAACCTATCAGGAGGGGTTTGAAATGCCACATCAAGTTTTTCAATGAGCTATGTATATTCAGAAATTCAGCCCGAGAATCATTATAGAAGGGAATTGTGATATAACTTGTGAAATAGACTCTGCTGGTAGCCCTTCAAATACACAGCCAAAAATGTAAAGAAAGAGGCAGACCAATGACTTACATCTTGGTAAGGAACAGCAAGATCAAATAGGCTGAATGCAGTAAAAAATGAGGTCCCAAGACACAGAACACAACACGAAAGGTGATGTGATGATTAATTTTACATGTCGACTTGACTGGGCTCAGAAAAGGCTAATATGATGTATCTGGGTGTGTCTATGAGGGTGCGTCCCAAAGATATTAGCATTTGAACCAGGAGTGTGGGTAAAGACTGTCCTCACCACTGCTGCTGGGCACTGGATCCCAGTCCACTGATGATTCAAGAAGAATAAAGAAGGTGAAAAACAAATTTGCTCTCTGTACCTGTGCTGGGATATCCATCGTTTTCCTGCCTTTGGACATCAGAGCTCTTAGTCTTCAGCCTCTGACACACACCATCAGCCCCTCAATTCTCAGGCTTTCAGACTTAAACAGAAGCACATCTCTAGCTCGGCCTAATGCTCAAGTGACTAGCATGCTGCAGTTTGAGGACCACTATTCTAAAGACCAGAACGATAACCCTGTATGTCAGACAGCAAGAGACACACAGATGTATAGAACAGTCTTCTGGACTCTATGGAAGAGGAAGAGGGTGGGATGATTTGGGAGAATGGCACTGAAACATGTATAATATCACATAAGAAACGAATCGCCAGTCTAGGTTCGATGCAGGATACAGGATGCTTGGTGCACTGGGATGACCCAGAGAGATGGTACAGGGAGGGAGGTGGGAGGGGGCTTCAGGATGGGGAACACGTGTACACCCGTGGTGGATTCATGTTGATGTATGGCAAAACCAATACAATATTCTAAAGTAATTAGCCTCCAATTAAAATAAATAAATTTAAATTTTAAAAAAAGACCAGAACTTAAGTCTCTCTTCTCCATTATTCCACATATTCACCTCTTCTAATCTAGTTCACTCACCTCCTACCAGAAGGTGTCTATGATAAACTCCTTTCAAACTCTGATGGATCTTTTACTTTCTTCTATAATTATGTGCACAACTCTATCTTTTCTCATCTTATTGCACTTACTGTTTTTACATCATTCCACTTGCTTGAAAAATGGCCAACACATACTCAGATATACTTAAAGATTTTTTTCTCTTCATTGAATCATTAACAACACCCCTATAGGAAAGAAACTCTCATTTTGCCAATTTAACACACAGGAAAACACTTTCAAAAATAATTTTGCTTCAACTCACACTGCCAGAAATGAGTAAAGTTATATTCAAACCCAGACAGCATTATCAGTTATTGCTCTTAAGTATTATTTACTTAATCTCCTTGAAGCAAGTTTTGCTTCCCAGTATAGAAAGGAAGCAAACAACATGTTCATGGCATGGAACAGGAATAGCTGCAGTGAGTGGTAAAGGCATTAAGTGCTGGTTAAGGGGACTTCCCTGGTGGCTCAAGTAAAAGGTGCCTAGAGAACAGAAGTATAGCTAGGAATAGAAGGTAACTACTCTGGTCCAGTGCTCCAGGGTAATTTGCCATGAGATGATCTCAGAGTACCAACTATAAATTGGCACTTGCCATCTACCTCTACAGAAATTAACTCATGTGCTTCTGCAGCTGCTGACCTTCAATATCTCCTGAAAGGAGTGCAGGGTAGAGGGCAGAAATGAGGCACTCTAGCACCGAAGAATTGATGCTTTTGACCTGTGGTGTTGGAGGAGACTCTTGAGAGTCCCTTGGACTGCAAGGAGATCCAACCAGTCCATCCTGAAGGAGATCAGTCCTGGGTGTTCATTGGAAGGACTGATGCTGAGGCTGAAACTCCAATACTTTGGCCACCTCATGCAAAGAGTTGACTCACTGGAAAAGACTCTGATGCTGGGAGGGATTGGAGGCAGGGGCAGAAGAGGACAACAGAGGATGAGATGGATGGATGGCATCACCGACTCGATGCACATGAGTTTGGGTGAACTCCAGGAGTTGGTGATGGACAGGGAGGCCTGGCGTGCTGCGATTCATGGGGTCGCAAAGAGTCGGACACCACTGAGCTACTGAATTAAACTGATGCTTGGGGTTGGCAGGGGGAACTGTCAAGATTCTGAGGTATTTTCAGGATTCAATTTCACGAGCCCAATTCTTGCATCTCCTCCTATCTAGAAAAGTACTAAAATCCTTCATGGTGATGACTGTGCCTCATGACTAGGCAGAAACCTTCTGGAAACATATATGCTTGATGGCATGTACTCTCCCTTCATCAAAACCACATATATACTGACCTTCCCCCCTACTTCTCCCCTGCTCTTTGGAGCAGTTTCTCAAAGCTATCTAAGGTGCTGTCTCCCAGGCTGCAGTTCTCATTTTGCCTCAAAAAAAACTTCACTCATAACTTGTGCATTTTTTAAATCGACATCAGCATACCTCAGTATTCGCCTAAAGCTAAGCTCTGGTTTTACAGACATCCAAGAAGAGCAATGCCTTTACTCTCCAGCCCAGTAGCTAGCATGACTAAGACAGAAGTCCCCGCTGAGATTGTGTGCCAGGACAAGCCCTTCCTCAGACAGAGCCCACAGATGCCGAGTCACTGCTGGGTCAAAGAGGACAAGGGAGTCTGAATGTCTCCTCAGTTTACACAGAAAGAGAGCAAAGGACAGAAAGTTTCCTCTCAAGCTGGCAAACGCCTGTGCAACCTCAGAGAATGGAGAGCCTGTGTCTATAGGCTATCATGCACCCAGTCTATGCTCTGCTTTCCTCTGAGGGGAGCCAGGGCTCCCCAAGGCTCACGTGAAAAAGTGCAAGTGTTGTTGGCTCAGTTGTGTCCAACTCTTTGGGACCCCATGGACTGTAGCCCACAAGGCTCCTCTGTCCATGAACTTCTCCAGGCAAGAATACTGGAGTGGGTAACCATTCCCTCCTTCAGGGGATCTTCCTGACTCAGGGATTGAACCCAGGTCTCCTGCATTGCAGGTGGATTCTTTACCATCTGAGCCACCAGGGAAGCCACCCGGGAACCAAGGCTTGAAGGTCTTCAAAATCAGATGCAGAAACCCAGCTCTACCATGTCTCACGGAAGCCAAGCCCCGAGTGCCCTTTGTTCTCTCTGCCCTCCACAGCATTTTGTTTTACTCTGAGATTGCTGCAAGTTAAAATATTTCCAAGGTAACAGGCCATATACTCTGCATCAGTGTCTAAAATGTGATGCTCTTACTTTTCCTTCAAGAGTCTGACACACCAAGCCAACCAGCAGCTTCAAGCAAGCCACACTAGACAAACTCAGAAGCAGTGGATGGTGGAAAAGAGAAACTACATCTAGGAAATCTAGATATTTATACCCAGAAGTTACTGAGGGGGAGAATATATCACCCCAAAAATATGCTTCTTTGGCATAAGGATTATCTCGAGCTGGTTTCTTAAGAAATAGCAGAATCTCTGAAAACCAAGTAGAAGTTGCCCTTCTGAAAGACATTTATAAGGGAAATTTCCAATTGCAAAAGGGTGTCTCCCTCTCTATTCCAGTAAATAAGGAGGGGATCAGGTTTCTGAAACTCTTACCAATGAATTTATCATTGAGTTATCAATGGATAAGGCAAGTAACTTAAATCTAAGTAATAACCATCCCCTTGTTTACTGTGCTTTGCCTGAAAATCTCCCATAACTGGCTTCCCTCCCCCAAGTGTGTTTTGTCTTTAAATGGAAATGATGTTTAAGACAGCAGCTTGGGTAATTTCAGGGAGTGACTCGGGGAGTTTTCTGGAGTCTTTTCCATGTATATAGGAAGCATGAAAAAATGAAAGTGTTAATTGCTCAGTCGTGTCTGACTCTTTGCAACCCCATGGACTGTAGCCCGCCAGCCTCCTCTGTCCATGTCCATAGGAAGTATATGTGATATTAAAACTTCTGTTTGCTTTTCTCCTGTTAATCTGTCTTTTATTACATACATTGTCTCAGCCAAGAACCTAGAAGGATAGAAGGAAAATTATTTTTCCTCCCCTACACTGTGTTTCTAAAGAATTCACAGGGAAAAAAAAAAAATGCTTCTTCCAAAGTCTCTTATAACAGCTTTTCATGTTCTAATAAGAGTTTCAATGTAAGAGCATGGAATCTGCTTTCCAAAGTCCCAGTCAGGTTAACGGATAATTATTGAATCTTTCACAACCTTCTGCATCTACAGTTTTCATTTGAAGGCTAAGAAAGAAATTCACTCTAAACTCCATCTCCTTACTAAGCTATCTAGAGACAATGCAGAAATTCCTATTTCTATCAGTGATTAAGAAGTGTGGTAGTTGCCCATTTTTTTCATAAGCACAAATCCAGCTTGTGTTTATCAAATTTTGGAAAAGCTCTGTTTACAAAATATGTTAGCGCATTCTGAGGTTCTCAATCTGTAAAATATGTGGGGGAAACTTATTTTCATTACGTTTAAACTGCTTAGTCAAAGAATATCTAAAACAAGTTTAGTCTGCATTTTACTAAGCCTCTTTAAGAGTACACTTACAGCACAGATGAATCCTAACAGCTTGACACTATTTGTATTCAGGACAGCATAAATGCCATTGCTATAGATTTCCAAGGAAGTTTCCTGGTAAAAATTTCAGATTTCATGAGCCTCAGAGCTCTTCAAACTCTGCCTGCCCTCCCCTCTACCTGCCCCTTTCACAGGTAGTCTTCCTGGACAGACTGGCAGCTGGTGGGAACTAAGCAGGAGAATGAATACCCTAAGGAGCGAAAGTTCAGGGTTATTTCTACCCCCATCTCCTCTCCTGCAGGTAGCACCTCCAGCAGTCACATTCCCTTTGTTTTTTGAATATATATATTTTATTGATGTATAGTGGACTTACAATGTTTCAGGTGCATAGTAAGGTGATTCAGCTTTATATATACATATATTATTGAAATTATTTTCCATTATAGGTTATTGCAAAGTATTGACTATAGTTCCCTATGCTATACAGTAAACCTTATCTCTTTTAACTAGGAATCAAGCATTCTATTCATGCCAAGTCAAATAAGTGGAATCAAAATGTCAATTTTTAGTTAGGTAAAAATTCACAAGCTTTCTAAAATAAACCTTTATCAAATGTAGCAGAAAAGCTTTTGTATACATACAGATAATATGTATAATATATACATTTTAGAAAACCACATCTCCTTTATTGTTTCACCTGCTGTGGGCAACCCGAGATCCTGAGCTCTGCTCTCACCAGGCAGCTCCTCTGCTCCTGTCCAGCCCCCAGCAGGCAGCTCCCCTCCCCAGCTCCAATAACACCAATTCCTTCCTATGTCCCTTTAGCCCATGGGAGAGGAAGCAGCTTCCTGAAGTTGGTGACCGCTGCACTGCATGACACCTCCACATGTGCTCTTCTGGCTTTCCCATACCTTCAGGGTTCCCTCTATTCAATTCCCACCATTAATCTGCTTGGGGGTCACTGTTTTCCTAACTGGATCCTGACCAGTGAACTCCTACATCAAAAGATACACAAATGTTCCTATTGTGTTAAAATCTTGACAGTATCATGTATCATCCTGCATGATCCACACCGTTCATACCAAATCCATCCCAGGGAAATCAGGCTGGAGGGATGGCAGGGAAGAAGGAAGAAATGGGAAAGACAGGAGACAAGGGGACTTATGGTGGGGGGACAGTGGGGGAAGGTGGGGGGAAGAAGAGGTGGAGGGCAGGCACTGGGCATCAGGTTTCACTCTTTGTAAGCGTTTTCCTGTAGCTTAAGGTAGAAACCCCAGAGGCGCCTCCTGGCACACAGCTCTGGTAGAACACTCCACTGCAGTCCTTCCAGAGAGCCTGCTACTGTCAGTCAACACAACTGAGCTCCAGGCACTCTGAAGCAATGTTCTAGGAGCTGCCAGAAATGAGGGGCTTGCTTTCTTTCATCAGGTCCGTGCTTCGCATGTAACATATATAACTGGAAAGTCAGGAGAGGATGCATATGCATAGAAAAGGGAGAGAAACTCGAGCCATTAGGGTGTCAAGACAAAGCCACCATCCACGTTTGCTACAGAACATCAAACAAGCACCCCACACCACCACACTGCTCAGCCATGCTGGCACAGGCACACTCCACACAATCAAGGGCCCAGAACTCCCATGAGCAACCTTGGGGCTTATTATCACTGCAGATAAAAGAATATGCATCAACAACGGCAAAAAACTTAGCTGAATGTGCAGAGAGCAACAAGTTCCATAGCAAAACACTTAAGATTATATTGTGTTGCATAAGTGTTTGGTATAAAGGGAATGCTGATTTGACCCTGGGGAAGACAGGTACCCTCTGAAGAGAGTACTGAACAGAGAACTCTGGCTTTAGCACTCCAGCTATTAGTCACCACTTCATTTAATTCAAAAAGGAATGATGTCCTTGAAAATCATAGTACAAAAGAGAAATCATTATATTTATACAAGGTCTAAAAAAATTAGATAATGTTTACTGACTTGTTATATATGAAAATATAACTCATATAAATATAACTTATAAAAGCTCTGAATGACTTAAAAGCCTTTCTCCCTAGAGAGGAAGTAGTTGGTTGCGGAGTCTGAAAGCTTTTTCAAGTGTGACTTTGATCCCCATCTGCTTGAAGTCAGGGCAGGAGAGGAAGACTGATGGGGAAACAAGCATGATGCTAGAGAAAGAGGTTGCAACTTTCATGCAGGGGATCACTTTCTTATTGGTATAAGTAGTATTCCTTAGCAGTATTCTGCCTGGATGCTAGCCCTCATCTCAAAATCGTGGAGAGGGAGATAGGAAGGGAGCCATCATTGGAAGTGAGTTACTAGACACATTTTATTTAGTCCTAACAATCTGTTTCATCAGATACGAAAAGGTATATAGAGGGTGATTGGAAAATGTGGTTATTGTCATATCTGATAAATCACAGACTGGAATTCCACTTCCAAATGTGGACAAAGGAACCTACCACTAACAAGATAAGCACACTGAAGAGAATTCTGAGGGTAATTAAGAACAGTAAACTGAACCAGAATGATGGGATGTCATGAAAGTTTGGCCTTATAGTTGGAAGGTACGAGGTGGGGTCCTCGGAAAGAAAAACCTTGAAACAGGAATTTGAAGTCCTTTAGTTACAAGATTGAATATGAAGCAAATGCAGACTGCATCTACCTTTGTCCCTAAATCCTGAGAACTTCTGAAACCTACATGCTATTTTCCATTCCATAAAAGCCTCTTTTACAAACATGACTAAAATGTATATTTGTATTCTGCTCTCTTGTTGGCAGACTGTCAGTGCCTTAACTCCCATTCCAAAGCCCTCTCTCTCCGCTTTTATCCAGCACAGAGATCAGTAAGAAAAAAAATTACTATCCCAGCCTTATTTATAGCTACAGTTTGCCAAAAGGTATAGAAAGAAGTCAAGATGGAGAGGGATATTCCTTTCCTGAATCAAGTCTCTCCACAGCTCCTCATTCTACCCTGGAATAAATACCAGACCTGCAGGTACCTGCAACCATGAAGGCAAAAGCCTCATGCCAGGGATGGAGTCCTTTGGACGGGATGGAGTCCTTTGGACAGCAAGGAGAGCAAACCACTCAATCCTAAAGCAGATTAACCCTGAATATTCACTGGAAGGACTGATGCTGAAGCCAAAGCTCCAATACTTTGGCCACCTGGTGCAAAGAGCCAACTTACTGGAAAAGACCCTGATGCTGGGAAAGATTGAAGGCAGGAGAGGAAGGAGGCAACAGAGGATGAGATGGTTGGATGGCATCACTGACTCAACAGACATGAGTTAGAGCAAACTCAGAGATAGTGAAGGACAGGAAAGCCTGGCATGCTGCAGTCCATGGGGCTGCAAAGAGCCAGACAGGACTGAGTGACTGAGTAACAAACGACAGAAGAGCAGCAAGCAAAAGGAGGTTGCATGATGATGGCATCTGAGCCACCAACCCAGCCAATGCATCTTGCAAAGTGAGCTAAGTAAGTCCAGTGGTTTAAGCTACTGGGCGTTCTGTTCAGAGCCAAGATAATCCTCACTGGACTACACCCAAACCTTTCTCCTGATTCTCATCTTGGTAATGGGTCCTCATTCCACAAGTGGCACCAGCAAGATCCTAAAAATCTTTAAATCCTCCTCATCCAATCAGTCCCTGTTTGCTTCTCATTCTACTTCTTACACCTCTTTTACCACCCTCCTGTTGTTAAAGGAGGGTTTTACATCTTTACCTTCACCACTTTCATGCTCTCCTAGACTAATGAAACACTACCAAACTCCTCTCCCTATCACCAACCTGCCAATCTTCTTACAAATACAAACCTTAGACTTTTCAGATCCACCAACATGAGTTCTTGACTCTTAGCTTGCCTCAAGCTTTACAATATGGGGCTCAATGATGCCTGAAAAACACATGAAAAGCGAGCATCTTAACATTAAAAAAAATAATAAAAAAACAAGTCACCATGTGTGTCAAATATACAAAGCTCTCTAACTATGGAGCAATAGTAAGGACCAGATGTCTGTTAAAAAAAAAATAACTTAAAGACAATGTTCAAAGTTAGCAAAGACACAGTGAGATAAGTGTATTTGTTACAAACTATTCATAGAAATATGTGTGTACATTTGTTCAAGAATTATTCAACACATTTCAAATCTCAATATGTGCATTCTTTATTCTCAGTCTAGAAACATTGTGAGATCTTTCCCTCATCCCATAAGATACACGCAGGTGCTCATCACAGCATAAATGTGAAGTTATGAGATGTATTTAAGGAAACAGTACACAACTGTTAAAAAGTATTAAGAGAAGTGTTTTGAATAGGAAAGCATTCAGGATATAGTTCTTCTTTTTCAGGAAAAAGGCAAGGTACCAAACTGTGTTTATAGCATCATCAACAGGGGAAAACAGAAGTGGAAAGGAGAAGGATGAATTGCTCAGGACTCATTGCTATTACTCTCTGGGTAAAGCATAAGTACTTCAGCCCAGTTTATGTTTCTGGACTTTATTATAAGCACATATTTCTATATTCAGAATATAAAAAACTCTGGAAATTAGTAAGTAATAGAGAAAAGGACAGTAAAAGTTGAAACAGTAAAACAGAAATCTGGGTTGAGCTCTTTTAAATGACAACTTTCCCTAGCCAGATTCAGAATGAGAAGAGCTGGGCACAGGTGCCCCCAGAGCAGGCGCTTGGAATCGAGATCAATAACCTCCTTTGCAGTTTGACAGACTCTATTACAGTTTATGTGAATTTAGAATTCCAATTATGAGGTCCTGACATTTTCAGATTTCCTATTCGGTTTCCCACACAATCCCCACAAACTTCCCTTTAAAGCCACTGCTGAAGATCACAAAAATGCTCCAAGTTATCTTATGTCAGATTTTCACTCTAGACAGTGAAGTTCCAGGGGCACATGATTTGACCCACGTACTTCTGACTTCAGTATAACCTAATAACAGAGTTTTAAATAAGAGCTCTTATACCAGAAACAGCAGTTCTAATCTTGCAAGGAAAAAAAAAAAAAAAAGACACCTTAGGAAGTGCCTGAGTAAAGATCCAAGGGTTTAGAGACAGAGATCTGAGTTAGAACTCAAACACCATCATTTACAAACTGAATGACCTTAAGCAGCTTGCTTACATTCTCTGAGCAAACACAGAAAAATAAGTAAAATGAGCTCAAACTTCAGACACTTAAAAATGCCATTTAATCCTTCTCATTTCTTTCAAAAACCATCATTGAGTGTTATCCCTCTTTAACCTTCATGCTCTGAAGAACAATATTTCAGCACCTGGTAAACATTAATATTTTAGGCACATTATGTAGAGTTGACATTTTAGACTATTTTTGTGAAGATTGAGATTATTCTGCTGTGAGGACTCTGAACAGCAATATATAATTTGGGAATTAATGAAAACATTGGCCTGGTAAAGTCCCTGGTGAGGGAAAAAAACTCAAGTCAAAAGTTTAGTACTTGAGCAAATATGCTGAAGAGCCATCTTTAATGAGAATACAAGAAGCTGGTTTGTAAAAAGTGTAAATGTTCTCATTGTCAGTCACTTGGCCCTTGGTTGGGGAAAAAACACAGATGGTACTCCTTACTGAAACCATTATACATTGATATGGTTAGGGAGCAGGGCCTGGGGGACTTGCACTATAAAAAGAACCAACTTCTGCCAAAAAGTTACTAATGAAATTCAGGCCTCTCTCTGACCTTAACACTTACCTCATAAGTTAATTCCCCTCATTACTCTCTTATTGGTTTTGTCCTAAAACTGCTTAAAATATTCAACTTAGCCTGGTTTTAACTGAAAATTTATACTATTTTACATTAAAGAAAATATCACAAACTTTTGGACTGCAAGATCAAACCAGTCAATCTAATTAAAATTAAAAGCTTCTGCACAACAAAGGAAACTATAAGCAAGGTGAAAAGACAGCCTTCAGAATGGGAGAAAATAATAGCAAATGAAGCAACTGACAAACAACTAATCTCAAAAATATACAAGCAACTCCTGAAGCTCAATTCCAGAAAAATAAACAACCCAATCAAAAAATGGGCCAAAGAACTAAATAGACATTTCTCCAAAGAAGACATACGGATGGCTAACAAACACATGAAAAGATGCTAAACATCACTCATTATCAGAGAAATGCAAATCAAAACCACAATGAGGTACCACTTCACACCAGTCAGAATGTCTGCGATCCAAAAATCTACAAGCAATAAATGCTGGAGAGGGTGTGGAGAAAAGGGAACCCTCTTACACTGTTGGTGGGAATGCAAACTAGTACAGCCACTATGGAGAACAGTGTGGAGATTCCTTAAAAAATTGCAAATAGAACTGCCTTATGACCCAGCAATCCCACTGCTGGACATACACACTGAGGAAACCAAAACTGAAAGAGACACATGTACCCCAATGTTCATTGCAGCACTGTTTATAATAGCCAGGACATGGAAACAACCTAGATGTCCATCAGCAGATGAATGGATAAGAAAGCTGTGGTACATATACACAATGGAGTATTACTCAGCCATTAAAAAGAATACATTTGAATCAGTTCTAATGAGGTGGATGAAACTGGAACCGATTATACAGAGTGAAGTAAGCCAGAAAGAAAAACACCAATACAGTATACTAGTGCATATATATGGAATTTAGAAAGATGGTAAGGATAACCCTGTATGCAAGACAGCAAAAGAGACACAGATATATAGAACGGACTTTTGGACTCAGAGAGAGGGAGAGGGTGGGATGATTTGAGAGAATGGCACTGAAACATGTATACTTATCATGTAAGAAACGAATCACCAGTCTATGTTCGATACAGGATACACGATGCTTGGGGCTGGTGCATGGGGATGATCCAGAGAGATGTTATGGGGAGGGAGGTGGAAGGGGGGTTCAGGATTGGGAACTCATGTACACCCGTGGTAGATTCATGTCAATGCATGGCAAAACCAATACAGTATTGTAAAGTAAAATAAAGTAAAAATAAAAATTAAAAAAATAAATAAATACACTGAGTTTAAAAAAAATCAAGTCGGTGTTAAAATGTACAATTTGTATAACTTAGAAATGTACTGACATTAAATAAACCAAATGGAATATTAAAAATAAATAAATAAAAATAAAGGAAACCAGTCCTGAACGTTCATTGAAACGACTGATGCTGAAGCTGAAACTCCAATACTTTGGCCACCTGATGTGAAGAGCTGACTTATTTGAAAAGACCCTGATGCTGGGAAAGATTGAGGGCAGGAGGAGAAGCAGATGACAGAAGATGAGACGGTTGGGATGACATCACCAGCTGGATGCACATGAGTTCGAGCAAGCTCCGGGAGTTGGTGATGGACAGGGAAGCCTGGTGTGCTGCAGTCCATGGGATCACAAAGAGTCAGACACAACTGAGCGAATGAACTGACTGACTGAACTCATACACATACACACACACTCAGGCCAAATGAGCCGGATAACTAATAAGGTGAGAACTTTTCATTTTATTCTTATCTTTCAGTTCAGTCGCTCAGTCGTGTGCGACTCTTTGTGACCCCATGAACTGCGCACACCAGGCTTCCCTGTCCATCACCAACTCCCGGAGTTCACTCAAGCTTACGTCCATCGAGTCGGTGATGCCATCCAGCCATCTCATCCTCTGTCGTCCCCTTCTCCTCCTGCCCCCAATCCCTACCAGCATCAGAGTCTTTTCCAATGAGTCAACTCTTCGCATGAGGTGGCCAAAGTACTGGAGTTTCAGCTTTAGCATCATTGCTTCCAAAGAAGACCCAGGACTGATCTCCTTTAGAATGGACTGGTTGGGTCTCCTTGCAGTCCAAGGGACTCTCCAGAGTCTTCTCCAACACCACAGTTCAAAAGCATCGATTCTTCGGTGCTCAGCTTTCTTCACAGTCCAACTCTCACATCCATACATGACCACTGGAAAAACCATAGCCTTGACTAGAAGGACCTTACTCAGCAAAGTAATGTCTCTGCTTTTCAATATGCTATCTAGGTTGGTTATAACTTTCCTTCCAAGGAGTAAGTGTCTTTTACCATTACATTAATGCCTATAGCCAAAAATGCTGACTGAGAACATTTCTTTTGAAAATTCCTTCCTATAGCCAGATGTTTATATTTCATCATATCAAGGTCATTTTAAGATCTCTGGGCCTTACTCCCATTAACAGCTTCATTAATGCACAGGAGAGTCAAACATAAAATGAAGTCATAGAAAATTATATAATAAGGAATATGCACATAATATAAATACTGTCATGTTCTTTGATTCTCTTGAATTTTATATTACTATGTGTTCCTGAAGTAAAGCCAAGAGGCAGATGAAAAGCAAGTCACTTGTTTGTTAATCACAATCTCAAGATTATGATTAGAAAATTCATCCAAATACAATGCTTTAAATGTTCTAATAAAGACAGCAGGAAGATTAAGAAGCTGTCTCAGCCTAAAGGTAAACAAACACCACCCTTTACTGCCTAGCCTCCCTACCTTTCAAGTTCACAAAATATAAGAATGTCCAAGAGTTGAAAGATACACTCCTACAGCCATATTGAGAGTAAATAAGTACCCAGCACAATAAATTCTTTAAAAGCTAAAAAGACTGTTGTAACATTTTAGAATCCCCTCAAAATAAAGAACAGTAGAAGCATATGAGACAGGGAAAAAATGGGTCATGTAAAAATGAAGCCAGACTTCAAACTTTTCATTAGCAACACCTGTGAAGCAATGCCTTCAAAGGTCTGAGGGAAAATGATTTCATCCCAGACTTCTATGGCCAGCCCAGTTCTCCATCAAAATAAAGATAACTACAGACTTGTATGGATTTGAAAGATTTATCACGCTCTTTCTTACAAAGGTGCAAGTGGAAAAGGTTCAAACAAAAAGTGTCACCAAATCAAAAGAGCAATGAAAGGAGAATGACAGTGCAGCCTGCTGTCCAAACACCAGTTCAGATTAGAGAACCCCAGAGGAGGACCACACGAGGGACAGACTTGGGGTGAACCGGAGAGCGATGAATGTTCTGCGGAATCGTGACTCAAAGCTAATCAGACACAGCATTCCCTATGCTGGCTGTTCCCTTTCACCCTCCAGGCCTATTTACCCTTACTGTCCACTCACACCAGCAAGCACTTGTGCTTCCCACCTTCTTTCTGGGTTTCCTCTCTGGTGAAGGACCGGCATCAGAGGAATCGGAAGGATGGAAGACAAAGGCAAGGGAGAGTCACACTTCTAGCTCTCTCCCTGCCAGGCACAGTCTCAGAGACTAGACGCTGTCCACAGCCTCCGTTAGGCAGCCTTCCTCCTGCCCTGGGAGGCCCGGGGTAGTAAGGGCTTCATCGTTCCTTTCACTGGCTCCCTTAAACCTGTCAGACTCTCTCATTTGTGAACTGCCCCTTGGAGTGCAATCGCTCTCTCCTGCTGGGCACTAACTGATAGACTCCTATAATTGCAAATGACAACAGAACAATAATCCTTTTGCTCTGCAGCAATGAAATTTACACCTAGGTTAGATTATCTGCAGCGATGTTTTCAAAAGTATAAACATCCTAAGTGGAACAGAAACAATAAAATATCAATAACTGAAATAACACAGCTATTCGTATGTAAATGTTTAGGCAGAGCTGGTCTGTCTACAAGACAGTGAATGTATGCACCTAGCCTTATATAATGAAGCAGTCAGAATTTAAGGGAAGTCAGGCAATATTTAACTGAAAGATGTCAAAAAAAAAAACAAAGAACAGTGTTGACATTTTGAAATGAGGGCTAAATAGTTTTTATATACAGACCCATAAAATCAAAGAGAATTTGACAACTGAAAATGAAGGCTGACATAAGCATTGCGTATTGCTAACACAGTATCAGAAGCATCGCTGCTGTTAGTGACATTTCTCAAAATGGTGAGCAAGTCTCAGGAAAGTTCCTACTGCAGTCCAATCTGCCTTCAATTTACCCAAACCTTGTAGTTCTAGAAAAGTAACTTATTAAACCCATGCAAAAAAATACTTCACATTTTGAAATGAAGAATTATGCTCTAGGCTCAAATAAGTATAAACTAGCTTTACCTTACAGAAATGTCCAACTGGGCATTCAAATGTCATGTATGACAGACAACACAGCATGCATTCCAGGATTTCTAGGATCCCTGGAGCCCACCCACTAAACAGCAGTGACAACCCCCTAATCACTGAGAAAACCAAAAAACACTCCACTTTCTTTAAATGTCTGCCATGCATTATTACCATCCCTGCTGATAAGCTCTGGTTTATAATTTGGAAAAACTTAAGGAAGCATTGAAGGGAGACAAGATGGGTAGAGAAGAAAAGACTCCCCAAAAAATAAGTTTATAAGAAATGCAATCAAGTGTATCATGGGGTTTCGCAGAGAAAAACAGTCTTGATGATGTCAACTCCATTAAGCGGAGTTGAATTTCTAGAAGCAACTACTCAAAGAGCAGAGAACTTAATGATTCTTACAAAATGTGAAATAAGATTAGCAACCTGGGGGAGGGTATTTTCCTTACAGATAAAGTCTGGATGCTGGTGCTGCTGGCAACGGTTTCAGAATCAAGTGTGTCTGACCCCACATCTCAAATTCCCTTAGTGTTTTCCTCAGCCACAAGAGCATTGTCTCCTGTCTCTTACCCCAGAACCTTGCCACATGGCCACAAAGGCTGCCAGGGAAGCTAGGTTAGAAACATAGCAAAGAGGAGGAAATGAACAGCAAGTAATTAACACTAACAGCAGAACAGTACAGCTATAATGGCTATAGATAGAAAACTGAGAAATAGAGGGATGAGTATATTACATAAATTAAAAAGGCTAATTGTAGACATGATGTGGATATGATGGAGATTATTTGATGCTGCTGTTCAGCTGCCAAGTCATGTCTGACTCTTTGTGACCCTAGGGACTGCGGCTTGCCAGGCTTCTCTGTCCTCCACTATCTCCCAGAGTTTGCTCTAAGTCACGTCCATTGAATCCATGATGCTATCTAACCATCTCATCCTCTGCTGCAGAGACTATAACCAAAATCAAGTCACCTAAAATTAGCCCAAACATGACAGAAGTTTGCTTCTCTGAGATCTGAGCGTGTGGCAGCTCTTCCTATCAAAGTTATGAGGGCCCCAATTTCCCCAGACATGATGCTCTGAGATTCTCAGCAAGTAGCAACCATGTCCTCATCCACATGGCTGATCAAGTGGCTGACTTGGGGATTCCAGCCTGTGGGAAAAAGGGAGGATGTGTCCCTCTTCTGGGAAAGGCCCAGAAGGTTTGCAGAGATCACCTCTATTCTTACCCCACTTGCCTGAACTTAGTCTTCTGGCTCTATCCAGCCACCAGAAGCCAGGACAGAGAAAAGACCCTGACTTTTTTTTTTTTTTTTTAACCATTTGGCTGCACCTCTCAGCTTGTGGGATCTTAGTTTCCCAACCAGGAATGGAACCCTGGCACAGCAATCAAAGTGGCACATCGCATTCTAACAACTGGACCACGGAGGGATTCCCTGCTTGTTCTCCTGATGGCCATTGACAATCCTAACTATTCCGGGCAAACAATCTGTCTGCCACATACTTGCTTCCAGTCTGCCAAGACTCACTGTCTGCTCTTCTCAGCAAATCTCAGCCACTCATGGCCTGACTTTCTGAATTCTGTAAGGACAAAGACACTGCCTGTGTAATTTCTCCTGAAGACCTATGGTCTCATGGGACCCAGTCCTGTTCTCATGTGTGAGAAATAAAGTCAACATTCCCCTGGGCTGTGTTCTTGTCCAATACTCTCTGCAGATAATCATGCTCTGTCCCACAGTTAACCAAAAAAAAGAATGAGAAAAGGTAGCCATGCACCTAGCTAAGAAGTCTGTGGACTTACTGGGGTCAACTATCAGAAACCAATAATGGTAAATAACCACATTCCAACTAGAAGCAAGTGAGCCAGGTGCTTGCAGGTGAGCTCGACCTCTCCGACTTCCTCCCCTCCCTTCTACAGAAAGTAATGGCTAAGTAAGTAATGTGAGCCTAGAGCATAACTCTTCATTTCAAAATGCGAAGTATTTTAGGAGGCTGGAGGAGGAAAAGTGGTTTGTGCATCTTGATCCAATGTATAAAGGATGCACCAGAAGAATTAAAAACATCAGAGTGAAGAGTCAAAGGGTGCCCATGGAGACTGTAACCGGGGTTGGGGAAGAGTGGGAAAGGAGACTGCTTTTTATTGCAAGTTTTGAAAGGCTTGGATTTTTAACCACATGAACAAATTTAAACAGATACAACACCTTATAATTTTCAAAATAACACTACCTCCATATTGTCCATTTTAATATAATCATGAACTTAAACAATGGTGAACAAATACTACCGATATCTTCTACTCCCCTTTAGGCTACCACCTTCTTCAAACCAGAACCACTGCCAGACCTCCACTCTTGCCTTGACAGTCTGTTCTCAAGGCTGGACGACCTCGAGGCATGGTCTTCAATTCTGCATAAATGATGGTCCCTGGAACTGTGCAATGCAGTGGCACTGGCTATTCTCAGATACAAGCTGTTTTAGAATGTAAATCAGATCACTTGTTGAACCTGCTCAGTACTCAACAGCTTCACATCTCACTTAAATTCTGACCCTACCATGGCCTAAGCAGGGCTCCCCAAGCTCCAGGCCATGGAAGAGTACCTCTCCTCAGATCAGCGACAGCATTCTAAAGTGCACAATAAATGCAAGGTGCCTGAATCATCCCGAAACCATCCCCCCGACCCCCTACCGAAAATCTGTCTTCCACAAAATCGGTTCCTGGTGCCAAAGAGGTTGGGGACCACTGGCCTAAAAGAACTTATACAAGCTGACCCATGCCAACTTCTCCAGACTCATCACTTCCTACTCGCCCTCTCTCAGTTCTACTTTAGCCACCCTAGACCTCAAGCTGCTCTTCATAAGACAAGTTTATTCCCCTTCAAGGCTGTTGCACTTGCTGTGAATGCCATCTGGATGTCCTTCTCCCCTCTACATCCCCATCATAAAGTGGCTCAATCCTTCACCATTCAAGTGCTGCTCAACCATTGTTGGCTCCTTAGAGGCACTCCCTACCCACCCTACCCGAAATAGCTGCTAATGCCTCCATCCCTCCCCACAGTCAATATCCCTTAATATGAACATACACATGTTAATGATCTGTCTCCTCTACTATAATACAAGTCTCATGGGGGCTGTCCTGTCTACACCTGTACTCTCAATGCCTACATCTGGGCCTAGCATACAGTATCTGTTCAAACACAGCCTCAGTATTTGACAGCTAAATGAAATACATTTTATAGAATGAAAATTCCTTACTGAATGAAAATTACGAGAAAGGAAACTCTGCAGATCTACTCCACTCCAGGTAATGTGCTAAGGACTTTTCAGAAATTTTATGTAATCTTCACAGCATCTTACTGAGCAAGTATGAGTCATTTTACAGATAGTGTTAGTCACTCAGTCGTGTCCAACTCTTTGTGACACCATGGACTGTAGCCCACCAGGCTCCTCTGTCCATGGAATTCTCCACGCAAGAATACTGCAGTGGGTTGGCATTTCCTTCTCCAGGGCATCTTCCCCACCCAGGGACTGAAAGCAGGTCTCCAGCATTGCAGGCAGACTCTTTACCGACTGAGCCACCAGGGAAGCCTCATTTTACAGATCAGGAGACAGCAATTTAGAGGATGAGGAAAGGCTGAACCCCACTCTTCTCAGACAAGATTCCCATAAGCATGGTAGACACCAGAAGTGGGAGAGTAAAACAAAGAGGAAGGGAACAACAGGGGAGGGATAAATTACCACTAGGCTAAAAAATATTACCAGCCTGATTTCATCCTACTTTTTAAATATGTATTTGGCTGTGCCAGGTCTTAGTTGTGCCGTGTGAGATCCAGTCCACTGAACAGGGATTGAACCTGGGCCTCATGCATTTGGAGTTCAAAATCCTAACCCCTGGACCACCATGAAAGTCCTGTATCCCACTTTCTACACATTCCAGCCTTTGCACAAATTCTGAGATCATTTCATTCAAAACAGATGAACAGCTAAACTTAAGTACCCAACTAATGTCAATGTTTTGCTGGTTGCAGCATATTTCGTGATCTGTCTCAACTGTTCCATATTTGAAATCTAGGTTTATCATTAATAACTTTCATTTCACTTCTATAAAACAAAAGCACAAGTACATATGCATATACATGTATACATTTATATTTGTAGTGTCCCACACAAAACAGTCTATGCAAACACTGAACCTTTTGTGTGGCAAAGTCACTGTGTTACAACTCAAGCTGTTCATCAGATGTGAATTCAGCATACAAAATATAGTTTAGAAATCAACATTTGAGAAACTGGGCTGTGAAATTCAGCTTCTGAGTTGCAATACTGCCGTTATCTCCATACTGTTAAATTCAATTAACATTTTCAATCCCTATCTTATTACACTTGACCTCTGAACATCCAACATCGTTTCTTACTTCTTTCTATTGAAACAGCTCTTCTTAGTTTCTGTGACAAAGGTCATCCTAACTTTCTTATAGACCTGGCTGTTCTTTCTTCATTTCCTTTGCCAATTCAATCTTCCCTCCTATCTTTTAAATCCTGAAGTTCTTTAAGACTAAGTCATTAAAACCTCTTTACTAGATTCTATTTTGGCCACAGCTGTGCTCAGGACTTTGATTACTATCCACAAGACAGTTTTCAAGTTTACCTTTTGAAACCACATCTTTCCACTGAGCTCCAAACAACTATCCTTTGATCTCTACTTATTTGAAGGACCACAGATTCCACACCTCACCAATTAGACTTGTGTTGGATTAAACCATACATCCTCCTTCACTTGTCTCAAATATCTGTAAGGAAATTAAAGGGAAAAATAAAATCGAAAGCCTAGGATTCTAGGACGCGGTGATCAAACTCTCAAAATTCTTATGGGATTTTACATTCAAATCACAAATTTTTCATAATTAGACAGTTCATCTTCCCCTTCTGTCATTTTAGGTATGTATTTCTAATATGTAAAAGCAGTGTGACCCTGGTTGAAGCAGAGATGGAATAATAAGAATGTGCTTTATCGCAGTCTCCTTACTTAACCACTGCCCAACAACATACACAATCCTTCTGGTTAAGGAAACCAGAGCTCACAAATGTAGGTTAGATTCATCCTGTTATATTTCAGAACTGCTCTTGATGATATTCAGTATTTTGTAAGCCTTTGACTACAGTAGCATTTTAGTCTTAGGCATTTTTCTAGAGAACCAAAATAACATTCTCATCTCCTTAAATAAGATTTGGAATATATTTCCCTAAATTTGTTAAAATAGTAAGAATACAGGTTTCATGGCAGAATTTAATTTTTCCCATCTTCCCATAAAATATACAGATCCATAAAATTTGTAAAAACACTGCAGACTAAATATAAAATGAAAGTCTGCTCTTCAGAGGAATGTCCACTAGCTTCAAAATCCATGAAGAAAACTGGAGACACAGCCTCTTAAAACAAGTGTGCTCTGCCCAGTGAATATTAAGCACAACCATAAGGAAGGCAAAGTTGCTCAGTCATGTCCAACTCTTTGCAACCCCATGGACTGCACCCTGCCAGGCTCCTCTGTCCACGGGGATTCTTCAGGCAAAAATACTGGAGCGAGTTGCCATGCCCTCCTCGAGCAGATCTTCCCAACCCAGGAATCAAACCCAGGTCTCCCGCATTGCAGGCAGGTTCTTTGCTGACTTAGCCACCAGGGAAGCCCACATATGTACATACATATGTAAATAATGTGTACACAAATGCTGGTAAGTATATATAGGTGAATGTATGAGTGTGGATGTGTATGTATTAAGGATACCTACAATATATCTGATAAACTCTTCAACAGAAAGTTGTTTCAATGCTAAAATTGGATAAAACATTGAATAGAAATTTTACTCAACACACTATGAATCAAAGGGAGTTACTTTTCACTGGTAATAGTATAAAGATTCCTAAGTATATAAAGAATCCGGCATTAAAATTCACGAATACTTCTAGAAATGCAAGATAAATTGAAAATACAGTCAACCCTGGAACAATGCTGGGCTTAGGGGCACTGACTCTTGGCACAGCTGAAATCAGCACATTATTATAGCCAGCACTCCAACTCTCCATTCCTCCATATCCGAGGTTCTGCATAGGCCAATGGTAAATCAGGTAGTACAGCAGAATTTACTACTGAAAAACCTGTGTACAGATGGGCCCTGTGCAGTTCAAACCTATGTTGTTCAAGGGTCAGCTGTCCACATAATTATAGGATAATTTAGTTACTGCAAAGATGACCAGGCAGGAAGGGTTTCTACAATAATGCTGATTTAGATATAAATCTTTACATCTTAAAGTCAGACTATATATATATATATACACAATGTAAAAATACTAGATACAATGAAATAGCTCAGTGAGCCACACTGACAGCATAATAAAATTAGAAATATCCTTAGAAGAAAAGCTATGATCAATCTAGACAGCATATTAAAAACCAGAGACATTACTTTGCCAACAAAGATTCATCTAGTCAAAGCTATATTTTTTTCAGTAGTCATGAATGGATGTAAGAGTTGGACTATAAAGAAAGCTGAGCGCTGAAGAATTGATGCTTTTGAACTGTGGTGTTGGAGAAGACTCTTGAGAGTCCCTTGGACTGCAAGGAGATCCAACCAGTCCATCCTAAAGGAGATCAGTCCTGGGTGTTCATTGGAAGGACTGATGTTGAAGATGAGACTCCAATACTTTGGCCACCTGATGCAAAGAACTGATTCATTTAAAAGATCCTGATGCTAGAAAGATTGAAGGCAGGAAGAAAAGGGGACAACAGAGGATGAGATGGTTGGATGACATCACCAACTGGATGGACATGAGTTTGAGCAAGCTCTGGGAGTTGGTGATAGACAGGGAAGCCTGGCGTGCTGCAGTCCATGGTGTCACAAAGAGTTGGACACAAATGAGCGACTGAACTGAACACCTTAGTAATGAAAATAAAGCTTAATCAAAAGCTAGGCTTCAAGAATAGCTGAGCTATTTGGGGAAAAAAGCAAAGTCAACTCCTTGATTCAAACTTTAATTCAAAATGGGAAATTGATTATCTAAGAACACAAATGAGAAATAAGTTTTTAAGAAACTTAAAGATCAATTGAACTATATCTAAAAACAAAATGAAGGGCAGACTACATAAACAGTCTCCCCAAAGGAACACTATCTTCAACATACTGATGAAGGGGACACATTAATAAGTAAAACTATGATCTCAATAGAAAAGTGGGAAAAGGATATCAGATCATATACATTCATCCCCCCAAGCAATCAGAAATGAGCAAATTAAGTATCATCTCAGCTATCAGATTGAGAAAGATAGCCTTTTAATTATTCATACCCTTTGCCCCAGTAACATTCTCATCATAAAAATTCATTACTAACTTGGAGGTTATAAAATGAAAATATTCAAACCATCAAGTTTACAAAGTGATGTGATAAAATCTCAAGAAGCAAAGCAAAGCATCAGTGATGCTCTACAAAGTCAAAGGCTCCCAAATGCGAACCAAAGACATAAGTTACACAGTTTGAAGAAAATGGAGGCTTTCCTTACATTTCCACCTAATGTCAGAATTTTGGAAAGAGTACAAAAATAAACACACTCTCAGGTAAGTCCTTAGTTTGTAATTACTTCACTTAAAACAATTACTTGAGAATGTCTTCTGAAGTTTACTTTTTGCAAAACCCATATACATTCTTAGCATACACCCTGAAGAAAAATGCCACCCACTAATGTTCTCCTAGGAGCAAATCGTTGTGAAATTCACTCAGGCATTCATGCTCAGTTGCTCAGTCGTGTCCAACTCTTTGCAACCCCATGGATTGTAGCCCTCCTCTATCCATATAATTTTCCAGGCAAGAATACTGGAGTGGGTTGCCATTTCCCACTCCAGAGAATCTTCCTGACCCAGGGATCTTACCTGCATCTCTTGTGTCTCCTGCATTGGAAGGCGGGTTGCGGGTTCTATCCCAGCGAGCCAACTGGGAAGTAGGCAGCTGCTGCTCAGTGTCAACTCCAACTTGAGGTTTCACTATATTCTGTTTTCCAGTTCATTTTTTTAATGAAAAACACTCAGGTTTACCTTGTTGTATTTTCTGTTGCAAACCTGGCAATCTATCCATAGCTTTGTAATAAATAATTCAACTGTTAATGCAGTTTAATGTTCTACAGCATTTCTTCAAATTAAAGACCGTTTAAAAGACCAAATATGCACTGCCCTCCCACTATTGATTCAGTAAAGTCTAAAATACTGACGTGTTTTTTGTTCCTTGCTTACAGCATCCCTATTACCTTTTCCTTCATGTGTAATATGGGTTTAATTACTGAGCAGTCTAACTCACTACTGCAAATACTTCCACCGTGCCCAGGGGACACAGACACAAGCTGGAAGTCGTTTCCCTGCAGTTTCCCTTTAAAACAGGGCATCTCGTGTCTGATAGCACATTGGAATCACCTGGAAAGTTTTAGGACTATAACCCCAGAGACCGACTCAATTAGTCTGCAGTACAATCTGAATAACAGGATGTTTTGAAAAGCTCTCCAGATGATTCTAGTGTGCAGCTAAGGAGAAGAATCCCAAGTTTTGCTTTTTTGGGTTTTGTAAAGAAAGGAATTGTATCTTTCTGCCTTTCCATAAAGAAGGCTGAACGCCGAAGAATTGATGCTTTTGAGCTGTGGTGTTGAAGAAGTCTCTTGAGAGTCCCTTGGACCACAAGGAGATCAAACCAGTCAATCCTAAAGGAAATCAATCCCGAATATTCATTAGAAGGACTGATGCTGAAGCTCCGATACTTTGGCCACCTGACGCAAAGGGCCAATACACTGGAAAAGACCCTGATGCTGGGAAAGATTGAAGGCAGGAGAAGGGGATGACAGAGGACCAGATAGTTGGATGTTACCACTGACTCAATGGACATGGGTTTGAGCAAGCTCCAGGCAATGGTGAAGGACATGGAAGGCTGACATGTGATATCATTAGGTTTTTTTTTCCCCCCAGGCTAAAAACTGAAATGGTAGTAACACATGACAATAAGACACCCTCTTTTCCAAAAAAGGCCTAATCTGAAATGCATAAAAAGCAGCACAATAACTCAAGAGGCTTGCCTCATAGAAAATTATAACTGATGGGATCTTCCATTCATAATTTCCATACTTAATAACCTGGCAACTGGCTTTAATTCTGTTTTGAAGGTCTTTAATGACTTTACAAGCTATGCTATTTATCTTGTGAGTGTAGAAATGGAGGAAACTGCTTCCATTTAAAACTGAAGAGGGGACACACACAATATTTTATTTCACTTTATAAGCAGTCAACGTATATCAGAAATTACTGCTGATTTCATTTTTGAAAGAAGCAAACTCCAACATCACTTAATCCATTTGAGTTCTCATTAGCACAACTCATTCCACCAAATTAAGTGCTGCGGTCCCAAGATACCTTCTGGAGGAATAGATGAATCAGTTGAAACCAGTAGCACTTTTTTTTTTCTCTGAGATACTGTGTAAGTCCCGTCCGAGGTTTCACTTTAATGTGTGGTTTCCTACTTACTCCCCATAGGACAATGTACTCCCTATTATTAAAAGCAGCAAAAACAACATAACCCATGCCTTTTGTATTTGCCCCATAAAGAACCAAAGCCTGGGTAGTAAAGCATGAATTATCCCAACTCCCTGAGAGGCTGGGCTTTTTAGACTATCACCGTATCTCCTGGCGGAGAAAGCAATGGCACCCCACTCCAGTAATCTTGCCTGGAAAATCCCATGGACAGAGGAGCCTGGTGGGCTGCAGTCCATGGGGTCGATAAGAGTCGGACATGACTGAGTGACTTCACTTTCACTTTTATGCATTGGAGAAGGAAATGGCAACCCACTCCAGTGTTCTTGCCTGGAGAACCCCAGGGACAGGGGAGCCTGGTGGGCTGCCGTCTATGGGGTCACACAGAGTTGGACACGACTGAAGCGACTTAGCAGCAGCAGCAGTATCTCCTGGAACCCTGCAAGCAAGAAAGGCACATCATGGGGCTTCCACACTGCCTGTCCCCTTGGATTTGGTAGTGGCACTGGGAAAACCCCTGTGAAGTCATTAGTTACACACCAGCAGGTATTATCATTTTCATGGCTTTCTTTAGAGAGGGTGGGGTAACCTCCTCGTGGTCCAGTGGCTAAAGACTCCATGCTCCCAATGCAGGGGGCCTGGGTTTGATCCCTGATCAGGGAACTATGGAGGGTGTGGTGAGTCCAAGAGGTCTCAAAACATGTTTAGGAAGATTAATTTCGAAAAAGAGAAGTCCACTCTTTCCCTCTATATTCTTTCTGCCACCCTGCACCTCACTGAGGGGCTTCCCAGGGGCCTGGGTGATAAAGAATCTGTCTGCCAAAGCAAGAGATGCAAGAGACTGGAGTTTGATCCCTGGATCAGGAAGATCCCCTAGAGGAAGAAAATGGAAACCCACTCCAGTATTCTTGCTTGGAAATTTCCAAGGACAGAGGAGCCAGGCAGGCTATAGTCCATGGGGTCGGAAAGAGCTGGCAATGACTAAGCCCACACACCTCACTAAGTCTTTGAAACATGGACTAAACCTGACACTTCATGTATCCAACAAGCATTACTAGGTTCTTATACACCAGGCCTCAGTCGTATCTTAGGTCCTGAAGATGGCACAACACAGCACTAAGGCACAATGACCTCTGGCATAACGTGTGTGATTCCTGGAGTTTATAAATCTAGCTGTTTTTTTTTTTTTCCCCATAAAATTGGCTCTTTCCCGGAGTTTGGATATCACCTAAGCAGTGAGAAATGGTTTTTTTTTTTTTTTTTTAAGCCACAGAAAATACTCCCATTTCGAAAGAGGGCTAAAAGCAGCCACTTATTGTAGTCTGACACTCACATGTGAGACATGTAGGCAAGAACCCACCATGTGGCACTCCACCCAATACTATTTCCCCATGATGCTCTCTCCTTGATCAGTTTTACCAAAGGAGATTACTTCCCCACCATCTGCGATTTCACACTATTTGTATACATTTCTCAAACTTAATTAGTGTGGAAAATTATGCAAAGTGGTGGGAGTGATTACATAAGGAGGTTTAAGGAGTTTAGTAAGATTACAGGGACACATAAAAATGCAAAGAACATGGGTATATGAATCCCATGGAGAGATATCAGGTACCACTTTAATCTTTTAAATTCCCTCTTCATTATTTCTAGTTTAAGATAGTTGGCTTTAATATCTGTCACTAAATTTAATAACGAAAAAGCAACTTACTGACTAGAAACCTATGGAGTGGACAACCAAAACTTCGCATACACACCTGAAATTTCTTATAAATTGAGACCTGCGATCTGTAAGCCCCCAACTATGGAATATACTTAACCTCTTCTATGGCAATCATTATATTCATCAGATTCTCCCCTACCTTCTAACCACTATGGACTGTATTTTTCCTTTAGGGTCTCAATGTTTTCCAAAGACAACCCGCCTTTATGAAGTAAAAGCTGATGTCCAAAGACAAATTGCCTTTATTAAGTAATAACGGATTATCTGTTATTGTTTCCTAGTTTCAACACTGATTCCACCTTTAACCAATAATCTGGAATCATCCAAGGTTCATCATTATCTGTTAACTGACGGAGCAAAGATTATGTGAATAAACAGAGACTAAAGCATTAGCCACAACTGAAGTCATTCTACCACTGGCTGCTTCTTACTTCACATTCGCATCATGTGTGAACCATTTATGCGGTGTGACCACCTCGTGAAAGCTTTGTCAATGTCTCCTCTACACTCACTTCCAGAATTTTCTGTAAAGTCCTAAGTTAAACTGGCATAAGCCAACCACCATTATTATTCTAAGCTGAAACTTCCCAGTCAAAAGCAAAGACAGTCATGTCTTAGTCAACTGAGTTTAATGCCACTGCGATTTTTCAATTCACGGATACAACCTCTTGATAGCTTTGTGGGCCATTTTAGCCAAGTAGGAAAACAAAAATCACTGCACCTCAGCTGGTTCACAGAAACTCAACCAACTCACTCAACCTAACAGCAAGAGAGCTTTGACCGCCAGAATAAGGCTTCTACCACCCTGTGATTAGTTTTCTTCTTTTAAAGATGAGGACCCTTTCAGATCTCAATTTCTCTGTTTCTAAATTCTCAAGTTAGGAGGAGTGAGTAAGCAGCAATATGCACTTCAATGACAACAATTTAAGCTACTAAATCCTTTTACTAGATGTCTGACTACCTCAAGATACAGAATAAAAATATACAATGGATTAGTGATTTTGCAATTATCCTGGTACTTCTTTTATATAACCCAACTGTATAATTCAAGACAAAGTTTTGGGCATTAATTCTTGGTTTGAGCACCAAATTCACAGGAATATAGTTAAATTCCCATTTCATTTTGTCCTAGGAGGAAACCCAACTGCCAAGAATTACTCCAGTTCCCTTCAGCTAGCAACATGCTTAAAGAAAAAGTGTGGGGCTTTTTGAATAAGGGAAAACACTTAAGTTGTTTTGGGGCCCATCCCCTTAAAAATAAGAATACTTTGCAAAACTTCATCTGACAGCATTCAATGCTCAATATCTGGGAAAAAAAATTCCAAGTGTTCTTGCACAGAACACAAACAGAGTTCTGCTTCTTCTTCTGCTGTTTGTAATTATTTTTGATGACGTCTGAATGATGTTATTAAAAAATTATTTCATCAGCGGTATTGTGATTGCACCTGTTTGCCAATTCAAATAATTTCTGGAAAAACACTATTTAAACAAGAGGAGTCAGAGAAATCTGTACTATTTGAACAAGCAAGGGAGTGTTTGTTTTACTAGCAAAATGCAACAAGTATGCACAGTAAGAATCAGCTACCAGCAAGTGACTTTTTGCAAAAGCATCTTCAGTGATAATATTCCAGAAGGAATAGTCTTAGTTTCATTACACATTATTTTTATACTTTAATACCAAAAATAAGGTTAAATGCAATATGAATGGAAGTACTGGAGACTGGATGATAGTCATAAACTTAATATGACTGAACAACATACATCAAAATTTAGTTATAATGGTAGTTACTGAAGTTGAAAGTCACTTGACCTACAGAGCTGAGAGGCAGTGAGTGACTGCAGTGCAACCTAATGCAAGCAAAAGAGAACAGTGTGGTACTCACCTGAGAGCAGAATGGAAGGCTCCAGACCTCCACGGGGCACTCCCTCCAAACTGACCTCAGGAATGGTGGCTTTGATCATGCCAGATGTTTAGGGAATAGGAAATGTTATTCAAATACGTCTCCAAAATGAGAGGCCTGTCTGGATCCCAAGGTTTCTTTCCCAGCTCTAGCATTCTGTGACTGAGTTACCTAGAGGGGTAGGCAGCTGAAGTCATGAAGTCACTCAGTCATGTCCAACTCTTTGTGACCCCATGGACTGTAGCCCACCAGGCTCCTCCATCCATGGAATTTTCTAGGCAAGAGTACTGGAGTGGGTTGCCATTTCCTCCTCCAAGGTATCTTCCCAACCCAGGGATCGAACCCGGGTCTCCCACATTGCAGGCAGACGCTTTACCATCTGAGCCACCAGGGAATTGCTAGGCACCTGAAGGGTCTGGGTAATCAGCCTCCAGGTGTACAGAATCATCCCATAAGTATGCCCAGAGAGTTATTCAAGACAGCTGCTTGGTTTAGGTTTGTTTTAGAGAAGCTGGGTAAATGGGGGTGAAGGGTAATGTATAGACTGCATTTACTCTGAAATACAGCTTTTCACAAGTCAATTCAGAAGTGCTCCAAATTTCTAAGAAACGCCTCACATTCTGAGGTTAATGCTTCAGAAAACAAATCTCTGTGCAACCAGGCATGTTCTGGGCAAATTACAGTCTCTCTGGGTCTTCATATCCTGTCCCAAGCTAAGGCAACTGGTGCAGATTTCCAGCGAACCTTCTAGCTTCACATTCTATTAAGAGGGTTTCTTAGTTTCTATCGAAAACATACCCAATTAGGGCAATTTGAGTCATTACTTTTGTCTGCTACAAAATTAGACTCCTGGGGGTCTTGTTCAAAACTAAAGTTGGCATGCATTTCACCTGAAACAAATGCCTTACCTCTTTGGGAATGGCGGGGGTGTATAGTACGTTGTTTTGAAGTGGTCATGAACCAATCCTATTTTTCATCAATAGCGTATTTCATTCAGGCCTGCCGGGACTAGTAATTACTAACCCACAGCCACTCTCTTTAAGCCGCACACTATTCCGCCTTAGGATTTGATGTCCTAGTTGTACAGCAGCACAGGAAAACTTGTCAGGTTAGGTTTGTTTGGGGGGAACATTTCCACACCTTCTTCCTAGAGAAGACTCCAAGACTTCCCTCTTGTTCAGATCCCACACTCATTCATATCCAGGGTAAAGCCCTGCTCTAGCAGAACTGGACAGGAAGGCACCACCGCTGTTTTGAAATTAAAGTTGATAGGAGTTGCGTCCGGATCCGGCCGGGGCCGAGCCCGCCGGGTGCAGCAGCCGCACCGCCGGGCCGGTATCGGCCCCACAGATGCCAAGCTGACCGCTTCTGCCAACCATGGGGGAGAAGGCGCGTCCGCGGCAACCCGGTACCCGGCGGGCTGAAGAACTGTACCCCCGACACACACACCCAAAGATTCCCTTGCCCTCCAAGAGTAACAAAAACGCAATGTCCTGCAGAAGGACAGCGGGCAGGGGCCCCAGAGTTTTACCAGGAGAAAAGCCCAGGGAGGAAGAAGTGGAGGTTGGAAACGCCGGGTCCTGCAAGTAACTCACCTTCTGCTGTCTGCGGGCCATATCGGTGGGCTGCTTGGCATTGAAGGGGTACGCGATGCACCTCACGACGAAAACGTACAGCTGCAGACGGATCCTCCGCTCCTGCTCCTCGTCCAGCTGCCGTTCAGGTTCGTCTCGCCCCTCGCTCAGCATCGAGGGGCTCGGGCTCACGGGTCTGGCCGCGCCGCCACCCGCGCGCCCCGCCGCGTCCCGCCGCCCTTCCCGAGCCGGGGCCGGCGGCGCTCGCTGCGAGCCGCCGGCCGCCACCAGCACATCGCGGCTCTCTTCTTCCAGCCCCTCGTCCGACTCCTCTTCGCTGGAAGACGGGTCCAGCATGGTGCTGGGGGCGCCCCGCCGCGCAATCCGCGGTCCCCCAGGCACCTCACTCTCGGCGGCTGCGCCCGCGGGTCTGCACGAGCTGAGCGGCTGGCAGCTGCTGCCGCAGAACGAAAGGGAAACTGACCGAGGCTTTCCGGACACGTCGAGTTGGACCCAGGAGTGTTTCCTACCACCAGGGCGAAAGGGGCGGGCGGGCGCCGCCGGGATTAAATAGGCGGAGTTAGCGTCAGGAGTGAGCCCGAGCGCCTAGCCGGGGCCCTGGCGCCCTCTGGGTTCTCCAACCTCCGCCGGCAGAGGCGCGGCCGCCCGAGCGCCCCGGCGCAGGTGGGGAACCTGTGGCGCCTACAACAAGCAACACGTGGAATGGAATGTTGAGGAGCGGGCGCGGGGCCGCGGAGTGCGCGTGCGCGCGCCGCCGCCGCGACCCGGGCTGAGTGCTTGGGTGCCAGGCGCGCGGTTCGCAAAGATTTGGAGGCGCTCAGCTTAGTGGTTCTGCTTGCGCCGACCTGGGATCTTTAAACGGCTGTGACCTCACCATCACCACCTTTCTTCCGCGAGATTTCTGAGGCACAGGCGGACAGGGGCCCAGGAGAGTTGCCCCCTTCTACCTCCCCAGGTGAGGGGAACGGCCAAAGGGGGCGTCTCCGACCTGAAATTGATACCTAGGATTGAACCCCAGCGCGGAAAAGTGCGGCCGGAGCCGTTTACCTCCAAATAACGTTGGGAAGAGACTTTATAAAGTCTCTTGCTCTGCTGCTGTCCGACGCTATCGTGAAGTCCATATTGTAAAAGTCAGAGGAATGTTCTTGAAAAGAAAATCAAAAACAAAACGCGAGAGGCTTTCTTTTTAAACCATCTTTATTCCTGTAGATGCATGAGCAAGATCGGTTTTGTATTTGCGAAATGGCAGTCTGATTCAGCTCTATAATCACATAGCTTGATTATTTTCTGGATTGGGATGCATTTGACTCAAGACAGGTTGTGCAGTGTAGACATTTATTTAGTAAATATCTGAGCGCACACCGGGTGTCTAGTGCTGTTAGCATTTGGAAGAGCCCGCAGCGCACTGAAGCACACACTTGGTCACTGTTGGTTCCGGCCTCAAGTGGGCGTCTCGTTGCAACACCCGAAGCCTGTCTTATCTGCGCAGATTTCTCAGTCCTGGTGTTAGAACCACCTAGGAATTTCTTTCTGTGATTTTTCCGGTGTTCTTAATCCGGACAAAGAAGGAAATAGGGAAAACAGTGCCTTCAACTCAAGGTGCAGTGTGCAGTGGCCAAACTGGCGGGGAAGCAACTGAAGCTCACTGCAATTATCACCGCAGGTAAAACTTCCGGCTCTGAGCTTGTCTACCCCGAGGCCAAATAGGAGCTTTTGGTTTTTGCAGCCACTTCCACAGTTAGGTACCCATGAGAGAGACTTTCCTTCAGCATTTACCCATAGTCTCCTTAGACTTAGAAAAACAAAGAGGCATTTACTCTTGGGGAAACTTGCCTATTAATCCTTGATGACGCCCACAGTGATAAAAGGTGTTCCCTGAGGGTGTGACACCTCAGATGCTCAGCTGGCTGAGCTCCAACTGCCAAGAAATACAAATCTCAAAAACTGATTATTTAAAGACTGTGTTTCATTTTTGGCAGGGTAAATCATAAATAACAAGCTTATTCATTTAAGTTACAGTGTCTAATGCTGTATACATTACATTTGGCAAAGTTTTGTACATGTGCTTGGCGAATAATGTCACCAAAGTTGAGATAGGTGATGAGGATTATTATTTACAGTGCTTTGTACCAGGTACTGCTTTAAGCCCTTTACAAACCTGATCCCATTTATTTTTAGTTCCATTGTACAGATAAGGATCCTGAGACTTAGACAACCCTTTCATGCAGAACCAACAACTAATAAAACAAGGACACAACATACTGAATCTTTTCTAGTTCCAAATAGTAGCTTTTATTATAATTTGTCTAATTATAAATCAGTATATTAAATGTATGATGTTTATTAAATGGATAACAAATAATAATTTAATTCCTAGGCACACAAAAGTTTATATAGAGCAGCTTTATTGCCCAATTTATATAGAGTAGCTTTATTGCCCTTCCTTTTCTTGCCAAGGAAAGGTATTTTTTGTTTCCTTTATTAGTTAGTTAAAATTGCTTAATGTGATAGCTTATTATTCTCTTCCTATTAAAAAGTGGTTATTGAATTAAAGATTCTCCAAGCCTTGGAAATCCCACTGGAAAATACCTAATAATTTGTAGAATAACTGTCTATAAAGATGAAAATGGCTTAAAGGGCATAAATTAAAGAAATATACAGAACAACAAAGAGAATGTTTAAGAATTTAATTAATGAAACATATTAGTTAAGAAACTAACATTGTTAAAACTATGCAGGGTATATGTAGAAGAACCAGAGAGAGTCTTTAGAAAATTCCAGGTTAGAGAATGACAGAGGAGAAAACGTTCATTGAAAAAAACAGAAAATAAATATTAGAACTGTAATCCAGTGATAGGTCTGATAACCTGGGAGATAACGGTAATACAGAGAAAAAAATACCTTATTCAAGTTTGAGTAGTGGAAGACTTCCCTTATGCTTGATAGATGTTTTAAAGAATGATTTATAGCTATTGGAGTGAGGGCACTATAGACCATGCAACCACATTTGCAAAGGTATGAAATTGTTTTCCACCTCTGGAGAATTGCAAACAAACTAGCATGCCCCAAATAAAGGCTACATATGAAGATGGGGAAGATGAGGCTAGAGAGCAGACAGAGGCAAATTCAGCCTTGAGCAGAAGGACAGTGGACAGGTGTCCATGCCCTTGTATACCATGCTTTGGAATTAAACTATGTCCTGAAGAAAATGGGAATACACCCAAAGTAAACAGTAAGGTACAACATGAGGTGATCTGTAACTCTTAAGAGTCAATCTGGAGCAATACAAGGGCAGTACAACAAGACGCAGGATACTATTGGAGATTAGTTACTAAAGAAATCTGGGACAGATACAATGAGGGCTTGAATTTAAGATGGAAATGAGCAAGGCAGGAAAACTTAAGAGATGGACAAAGGAATTGATGGAACATGTATGAGATGCTGAGGAAGAGGGTCAAGGGTAGACTATGATTCCCAGGATATGACAAACTGAGAACAGATGAAATATGAACGTCTAAGGGACATGTAGGTATGGAGAAACATCAGGTTTTGAGGAGCTTATCAGAGTGCTCCTAGACCCATTTGGAAATGCAAACCTGTTACTCACACCTGGGCAAATAAATCATCCGCATGTTGGTGGTAGTTGAAGCTGCAGGTATGGATGATGAGGTCCGGAAAACATGGTCCTGGTGAGAAGATGGCCAGTGATGCATCTATGAGGAACCCTCCCTACCTCTCCTCCAAAACAGAGATGGTTTGAAGAAAATGAATCTGAAAAGAAAACCTGATCATTAAGAATAAACAGAGCCCTAATAATTTTTAATTAACATTTTCAAGTTTGTGCTTACACTAATGTTCTTGCCAAATTTCTACCTTAAATATTACCTTTTCAGGTAATTATAACATCAGTTGATGCTCTGGGATAATTGAATAAATGATGCCTAACATAAAACTATGATTGCTTTATGCCATTTCATAAATACACAAAATACACTGTAGTCAATGATTCATTTTTATTTTTGTCAAGGTGAGCATAAAAACAAATGGAAGTTATACTGCTTTTTAATGAAACACTTCTAATGCTAGGATAAGACGGATGTACAGTAATAAAATAGAATATCAAATGTGTTTTGGAAAAGATATTTAAAGAAACAGGTGTGTGACCTGAATAGCTATAGGGGGTTTGTTTTCTAGTTGAGAATTGATTTGTGCATGTGACCTGAAAGAAAGGTATTAACTCCTTCAAGTCACAGATGAAATCATAATTTCACTGAACAGACATTTTGGGGGCACCCACTCTAGGCTATGCACTATTCTGAGTAGATAGAAAGAGTAAAATTTAGTCCCTGAGGGGGTGCATGTGAAACAGACATGAACAAAATAAGAAGTTATGGTAATATATGCTCCTGTGGTAATAGAGAAAAAATTCACAAAATATTCCTTAAGTCTATGATTTTTTGTAGTTATAGCTAAAATTATATTACAACAGACAGAGGAATCTTTTTCAGGTCAAATGGAAGGACCAGTTTCATAAATATGTATGAGAAAAATGTCAACTCACAAACCTAGCTAATAAAAAGGTATGCATTTGTAAAAGTAAGATAAAATAACACATTTTTTGAAACTTTTAAGATGAATATATCTTATGAGGCAATAATCCTCCTGGCGACTTCATTGAAATTCCTCTACTTACTTTGCTTTTCCTTTTTCTTTTTTTCGGCTTTCTTTTTCTTTTTCACCTTTCAAGTTAGAATTTGAATTCTAGCAAAGATTGTTCTGTGACACCCACCCCCACTTTTTACAAATAAAGGGTAAAAATATATGCAGATGATCAGCATAAATTGATCAGAAGAATTAGTAGTCCACACTGTTACACATGCAAGATACAGTTAAACTTTTGTTATGAAGATTAAATAAGATAATATATCCAAAGTACTAAAAGATTATCCAGTATAGAGTAAATGGGCTTCCCTGTGACTCAGATGGTAAAGAATTCACCTGCAATTCTCAAGACCTGGGTTCAATCCCTAGGTTGGGAAGATCCCCTGGGGGAGGAAATGGCAACCCAGTCCACTATTCCGGACTGGAGAATCCCCATGGACAGAGGAGCCTGGTAGGCTACAGCTCAGGGGTCACAAAGAGTCAGATAGGACTGAGTGCCTAAGCAGCAGCATAGAGTAAATGCCAAGTACTTTATCGTTATTGTAATTACTTTATTATGTAGCTCACTTTAAACTGTAGAACCATAGAAATAAACTGCAGATAAATTAGTAAATGGTTCAATGCATTTATTTATTGATTTTTTTACATAGCTTATAGTTTGTATGTCTAAATTGTTTGCCTTGAAACAACCGAACTAAAAGAACTTCCAAATATGGTAAGGGATTTTATTAAAGTCTTAAAGATTTCATAATTTTTATAAGAAGGTTTGAGCCCACAATAAGAAGTTACTTTCTTTCTGTTCCTATTCAATCTGTCAGCATTCAACAATGATTGATTACAGTTCCATTTTTTAATTTCCATTTTATAAGAAATTTGGAGGAGGTAACAGAAATGAGCTTGTTGTAAAGTACAGGGAATAAAGAAAGGTAAAAGCATATTGTGACCTATGGGTCCAAAATGTCATGAGAAAAGTCTTGCATTAATTGAAGAGGCATAATATATGTGATGATAATTAAGATTTCCTAGAGAAGCAGGTACTTATCCTACAAGAATGTGTTTGTGTTTTAAATGTTAACAGAGATACAAACTATTTTGTGGGAATGGATAAAATCTAGTAATTATGCTCATAAATGGATAAAGCAATAAATGGAAATTTTTTCCCTCTAGCTTTCACAGTTTTTTTTTCACTTTTATTGATTTTGTTGTTAAACACATTTTCTGCTAGTCAATGCAATTTATTGAGTGCCTAGACTATATTAAGCACCGTACTAGGACACTGTAAAGAAAGCATTGTGTTGATTGGCCAGGAATTCAATCAGTGTCTCAAGAGATGAAGATTCTAGTCCTACCAAAAAAAAAAACTTTAGACCATTTCAACAAGAATGCTCAAGAAAATTAAATTGAAATCAAGTTTTTAACCAGAGAAAATTATAAGGGATAGTCTAATGATATTGAGCAGGGAGAGTAAGAATATGTTTTTATTAACTATTTATTATTACTATGGTCTCTAACAGGGACCAGTTGTTCCAGCTGGTTTTAGAAAAGTCAGAGGAATCAGAGATCAAATTGGCAACATCTGCTGGATCATTGCAAAAGCAAGAGAATCTCAGAAAAACATCTATTTCTACTTCATTGACTATGCAAAAGCCTTTGACTGTGTGGATCACAATAAACTGTGGAATACCAGACCACCTAACCTGCCTCTTGAGAAATCTGTATGCAGGTCAAGAAACTGCAGTTAGAACTGGACATGGAACAACAGACTGGTTCCAAATAGGAAAAGGAGTACGTCAAGGCTGTATATTGTCACCCTGCTTATTTAACTTCTATGCAGAGTACATCATGAGAAACGCTGGGCTGAATGAAGCACAAGCTGGAATCAAGATTGCCAGGAGAAATTTTGATAACTTCAGATATACAGATAACACCACCCTTATGGCAGAAAGTGAAGAAGAACTAAAGAGCTTCTTGAAGAAAGTGAAAGAGGAGATTGAAAAAGTTGGCTTAAAGCTCAACATTCAGAAAACTAAGATCATTGGATCTGGTCCCATCACTTCATGGCAAATAGATGGGGAAAATGTGGAAACAGTGACTGACTTTATTTTGGGGGGTTCCAAAATCATTGCAGACGGTGACTGCAGCCATGAAATTAAAAGACGCTTACTCCTTGGGAGAAAAGTTATGACCAACCTAGACAGTATATTAAAAAGCAGAGACATTACTTTGCCAACAAAGGTCCCTCTAGTCAAGGCTATGGTTTTTCCAGTAGTCATGTATGGATATAAGAGTTGGACTATAAAGAAAGCTGAGTGCTGAAGAATTGATTCTTTTGAACTGTGGTGTTGGAGAAGACTCTGGAGAGTCCCTTGAACTGCAAGGAGATCCACCAGTCCATCCTAAAGGAGATCAGTCCTGGGTGTTCTTTGGAAAGACTGATGTTGAAGCTGAAACTCCAATACTTTGGCCACGCGATGCAAAGAGCTGACTCATTTGAAAAAAATCCTGATGCTGGGAAAGATTGAAGGCAGGAGGAGAAGGAGACAATGGAGAATGAGATGGTTGGATGGTGTCACCAACTCAATGGACATGAGTTTGGGTGAACTCCAGGAGATGGTAATAGACAGGGAGGCCTGGCATGCAAAGAGTCAGACAAGCCTGAGCAACTGAACTGAACTGAACTAACAGTGATTAACACATTTGTTTTTAGGTATGAGAACCATTTGCCCTCTTAAAAGTTATTAAGGTTCCCAAAGATCTCTTGGTTATGTAGGTTAAATGTATTAGTATTTCTAATATTAGAAAGATAAAACTAAAGAAATTTAGAAATGACTAGTAATTCATTTAATAATAATAACCTGTTATATAACATTCTACATATTTTATGAAAAAAACTATATTTATAAAATAAAAAGGTGGGAAGAATTGTGTTAGTTTACACTACAGAAATCTCTTTAATGTCTGGTTTACATGTGCTTCTACATTCTCATATCTACTTCTATATTCTCATAACTCATTCTATACTCAATCTGTTGCAATATATTGCTTTGTTTTGAATAGATGAAAAACAACCATAGATATGTGGTTGAAAAACATGGAGGTGATTATTTCAATAGCCTTTTCACACAATGGTGGATATTCTTCTTTGATATTAAACCAAAACTAAATGAGTGGTAGTTTCTTTAACAGTAGTTGCAATGTGGAATCTACAACCACACCAATAAAATTTTCTTACTGTGTGGTTCTAAACAATCCCTTAGTCTATCTTGAACTTTGAATAGATTTTTTACTGATACATAATTTCATACTGTCATTGGTCATTTGGAAAACACTGGTTCATTGGGCAATGTAGACTGTCAAAAAGTTGACACATTTAATTTTATTATATAGTATTCAACAAATTACATTTGTCAATAATCTCATCAAAAGGTAATTAACTACTGGAAAAATGTCTGTTTACTTTGGCAGATAATTCAGTAGAGTTCAGTCACTGAGTTGTGTCCCACTTTTTGCGACCCCATGAATCACAGCACACCAGGCCTCCCTGTCCATCACCAACTCCTGGAGTTCACTCAGACTCACGTCCATCGAGTCAGTGATGCCATCCAGGCATCTCATCCTCTGTCATTCCTTCTCCTCCTGCCCCCAATCCCTCCCAGCATCAGAGTCTTTTCCAATGAGCCAACTCTTCACATGAGGTGGCCAAAGTACTAGAGTTTCAGCTTCAGCATCATTCCCTCCAAAGAAATCCCAGGGCTGATCTCCTTCAGAATGGACTAGTTGGATCTCTTTGCAGTCCAGAGGACTCTCGAGTCTTCTCCAACACCACAATTCAAAAGCATCAATTCTTCAGTGCTCAGCTTTCTTTATAGACCAACTCTCACATCCATACATGACCACTGGAAAAACCATAGCCTTGACTAGACAGACCTTTGTTGGCAAAGTAATGTCTCTGCTTTTTAATATGCTATCTAGGTTGGTCATAACTTTTCTTCCAAGGAGTAAGCGTCTTTTAATTTCATGGCTGCAGTCACCATCTGCAGTGATTTTGGAGCCCAGAAAAATAAAGTCTGACACTATTTCCACTGTTTCCCTATCTATTTCCCATGAAGTGATGGGACCAGATGCCATGATCTTCATTTTCTGAATGTTGAGCTTTAAGCCAACTTGTTCACTCTCCTCTTTCACTTTCATCAAGAGGCTTTTGAGTTCCTCTTCACTTTCTGCCATAAGGGTGGTGTCATCTGCATATCTGAGGTTATTGATATTTCTCCCGGCAATGTTGATTCCAGCTTGTGTTTCTTCCAGCCCAGCGTTTCTCATGATGTACTCTGCATATAAATTATATAAGCAGGGTGACAATATACAGCCTTGACGTACTCCTTTTCCTATTTGGAACCAGTCTGTTGTTCCATGTTCAGTTCTTACTGCTGCTTCCTGACCTGCATATAGGTTTCTCAAGAGGCAGGTCAGGTGGTCTGGTAGTCCCATCTCTTTCAGAATTCCCCACAGTTTATTGTGATCCACACAGTCAAAGGCTTTGGCATAGGCAATAAAGCAGAAATAGATGTTTTTCTGGAACTCTCTTGCTTTTTCCGTGATCCAGCGGATGTTGGCAATTTGATCTCTGATTCCTCTGCCTTTTCTAAAACCAGCTTAAACATCTGGAAGTTCACAGTTCACATATTGCTGAAGCCTGGCTTGGAGAATTTTGAGCATTACTTTACTAGCGTGTGAGATGAGTGCAATTGTGCGGTAGTTTGAGCATTCTTTGGCATTGCCTTTCTTTGGGATTGGAATGAAAACTGACCTTTTCCAGTCCAGTGGCCACTGCTGAGTTTTCCAAATTTGCTGGCATATTGAGAGCAGCACTTTCACAATATCATCTTTCAGGATTTGAAATAGCTCAACTGGAATTCCATCACCTCCACTAGCTTTGTTCATAGTGATGCTTTCTAAGGCCCACTTGACTTCACATTCCAGGATGCATGGCTCTAGGTGAGTCATCACACTGTCGTGATTATCTTGGTCGTGAATCTCTTTTTTTTGTAGTTCTTCTGAGTATTCCTGCCACCTCTTTTTAATATCTTCTGCTTCTGTTAGGTCCATACCATTTCTGTCCTTAATCAAGCCTATCTTTGCATGAAATGTTCCCTTGGTGTCTCTAATTTTCTTGAAGAGATCTCTAGTCTTTCCCATTCTGTTGTTTTCCTCTATTTCTTTGCATTGATCGCTGAGGAAGGCTTTCTTATCTCTTCTTGCTATTCTTTGGAACTCTGCATTCAGATGCTTATATCTTTCCTTTTCTCCTTTGCTTTTCACTTCTCTTCTTTTCACAGCTATTTGTAAGGCCTCCTCAGACTGCCATTTTGCTTTTTTGCATTTCTTTCCTTGGGGATGGTCTTGATCCCTGTCTCCTGTACAATGTCACGAACCTCCATCCATAGTTCATCAGGCACTCTATCTATCAGATCTAGTCCCTTAAATCTATTTCTCACTTCCACTGTATAATCATAAGGGATTTGATTTAGGTCATACCTGAATGGTCTAGTGGTTTTCCCTACTTTCTTCAATTTAAGTCTGAATTTGGCAATAAGAAGTTCATGATCTGACCCGCAAATCAACTCCTGGTCTTGTTTTTGTTGACTGTATAGAGCTTCTCCATCTTTGGCTGCAAAGAATATAATCAATCTGATTTCAGTATTAACCATAACCTTTTACAGAATTCTAGTTTCCACTTGAAAGCTTGAATTTATCACTTGCACAACAAAAGGTGTCAGCTACTTTCCTCAAAGTGAAAAGCTAATCACACTCATTGAGAAAAGTCTGCCAAATATCTCAACATTTAATATTTGTTTGTTGAGTTGTTCTCACAGGTAAAAACAGTGTTCTCTGAAAAAGTGGATAGTTTGGCTTACAACTCAAACAGTTCTCTAGACACCATTGTACTTCATTATATGAAAGTGAATGTCCCTCAGTTGTGTCTGACTGTTTGTGACCCCATGGACTATACAGTCCATGGAATTCTTCAGGCCAGAATACTGGAGTGGGTAGCCTTTCCCTTCTCCAGGGGATCTTCCCAACCCAGGTACTGAACCCAGGTTTCCCACATTGCAGGCAGATTCTTTACCAGCTGAGCCACCAGGGAAGCCATGCATTATATGGCAAAAGTGTTTTATGTATACTTCTCATTCCATCTCACCTTATTTTTTAAATGTGTACCCAAGGATTGAGATTTTTTTTTACTTCTTAATCAGAAATATTCATAGGTGAATTTGGCTTTTTTTTTTTTTTCCTGTGAGTGTATGACAGTGAACACAATGATTACTAGTTGATTTTGGTGCTAAAGCTCTAGCAGGAATCCACTATTTCTACTGCACCAGAGATCTTCTTTTTTTCCCTTTTTTTAAACTGTTTTGACATTACATGGAGAATCCTTAATTTTCAAGGTTTGGTCTCCAATTTTACTATTGCAGCTCACTCATTTTTTTACTCAGCAATTACTTAACTCTCAAATATTCTTCTTTCCTCCCAATTTAAGGACAAAGTAAGTATTACACTATGTAGAGCAGATAAATCCATCCCATGGATCTTATTACAGCTAAAGGTATAGATTGTGAAAATATTTTCATTTCTATTTTAAATTATCAGATATCTAAATTTTTCATGAATTTTTATGAAATATGCCCTTAAAAATTAAAGCATTGTATTAAGTTAGGAAGATGGTTTTAGGATACCGATAAAATAACTTTTATATTATGATAATTCTGCAGTTCATAACATGAAAAATTAATTTAACATCTAATGTAGAGTCTTGGATCTGAATTTAAATATAATACTACTATTATAAATCTATTAATTCCCCCTGGTTTTCTTATTAAGCTATAAACTACTTATCCACATCTCAGAAGTGAACATAAAAATATATATATGGTATAGTGAGAATTTTTTAACTTTATGTTGCATTTTTCTATCAGTTCCACGTTTACATTTGAAGCACAATTTAGAAATTTAGAGTCTAGTCTAAATGACAGAAAACTATTCATAACAGGACGTTATTGGACCCTGTAGTACTCCATGAGGATAAAACCAAAAATTCTTTATTGTTTGTTGTGGTGTCATATTTTACATCTCACTCTAAAGTAAATATCATGAAAATAAAATGTGTATAAAAATAAACTAACAAGAACTTCTTTATTAACACTGGCCTTTTAGTACAATTTAGTTGTGGGAGAAAATGAGTTAAAGCCCAATAGGAGTGTGTGTGTATGTGTGTGTGTGTGTGTGTGTGTGTGTGTGTGTGTGTGTAAAAGTTATGTGTCATTGCTACCACAAGAAAACTTTGCATTTTTGTGATAAAGCTCCTCGGTTTTACTTATCAATATTACATCTTAAGGAAACAAATGTTAAAATAAGGAGAATAATATTTAAAGTCATAGAGCATGGATGAGCTCCAGGGAGTACAAAAGTCCCTAAAATTGTGTGCAAAATGTGTTTTATCTATGAACTTTTTGAAACAGAGTGATTTCAAAGCTTTTATCATGGAGGTCAAGACACCGAAAAGTCAAGAACCACGGAATCTGTGTTTTAGTCAGCACAGCGTAATTCTACACGATATGATCTGGGTAAATCACGTAGAGCCTTAAGTCTTCGAGATAGCTAAAGTGAGCTAAGTGTTAAGGAAATGAACCATATGCTTATAACTCCACCTTCATAATTAATAGGGGAGCTTTGTTCATCAATTTTTCTATAATCTCCTTAAAATGGCTGTTTTATATTAAAATAATAATGCTTATTAGGAAGTGTTTATTCAGAAATATCTGTACCTAAAATTGGAACAAAACGGACATAAATTACTTATGAAAACATTCAAATGCTGCTGCTGCTTCTGCTAAGTCGCTTCAGTCGTGTCCGACTCTGTGCGACCCCGTAGACGGCAGCCTACCAGGCTCCCTCGTGCCTGGGATTCTCCAGGCAAGAACACTGGAGTGGGTTGCCATTTCCTTCTCCAGTGCATGAAAGTGAAAAGTGAAAGGGAAGTCGCTCAGTCGCATCCGACTCTTCACGATCCCATGGACTGCAGCCCACCAGGCTCCTCCATCCATGGGATTTTCCAGGCAAGAGTACTGGAGTGGGGTGCCATCACCTTCTCTGATTTAAATGCTAGATAAATATAAGGAGACTTTATTACCAGTTCTGTAGTATCAGGAGGTAGTTAAATAGGTTTATTATCATACCTAAATTTCTTATTACTCTCTAAAAGGTGTGGCTCATGTCTTTATAAGAATATATCTTTGCAAGGTGATAATCAGTGATGTCCCAGTGTCATTTAGAGACTGACAGTATTCTGAGCTACATGTCTTATTTCACAAAGCTATGAATTTGTATTGTGATAACGGTTTATTTCTCTTCTTCAAATTCTGAATTCTGACAGGAAAAAAGAATTTCAAATCTCTTTATTTACCATGCCATCACAAACACACACATTCATACCTGCATGCCCACATAGACATTTAAGTTATTCAATATTGCATCCTTTTTCCTTGTTACAGTAAAATATTCTCCTCCTACAATTATTTTACTCATAAAGCTTTTCTGTTCTCAAACTCAAAAGATTTTTATATTTCCAAAATTTTAAAATATAGATATATCCATAAGATGGTGCTGTATCTTTAATTTGGTGAGATACTTGAATGCTAAAATATGTCTATTACATATGCAGTTAAAAGACTAGGTTATAGAGTTTGATCTTTAAAGAGTCTTATGCTGTAAAAATGTCAGTATAAGTATAATTAGAATCTTTACATAATTATTTTTCATATATCACAGAATGTTAAAGCCTCTTTGCCCAGATTTAGTTGCCAACCATAGGTGAAAAAAAAAATAACTGAAATTCTCATTTCAACTAACATTTTCTGAACAGCCACTTTGCACATACTACATATGACAAATGAAACAGTTGAATTATATAAGTATCAATTTCTACCAAGGTCAATAAGAGTCTTTAAAAGTCCTTTGAAACATCCAATTTGATGGAAATTAAAAATGACATTGCATGCAAGAACTTCCTTTCAAATGTTGAGAAACTGTAGGGGAATTAACTCAATCATTTTCTCTACCTAGTAAGATTATATACCTAGTGAGGGAAAAGTAATTTAAGATATGCTAATTATAGAATGTATTTCTGATTCAGGCTGATGCAGTCAGGAGTGGTAATATTTCATATCCCATTTAATTATCACTTATAAACAGATTTAATAAACAGAGTGTTTAAAATTGGTTGTAGGATATTTTATTTTTAAGATGAATGATCTTATGCCAAAGGAATAGAAACCATTGCAGTGGAGGTGACAAGGTAACAGGGGAAAGTGTGGAAAGGGAATATGTGGAGTGATGAAGGTTGATGCGGGTGAAGCCAGGACGAGAGCCAAGTCTTCATCACTAAATCACATGAAAATCTCTAATGAAATATTTACTGCTATGATTTGGGGGCATATTTAATTTTATAGATTTGCTTTTCTAGCAACTGCTTAGAATTTTCTCTTCCTTTGAACAATGTCATCTTCTGTATTACACCATTATTACATCTCTTAATTCAAGCTGATGTAGTAGTTTTGCAGAAAACTTTAATTAGTCATTAGGAAGTACTGGTAAACAGAATCCCCTATAGCATTATATTACAAGATAGCAAAATCTATTGACCAATTATTATTAAAAATTATACATCTAGGCTAAAATTTTCTGTCAACAAAATATCAAAATATGCTATTGTCTTAAAGAGCTATAAAATAATTCTAAGAAATTATGAATTTCTTAGAAATATGTAATACCAGACTTGTAGGGGCATTTTTACCTTCTCAAATCCAAATAATATTGGCATTTATGTAAATAAAGTAATACAATGAAACTTACATTTGTATGATCTAAAATTTTAAAAATTAAGAAACTAAGATCAAGTAATGTTGTTGACAGTCATTTTCATTAAGATTATCTATCATCCCCTTTCAATGAAATATTTTTCTTCTCAGTTGACATAGTGTTGGTTATGCAATGATACATAATAAACATTTATGTTGATGGCGTCTTCCCAGAATGCTTTCTTGAACAATATTATTCAGTGGGGAGAAATAGTATTATGATGTAAAAGCTAGTGAGCATTAAAAAGATAGAGAAAATAAATATTACTTATAAATTTTGTTTGCACGTTCATTTTGAAAATAGGACCAACTGCATTGGTTGGTAAAGCAATACCTGGTCAAGTGCTTCAAAAGAAATCAAAGAGAGGATAAAAGTGTCTATAGGGAGAAAGTAAAGGTACCACATGGCAGGGGCTATGTGCAGGAAATCTTCTGATGTTAAAAGACCATAAAAGGGACCTTCCTTGGTTGTCCAGTGGCTAAGACTGTGGGCTCCTAATGCAGGGGGCCCAGGTTCGATCCCTGGTCAGGGAACTAGATCCCACAGGCCCCAACTAAAGACTCCACATGCAATGATGAAGACTGAAGATCTTGTGGGCTGCAGTTGATAATTGGCACCTTCCAATAAATAAATATTTTTTTTAAAAATAAAAGACCATGAAGAATGCTAAGAAGGTAACAATAGACAGAGTTCTATTATGACAATCCCTACAGCTTAATTAATAGATATTTGTTAAGAATTCACTCTGAGAAAGGCAAATGAGCAAAAAATACACAATTTCTCTCTCATGGAACCTAAAGTATAGGGTGAAGATAGACATTAAAAACCCATACACATAAATATATAATTACATACTGAAATAATAGCATTAAAGTAGACACCCTGGGTACAATGAGACCATATGACCAGAAGGTATGACTTAGAAGGTAGAGGGATGGGGGAAGCAGCTGGTGCTTGAGCAGAGATCTTCAGGGTAAGTGTGAGTTAGAAAGTCTTTATTACGTGTCTGGGATTTGCTTCAAAATTATCTGGGGTGGAGGTAGGATGAAAGTGAAAGTAAAAGTCGCTTAGTCGTGCTAGACTCTTTGCAACCCCATGGACTATACCGTCCACAGAATTCTCCAGGCCAGGATACTAGAGTGGGTAACCTTTCCCTTCTCCAGGGTATCTTCCCAACCCAAGGATTGAACCCAGGTCTCCCACATTGCAGGCAGATTCTTTACCAGCTGAGCCACCAGGGAAGCCCAAGAATACTGGAGTGGGTAACCTATTCCTTCTCCAGAGGATTTTCCTGACCCAGGAGGTAGGGGGAGTGATGCCATAGATGAAATAAGATGAGACATGTATTATTACTATGAATGTTAGACCATTTCAATAAGAAGCCCTTTATGTGTTTATATGTAATAAGTATATATATACATATATATAGTTATTGTATAGTATTTCAGGCAGAAGGTGGAACATATTTGAAGACCTTGAGGCAAGAAGGAGTTTGGTTTGTTCTAAATGCCAGGAAGAAGGCCAGGGTGGCTGCAATGCATAGAAGTGAAGCCAGACAGAATAGAGTGCTGTAGACCATCCTAAAGGTGTTGACCTTTATCCGAAGAGCAATGAAGGGTGTTAGGCACCAGAGTTATATTCACATATTTTATTTTTTACAATAAAAATCACCCAGGTTGTACTACAGAGATTAGAGGATGGCAAGAGTAGGCAAGGGTGATGGAAATGAAGGAAAGGAAGTGACTGGAAAGAAATAGAGGAAGTACAACTGAAATACCTTGAACATCTTGAAGATATTAGGCAAAGATGAGAGAAAAGTGTTGAGAAACTCCCAAAATTTGTAGTTTGTGCAGCACTCAGCTTGAGAAATTCTTTTAATTGAAAATTTTTTGTTTTTATCAGATTTCTTTTTTTTTTCTTTTTTTTAATTTTTTAAATTTTACTTTACAATTCTGTATTGGTTTTGCCATACATTGACATGAATCCACCACGGGTGTACATGCGTTCCCAAACATGAACCCCCCTCCCCACAACATCTCTCTGGGTCATCCCCATGTACCAGCCCCAAGCGTGCCGTATCCTGCATCGGACATAGACTGGCAATTCGATTCTTACATGATATTATACATGTTTCAATGCCATTCTCCCAAATCATGTCACCCTCTCCCTCTCCCTCTGAGTCCAAAAGTCCACTATACACATCTGTGTCTTTTTTGCTGTCCTGCATACAGGGTCATCATTGCCATCTTTCTAAATTCCATATATATGTGTTAGTATACTGTATTGGTGTTTGTCTTTCTGGCTTACTTCACTCTGTATAATCGGCTCCAGTTTCATCCATCTCATCATAACTGATTCAAATGTATTCTTTTTAACGGCTGAGTAATACTCCATTGTGTATATGTACCACTGCTTTCTTATCCATTCATCTGCTGATGGACATCTAGGTTGTTTCCATGTCCTGGCTATTATAAACAGTGCTGCGACGAACATTGGGGTACATGTGTCTCTTTCAATTCTGGTTTCCTCAGTGTGTATGCCCAGCAGTGGGATTGCTGGGTCATAAGGCAGTTCTATTTGCAATTTTTTAAGTAATCTCTACACTGTTCTCCATAGTGGCTGTACTAGTTTGCATTCCCACCAACAGTGTAAGAGGGTTCCCTTCTCTCCACACCCTCTCCAGCATTTATTGCTTGCAGATTTTTGGATCACAGACATTCTGACTGGTGTGAAGTGGTACCTCATTGTGGTTTTGATTTGCATTTCTCTAATAATGAGTGATGTTGAGCATCTTTTCATGTGTTTGTTAGCCATCCGTATGTCTTCTTTGGAGAAATGTCTATTTAGTTCTTTGGCCCATTTTTTGATTGGGTCGTTTGTTTTTCTGGAATTGAGCTGCAGGAGTTGCTTGTATATTTTTGAGATTAGTTGTTTGTCAGTTGCTTCATTTGCTATTATTTTCTCCCATTCGGAAGGCTGTCTTTTCACTCTGCTTATATTTTCCTTTGTTGTGCAGAAGCTTTTAATTTTAATTAGGTCCCATTTGTTTATTTTTGCTTTTATTTAAACTAACATTTTTGACTTGCTATTGTTTTCATACCACAGAATCTTGAGCCGTTTGATCCCTTTTGTCTTTTTTAAAAGATTGAAGTCATTGCAAGGGATTTGCCTGGCTGCTTAGTTGGTAAAGAATCTGCCTGCAATGCTGGAGACCCTGGTTCAATCTCTGGGTTAGGAAGACCCCTGGAGGAGGGCCTGGCAACCCACTCCAGTATTCTTGTCTGGAGAATCCACATGAACAGAGGAGCTTGGCGGGCTACAGTCCATGGGTCACAAAGAGTCAGACACAACTTAGTGACTAAGCACAATCAATATTGATATGAGCTTCCCTCTTAGCTTGGTTGGTAAAGAATCTGCCTGCAATAGGCTTCCCTCGTGCGTCAGTTGGGAAAGAATCTGCCTGCAGTGCATGAGACTGAGGTTCAATTCCTGGGTCAGGAAGATTCCCTGGAGAAGGAAATGGCAATCCACTCCAGTATCTTTCCTGGAGAATCCCATGGACAGAGGAACCTGGCAGGCTACAGTCCATGGGGCCACAACAGTCAGACATGACTTGGAGTCTAAGCCAATACTACAATCCGTACAAGAGTGCTAAATTCTTTCTATTTAGTTTCTATTTCATCTAGAGTATGGAGACTCCAAAATTAGGTAAACTTTTGTGAGTAGAATAAAACCAGCTTTTTTGCTGGGGGAGAGGAGAATATAATTGCTTTACAATGCTTTGTTAGTTTCTGCTGCTGCTGCTGCTGCTGCTGCTAAGTCGCTTCAGTCGTGTCCGACTCTGTGCGACCGCACAGACGGCAGCCTACTAGGCTCCCCCGTCCCTGGGATTCTCCAGGCAAGAATACTGGAGTTTCTACTATACAACAAAGTGAATCAGTCATATGTACACATATTTCCTGTCCCTCTTAAACTGCCCCGCACTCTCCATCCCACACCTCTGGGTCCCCACAAAGCACTGAGCTAAGCTCCCTGTGCTATGCAGCAATTTCCCATTAGCTATCTATTTTACACATGGTAGTGTATATATGTCAATCCTTGTCTCCCAGTTCGTCCCACCATCCCCTTCCTGCCCTGTGATCACATGTCCATTCTCTGTGTCTATGTCTCTATTCCAGGGAAGGACTAAAACCAACTTTAATACTTTGGATCCTGTCAAGGAATGCAGGATATCAGTTATATTTGTATTTCTGATGTTTATTTCCCTCCTGTCATCTTCCAGCATTTCAAAGAATTGTAAATATATGGACTGTGCACAGATACAATAAATTTTTGATAAATAAAACAAAGAAATCATTATGATGAAAATTTAAAGCCAAAATGAGAAGATTGATCTTTTCCTTCCTTTCTTTCAATACTCATAATAATGACACCAATAGATTTAATTACATTCCTAATTCATATGGACAAGAGGCCAGAAATGGTTCAGGATTGGCTATTAAAAGATTTTAGCTTAGACAGAAAATTTCATCCAAAATCCTCACTGGAGAATATCTGTCACAGGATGAAACACTCACTACCGTGAAGGATACTTAAGTGAAATTTATTGCTTCCAGACTGTTAGTCAGTTTCATGTTGGTGATGCAATACTGTTCAAACGTTCCTGTTTAATATTTTAACAGGAAAGTTTGGAGCTGATGTAACTCTTTATCTGCATCACCAAAAACTTTTTCAGGAAATCATGGGAGAAGTTTTGGGACAAAAAGGCAGCCTATGTTACAATAGAAAGTAGAAAAACCTAAATGGCAACTCTAAACCTTGAATTTCTCTGTGATTTGGTATGAGGAACAAACTTCCTCCTAACCTGAACCCAAACTAACCATTATCTTGGCCTGAATCCTAAGTAAATAAAATGTGAAATGTATTAAAAAAGAGACATCTCATTTGGCTATATCTTGCTTTAAGGTAAATGGAGAAGGAAAAAGATAAATGAACATTTTCTTCCTATCATAGTGACCTAGCTTTGGAATTCACTAGCTCCTTTGGTTGTTTTTCTGAATTATCTGTATTTTAAAATGAAACTCAATTTTTAAACTGCAGAAAATATATTAAATTCAAATATTTTCCCTTTATTAAAACACTCTTTGGGGCAAAAGGCATCCTGTTAGAAGACTGCAGCAACATTCTCATTAGTGTTAGGATTTATACAATGTCAGTCTGGGTACCATTAGTTGGGTAGTAGAGGTCAGAAACGACAGCTTCTGTATGTTCCATACGGGTCAACTGCTATAAGGGGAAGGGACTTCCTTGACATTTTTTTCCTGCTCTTGTCAAAAATAGAAATTAATTACTCCCCTTATAATAAATATGCTTTATATTTTTGTTATTTATGAACTGAGAATGCTGTTTGCAAAGAATTTACTTCAATTTATTTTAACAAATGTACTTACACACTTATGACACCAGGCACTGAGATTCTGCAGGAAACAAAATAGACTTAAAGGAAACACTACAATTTCCATAACACTTTTAACATGTTCAAAGAACTCTGACAGTGATTACTTTATTTTTTGCAATAGTCTTTCAAAAAAAGTACAGAGAGATTAAACGATTTGCCAAGATCTCGTTATTTAATTGATGAAATATTCTCTTAATTCTTGATCTATTTTACTTTCTCCTGAGTTATGGACCTTTGCTTTGTCCTCCAACTAATTATCTTTACCTGAACATTTGAAAAGAATTCATTATTTCTTGTATAGGTAGAAGTATGAGAGAGATTCTGTACCCGTATTGTCAGTGTTCAAATTCTTTCTGCCACCCACTTAGGTGGCTGAATAACAAACCACCAAAAACCCACTGGAGAAAACGACAGTCAGCCCTTCTCCCTCACCTCTCTTGTGTTGTTGGAAGAGGGTGTTTGCTATGACCAGTTTGTTCTTTTGGCAAACACCCTCTTCCAACAACACATGAGAAGATACTACACATGGACATCACCAGATGGTCAATACCAGAATCAGACTGATTATATTCTTTGCAGCCAAAGATGGAGAAGCTCTATACAGTCAGCAAAAACAATACCAGGAGCTGACTGTGGCTCAGATCATGAACTCTTTATTGCCAAATTCAGACTTAAATTGAAGAAAGTAGGGAAAACCACTAGACCATTCAGGTATGACCTAAATCAAATCCCTTATGATTATACAGTAGAAGTGACAAATAGATTAGAGGGATCAGATCTGATAGACAGAGTGCCTGATGAACTATGGATGCAGGTTTGTGACATTGTACAGGAGACAGGGATGAAGACCATCTCCAAGAAAAGGAAATGAAAAACAGAAAAATGGTTGTCTGAGGAGGCCTTAAAATGGCTGTGAAAAGAAGAGAAGCAAAAAGCAAAGGAGAAAAGGAAAGATATACCCATTTGAATTCAGAGTTCCAAAGAATAGCAAGGAGAGATAAGAAAGCCTTCCTCACTGATCAGTCCAAAGAAATAGAGGAAAACAACAGAATGGGAAAGACTAGAGATCTCTTCAAGAAAATGAGAGATACCAAGGGAACATTTCATGCAAAGATGGGCTCGATTAAGGACAGAAATGGTATGGACCTAAAAGAAGCAGAAGATATTTAAAGAGGTGGCAAAAATACACAGAAGAACTATATAAAAGAGATCTTCACGACCCAGATAATCACGATGGTGTGACCACTCACCTAGAACCAGACATCCTGGAATGTGAAGTCAAGTGGGCCTTAGAAACCATCACTATGAACAAAGCTAGTGGAGGTGATGGAATTCCAGTTGAGCTATTTCAAACCCTAAAAAGATGATGCTGTGAAAGTGCTGCACTCAATATGCCAGCAAGTTTGGAAAACTCAGCAGTGACCACAGGACTGGAAAAGGTCAGTTTTCTTTCCAATACCAAAGAATGCTTAAACTACCAGACAATTGCACTCGTCTCACAGGCTGCCGTCTATGGGGTTGCACAGAGTCGGACATGACTAAAGCAACTTAGCAGCTTAGCAGCAAAGGCTAGCAAAGTAATGCTCAAAATTCTGCAAGACAGGCTTCATCAGTACGTAAACCATGAACTTCCAGATGTTCAAGCTGGTTTTAGAAAAGGCAAAGGAACAGAGATCAAATTGCCAACATCTGCTGGATCATCAACAAAGCAAGAGAGCCCCAGAAAAACATCTTTTTCAGTTTTATTGACTATGCCAAAGCCTTTGATTGTGTGGATCATGACAAACTGTGGAAAACTCCTAAAGATATGGAAATACTAGACCACCTGACCTGCCTTTTGAGAAACCTGTATGCAGGTCAAGAAGCAACAGTTAGAACTGGACATGGAACAACAGACTGGTTCCAAATCAGGAAAGAAGTATGTCTAGGCTGTACATTGTCACCCTGCTTATTTAACTTATATGCAGAGTACATAGTGAGAAATGCTGGGCTGAAAGAAGCACAAGCTGGAATCAAGATTGCTGGGAGAAATATCAATAACCTCAGATATGCAGATGACACCACTTTTATGGCAGAAGGTGAAGAAGAACTAAAGAGCCTCTTGATGAAAGTGAAAGAGGAGAGTGAAAAAGTTGACTTAAAGCTCAACATTCAGAAAACTAAGATCATGGCATCTGGTCCCATCACTTCATGGCAAATAGTGACAGACTTTATTTTGGGGGGCTCCAAAATCACTGCAGATGGTGATTGCAACCATGAAATTAAAAGACACTTGCTCCTTGGAAGAAAAGTTATGACTAACCTAGACAGTATATTAAAAAGCAGAGACATTACTTCACCAACAAAGGTCTGCCTAGTCAAGGCTATGGTTTTTCCAGTAGTCACGTATGGATGTGAAAGTTGGACTGTAAAGAAAGCTGAGCACCAAAGAATTGACGCTTCGAACTGTGGTGTTGGAGAAGACTCTTGAGAGTCCCTTGGACTGCAAGGAGATGCAACCAGTCCATCCTAAAGAAATCAGTCTGAATGTTCATTGGAAGGACTGATGCTGAAGCTGAAACTCTAATACTTTGGCCACCTGATGCAAAGAACTGACTCATTTGAAAAGACCCTGATGCTGGGAAAGATTGAAGGCAGGAGAAGAAGGGGATGACAGAAGATGAGATGGTTGAATAGCATCACTGACTCAATGGACATGAGTTTGTGTAAACTCCGGGAGTTGGTGATGGACAGGGAGGCCTGTTGTGCTGCATTCCATGGGGTCGCTATGAGTCAAACACGACTGAACGACTGAATGAACTTAAATGCTCACCTCTCTGTGGGTTACCTGATCCAGGCTGGGCTGTGCTCCAAATTACAGGTCAGTTCCAGGTCCATTCCACTTGTCTTTCATCCTCTCTGAACCAGGAGGCTATCCTAGGGCATGTTCGCCTCATATTGAAAGCAGGGAAATAAGAGGAAAAGTCCTTCATGCATGCATGTTTCAAACCCGTTCTTGTGTTATGTCTGCTAGTATCCCATTGGCCAAAGCAAATCACACGGCCAAGCCCAAAGTCTAACCAAGGGACCAGGAAGTACACTCCATAGCCAATCACATGACCAACCCTAAGATCAGTAGATGGAACAGTGATAGTAAGGGAGGGTGAATATTTTTGAACCATAATTTAATCTACCATGGTGGCCTTAACATTTCTTGCCTTAATTTCTCTCTTTGTAAAGCTTCCCTAAGGATGCTGTGAGAATTCAGTAAAGCAGTGAGGATGCTTAGCTCAGGTTGAGTATTAGACAAACAGTAGACACTGCCTGTTTCAATATGTCTCTTCTTATTTAATGGAATCCTACCTCCAGGCCTTTCATAGCCATCCCATTTCCTCTTATATTCATTCTTTTTCTTTTGTTCAGTCCAAGACAGTTTGCACTTGGGTGTGGCTAGCTCTAGTAACTAAATCAATAAATGACTTCTCTATAGGGAAGATCACTTCATGGGAAATAGATGGGGAAACAGTGGATACAGTGTCAGACTTTATTTTTTGGGGCTCCAGAATCACTACAGATGGTGACTGCAGCCATGAAATTGAAAGACGCTTACTCTTTGGAAGAAAAGTTATCACCAACCTAGATAGCATATTCAAAAGCAGAGACATTACTTTGCCAACTAAGGTCCGTCTAGTCAAGGCTATGGTTTTTCCAGTAGTCATGTATGGATGTGAGAGTTGGACTGTGAAGAAGGCTGAGCGCCGAAGAACTGATGCTTTTGAACTGTGGTGTTGGAGAAGACTCTTGAGAGTCCCTTGGACTGCAAGGAGATCCATCCAGTGCATTCTGAAGGAGATCAACCCTGGGATTTCTTTGGAAGGAATGATGCTAAAGCTGAAACTCCAGTACTTTGGCCACCTCATGCGAAGAGTTGACTCATTGGAAAAAACTCTGATGCTGGGAGGGATTGGGTGCAGGAGGAGAAGGGGACGACAGAGGATGAGATGGCTGCATGGCATCACGGACCTGATGGACGTGAGTCTGAGTGAACTCCGGGAGATGGTGATGAACAGGGAGGCCTGGCGTGCTGTGATTCATGGAGTCGCAAAGAGTCGGACACGACTGAGCGACTGAACTGAACTGAACTGATAGGGAAGATCTCTCAGGTAAGCTGTACAAGTTTCCCTTCTTTATTTAAGGCACAACTCACCATTGAGCTTTCTGATCCAGATGAGCCTGCTAACATCCAAAATCCAGATTAATGAGGTAAATATCCATTTTTATACTCTAAATTTTCTGTGATGAATGTTTCTTTTTCAAAAGAAGGCAAAAAGTACTATAATAAAGATAAACTAATTAAAGCAATACCATCTCTATGAAGTTTTCTTTAACTTCTCTTTTCTCAATTTGTCAATATTTTTTTTCTTAACCTTTATTATAGCAGTGTCTAGATTGTATGTGACGTGTTTACTCCTAGTTCTTAACATGAAATCTTCTAGGAAATGGTTTCTTATTCTTGTCTCTTTCCTAACACAGTACATGATACAAAGAAATGATCCATAATTTTCATTGAATAGAATTAGGGAGAAGCCAGCAATGGAACAGAACAAAAGATCATTGATTTCACTTCTGACTCAACTTCAAAAGTGATGTTCACTAAAAGTCTGCTGTATGTAAACTACACCTCAATAAAACTTAGTTTTCAAAAAAGATTCCCAAAAGACATAGAATAAACGCCATATGGAGTATTAACCATTTCCTGGCAGATGATGATATTTATTATAAAATAGGTATAAAATAATATTACTGAATATTTTAAAATTGAGCTTTGGTTCGTACTAGAAAATCAGGATTGTGAAAAATATGAAAGGTAGCACAAAAATAATCTTTTCAATAATTGGTGCTAGATTAACTGGATACCCATACAAAAAATAAGTATCAACCGTCATCTCCTATCATACACAAATATTAACTCAAATTGATGGTACACCTAAGAGAGAACCTAAATCTATAAAAATTTCTTGACAGGTAAAATCTTCCTGACATTAAGTTATGTAAAGATTTCTCAGATTAGAGACAAAAAAAGTAAATCATAAAAGAAAAAATGATAAATATGTTTCTACCAAAATTAAAAATATTTTTCTATACAAAGACACTAATTATATTGGAAAAAAATTTAGCAACAACACATGTATCTTGGCAAAGGACTTGGACCCAACATATATAATGGACTTGTACAACTCATTAATAAGTCAATAATATAACATAAAAATAGGCAAGATATTCCACAGAAGAGGATATATGAATGGCAAGTGAACACATGAAAAGATGCTCAACATCATTAACCATTAAGAAAATTTAGATTAAAACCACAATAAGACGGTACTATATACCCACATCCTGGAATGTGAAGTCAGGTGGGCCTTAGAAAGCATCACTACTAACATAGCTAGTAGAGGTGATAGAATCCAGTTGAGCTATTTCAAATCCTAAAACATGATGTTGTAAAAGTGCTGCACTCAATATGCCAGCAAATTTGGAAAACTCAGCAGTGGCCACAGGACTGGAAAAGGTCAGTTTTCATTCCAATCCCAAAGAAAGGCAATGCCAAAGATGTTCAAACTACCGCACAATTGCACTCATCTCACATGCTAGTAAAGTAATGCTCAAAATTCTCCAAGCCAGGCTTCAGCAATACGTGAACCGTGAACTTCCAGATGTTCAAGCTGGTTTTAGAAAAGGCAGAGGAACCAGAGATCAAATTGCCAACATCTGCTGGATCATCAAAAAAGCAAGAGAGTTCCAGAAAAACATCTATTATTGTTTTATTGACTATGCCAAAGCCTTTGACTGTGGGGATCACAATAAACTGTGGAAAATTCTGAAAGAGATGGGAATACCAGACCACTTGACCTACCTCTTGAGAAATCTGTATGCAGGTCAAGAAGCTGCAGTTAGAACTGGACATGGAACAACAGACTGGTTCCAAATAGGAAAAGGAGTACGTCAAGGCTGTATATTGTCACCCTGCTTATTTAACATATGCAGAGTACATCATGAGAAGTGGTGGGCTGGAAGAGGCACAAGCGGGAATCAAGATTGCTGGGAGAAATATCAATAACCTCAGATGTGCAGATGACACCACCCTTATGGCAGAAAGTGAAGAGGAACTAAAGAGCCTCTTGATGAAAGTGAAAGAGAGTGAAAAAGTTGGCTTAAAGCTCAACATTCAGAAAACTAAGATCATGGTATCCGGTCCCATCACTTCATGGCAAATAGGTGGAGAAACAGTGGAAACAGTGTCACACTTTATTTCTTTGGGTTCCAAAATCACTGCAGATGGTGACTGCAGCCATGAAATTAAAAGACGCTTACTCCTTGTAAGGAAAGTTATGACCAACCTAGATAGCATATTGAAAAGCAGAGACATTACTTTGCCAACAAAGGTCCATCTAGTCAAGGCTATGGTTTTTCCAGTGGTCATGTATGGATGTGAGAGTTGTCTATAAAGAAAGCTGAGCACTGAAGAATTGATGCTTTTGAACTGTGGTATTGGAGAAGACTCTTGGAAGTCCCTTGGACTGCAAGGAGATGCAACCAGTCCATCCTAAAGGAGATCAGTCTTGGGTGTTCATTGGAAGGACTGATGTTGAACCTGAAACTCCAGTACTTTGGCCACCTGATGTGAAGAGCTGATTCATTTGAAAAGACCCTGATACTGGGCGAAATTGAGGGCAGGAGGATAAGGGGATGATAGAGGATGAGATGGTTGGATGGTATCACCGACTCAACGGACACGAGTTTGGGTAAACTCTGGGAGTTGGTCATGGACAGGGAGGCTTGGTGTGCTGCAGTTCATGGGGTTGCAAAGAGTTGGACTTGACTGAGCCACTGAACTGAACTAAACTGATATACCCGTTTGAATTAAAGTTACAAAGACTAACAACAGCAATGCTTAGTGAGAATGTGGAATTCATGAAACATATTTCACTGATGCCAATGTGAAATGGTGCAACCACTTTGAAAAATTTTTTGACAGTTTCTAATACAGTTAGACATTTAAGGTTACCATGCTTGCATTCTAAGTCACTTCAGTCATATCCGACTCTTTGCAACCCCATGGACTGTAGCCAGCCAAGCACCTCTCTCCATGGGATTCTCTAGGCAAGAATACTGGAGTGGGTTGCCATTCCCTTCTCCAGGGGATCTTCCTGATGTAGGGATTGAACCCAAGTGTCTTAAACATCTCTTGCATTGGTAGGACGGTTTTTTACCACTATTGCCACCTGAAAAACCCATAAGGTTACTGTATGACCATTCCTAAGTTACCCTAGAAGAATGAGAACTTGTGTCTACACAAAGACTAGTATATGAGTGGTCAGATCAGCATTATTCATGATAGTTAAAACCTGGAAGCTATCCAATTGTTTATCGGCTGGTGAATGGATTTTTTAAAAGTGGTGAATTGATATAATTGAATATTCCTCAGTAATAAAAAGGAATAAACTCCTGATACATACAACATGGGTCAATCTCAAAACTATTATTATGAATGAAAGAAGCCAGACACAAAAAGTACATATGTATCTATTTCATTAAAATTTTAGAAATTGCAAACTAATCTATCAGTACAGAAGGCAGATCAATGGTTGCCTGGAGCCAGGAGCAGAGAGAGAAATAAATTGCATGGGGCCATGGGGAATATTTGGGAGGTTATTAAAGCATTCCATATTGTGATTTGTAGCAATAGTTTATCAGATACACATATATGTCAAAGCTCAACAATTTTATCATTAATATGCAGTTCATTATTTATAAATTATAGCTCTATAAAGTTGATTTTAAAGGTAAAAGGCTTCCAAAAGGCAAGGGATGGAATGACCTATAGAGAATTAACATTTTATTGGCAGATAATTTATTACAAAATAGAAAAAAGTAATACTGCTGAATATCTGAAAAAAATTCTTTAGTGCTTAAAAAAATCAACATTCCACAGATCTTGGAGGGTCACATAATCAAATATACATTATTTTTATCCTGCTTTCTGAGTCTATGAATTCTTCCTCCTACCTCATCTCTACTCTACTCCCCCTACTTCCTTAGCTGAACAGATGGATATTGTTTCCCTTCTTCTCTCCTCTCTCCTTATTTCTCTCTTCTTCCTATGTTGAAAAAAGATCTTTTATTTTAGGCAGCGCTGATTACACAAAAGGATTAATTTGAGGGAGGAGGGAGAATATTTCAGGTGTAAAAATAAAATATAATACTAACTGTAGTACATGTAATCCCATTAAAGCAATTGGAAGTACTGGCCAAAAAAAAAAAAGGGTTACATATTTCACATGCGGTAGTGAGAATTCAGGGAAAGTACTCCCAAGTCATGGCATAGTATAAGTGCTTACAAAAGCTCATGAAATTCAGACCTAATTGAGTTCATCTCTGAGGAAATTGTTGCTGCTTTTTAGTTGCTATCCTCGCACAATTGGCACACTTGAACCTGCAAATTGATCTTACACTTTGTTTTTTCTTTCCTAAATATGACATTTACAAAGAACAGAGTAGGGTTTATGAATCTGTTTCCAAAATAAACTCAATTTTTCTGTAGTCCAACAAAAAATCACAGCTAAACTTTGTTACAGGACAATCTCCATAAGTTTCAACTAATTTAATTTTTTCATTTTGATTTCAGGGAGCTAATACTAAAGAGCTATAACATAGTCAAGTGAGATTCTTTGAATTCTAAAGGAATCTGTATATTTGGGGATTTTTTTTTTTCACCTAGAAGCATTGGGATTTATATAATTAAATTTTCCTATGGCAAATATATACCTACATATATTTCCACCACATTCACATATTTTTAAGAGCTGAAAGTAGGAAGAAAAAATTAAAGAGTTAGTGGGACAATACCAAATAACCAGCATTTTTAGTTAATGGCCAGTTTTCCAAATCTTTCATAATCCTGACCTATCCACAATGATATCATGCATGAAAATATGGGAAAATTTGTAGCATTTTTATGTACCGCAAAATATTATTAACATTTTTCCCTGTCACTGCCAACTCTTTATTTGAATTTTAGAGTTTGTATTATAATATAGTAACTTGCTAATACCCTTGAGATAGTCATCAGTAAATTCAAATGATGAGTTGAAGACTGACTAGAAATATAAAACTTGCTTTCCTGCACAAATGGCCTATGAACGATAGAGTACTATCCTGGCATGAGTGCATCTTGTTGATACTGTTAATTTTCAGCTGTAAAATGATCTGGAATTTTTTTCAAAGTCCATAGCTCTCTGTTCAGTAACAAAATTCCATTATTATTTGAAATGTGATATCTAATCATACTGGAAGTAAAAAATTTAAGGGGCTAATAGTAACAATAGTAATATTGTTACACCCAGAAGCATTGCCATCTACATAAAGGTGAATATGTGCATTATAGGCCAGTATTTTACTAAGACCTTAATATAAATTTTCTTACTGAGTTTGTATCAACTCCCACGAAGTAGTTTCTATTATTATGTCAACTTTGCAGCTGAAAAAACTGAGACTTGGAGATGTTAGGTAACTTCTTCAAGGTTGTGCTAATTGTAAAGAATCTGCCTACCAATGCAGGAGACAAAAGAGAAGCAGCTTTAATCCTTAAGTCAAGAAGATCCTCTGGAAGAGGAAAATGGAGGAGGAATAAGTATTCTTGTCTGAAAAACTCCATGGACAAGAAAAGCCTGGTGGGCTACAATTCATGGCCTCTCACAAGCTACAGTTCACAGCATCTCAAAGAGTCTGACACAACTGAGCAACGGAACACACACACACACATCTAAAAAAGACCCAGGGTTGGGGAACAAATGCCTTCATTCTCATTCTCTCTCAAGTTTCTTCAGTTAGTACACAGCTGAGCTGAAGTTTGAATAGTCTACCTGCAGAATTCAGTCTTTTAATACCACACAATTGCACTCATCTCACATGCTAGTAAAGTAATGCTCAAAATTCTCCAAGCCAGGCTTCAGCAATATGTGAACCGTGAACTTCCAAATGTTCAAGCTGGTTTTAGAAAAGGCAGAGGAACCAGAAATCAAACTGCCAACATCCACTGGATCATGGAAAAAGCAAGAGTGTTCCAGAAAAACATCTATTTCTGCTTTATTGACTACACCAAAGCCTTTGACTGTGTGGATCACAATAAACTGTGGAAAATTCTTCAAGAGATGGGAATACCAGAGCACCTAACCTGCCTCTTGAGAAACCTGTATGCAGGTCAGGAAGCAACAGTTAGAACTGGACATGGAACAACAGACTGGTTCCAAATAGGAAAAAAGAGTATGTCAAGGCTGTATATTGTCACCCTGCTTATTTAACTTACATGCAGAGAACATCATGAGAAACTCTGGGCTGGAAGAGGCACAAGCTGGAATCAAGATTGCTGGGAGAAATATCAATAACCTCAGATAGGCAGATGACACCACCTTTATGGCAGAAAGTGAAGAGGAACTCAAAAGCCTCTTGATGAAAGTGAAAGAGGAGAGTGAACAAGTTGGCTTAAAGCTCAACATTCAGAAAATGAAGATCATGGCATCCGGTCCCATCACTTCATGGGAAATAGATGGGGAAACAGTGGAAATAGTGGCTGCCTTTATTTTGGGGGGCTCCAAAATCACTGCAGATTGTGACTGCAGCCATGAAATTAAAAGACACTTACTCCTTGGAAGGAAAGTTATGACCAACCTAGATAGCATATTGAAAAGCGGAGACATTACTTTGCCAACAAAGGTCCGTCTAGTCAAGGCTATGGTTTTTCCTGTGGTCATGTATGGATGTGAGAGTTGGACTGTGAAGAAAGCTGAGCACCGAAGAATTGATGCTTTTGAACTATGGTGTTGGAGAAGACTGTTGAGAGTCCCTTGGACTGCAAGGAGATGCAACCAGTCTATCCTAAAGAAGATCAGTCCTGGGTGTTCATTGGAAGAACTGATGTTGAACCTGAAACTCCAATACTTTGGCCACCTGATGCGAAGAGCTGACTCATTTGAAAAGACCCTGATGCTGGGAAAGATTGAGGGCAGGAGGAAAAGGGGAAGACAGAGGATGAGATGGTTGGATGGCATCACTGACTCAATGCACACGAGTTTTGGTGAACTCCGGGAGTTGGTGATGGACAAGGAGGCCTGGCATGTTGTGGTTCATGGGGTCGCAAAGAGTCAGACACGACTGGGTGACCAAACTGAAGTGAACGGAATACCATGACTTGCAAATATTTGAAGTATATAGAGGAGTGAAAGGTAACTATTCCTAATCTTTAAGTAGAATGGCAGAAACTAGGCACCTTCCTTAGAAGATGTTAATATGCAGGGGTACAAGAAATATATTGATCTCATGTGTGTCAGGTTTTATAGCAGGCTCTAAAGTCCAAAATTCTATAATATTGGGAGTCTATTATTCAAGATTGCACAGACTAGCAAAGGAAAAAGCTATATAAAAAGTTAAAATAAAAATTTTGTAAATACAATGTTAAAACAGAGGTATGAAGAGAGCAAAAGATTTAAGCAAGTACTTACCTTCCCTCTTGGCTTTGTATTAACATGTTTTTTTATAACGTCACAGTAGTTGCTACATTATTATTTTTAATAACATTTAATAAGCAACTACTGCCTTCTCTGTAATAGTCTCAAGTATTTTAATGTACCATTATTTTGCTCATTGCAATTTTGTTTTCATTTTCTTTCTTAGGACAATTTTTAAATATAGAGATTGTTAAATTTTTTTTCAATTTATTTTCTAATTGTATTTCATTTCAAATTATGATGTCCAAAATTCTTAGCCATTTTTCGACTGAAACCAACTAAAACTATTGACTGCAACAGAGAGGAACCAATAATATGTTTACTAGACTTCTATTTATATCTTTACCATAAAAGCTAACCATTTTTTGTTATTTTATTTCAGAATAGGATATCCTCAGTAAAGTTACTAGTTTTCTAGTGGAAATAACACATCTGAATTTCCACATATTTTCACAAGAGATACAGGTTTGGTTGAAGCTGCAAATTAATCAGATAGAGATTCTGGTTTATTGTCCCACAGCTTGAATGGTGTTTTCCTCTTATTAGGAAAAAACTGTCTCTTCCTCAAGACAAGTACAGACAACTGTAGCAGTAAACACACAAGTCCAGGGCAATTGTGAAGGTAAATGACACTCCCTGGAGCTGTGCATGACCAACCAGAGACCCTGGCCCTGAGAGAGACCCCATCACTGCGTCTCTTCATGTCAGTGAACTTTTTCTGACTGTACCTGGCTAGTCTGGAAAAGAACTGAAGTAATCAGACATGGTTATTTGAATTTTTTGCAACTGAGAACCAGGATTACTAAAGCAAGATAAGAAAATAATTTGATATTTTAGTGTTCAGGGCATGTCAATTTCTACTGAGTGCCAGTGAATCTTCCTATTTGTCAGAGTCTTGCTGTTTAAACAGTTTAAACCCAAATTTCTCCTCCTGTCTCGATGTTTGAATGTAGCGTTTCAACACCCTCTAAGACAACATGAAATGAAATTATATTTTAACTGCTAAATATAATTTAGCTACTTAAATCACAAAATTTTATTATAAGTTTTTTTTTATGAAATCACATTTTTTTATGATGTGGTCATGTAAATAATTTAATGGAAAGAATCTTGTTCTCTATATATAATTGCTGATTAGCACTGGAAAGAATAAGACAAAATAAATGATAAGACATTAATTACAAGTTCTTCCACTTGAAGAATAACTAAAAATCAGATGGGTTTGTTTGGAGGTAGAGATGGGGATTTTATTTTAAGTGCTTTATTTTTAAGTGAGATTTATGAACCTTTATATTAAAGCAAGGAGCTTCCCTGGTAGCTCAGATGGTAAAGAATCTGCCTGAAATGTGGGAGACCCAGGTTCAATCCCTGGGCTAGGAAGAACCCCCTGGAGAAGGGAATGGCAACCCACTCTAATATCTTGCCTAAGGAATTTCATGGACAGAGGAGCCTGGTGGGCTATAGTCCATGGGGTCACAAAGAATCGGACATGACGGAGCAACTAACACACAGTGAAGCAAGTGGCTTCCCAGGGGGCACTAGTGGTAAAGAACTGCCTGTCAATGCAGGAGACATACGAGACACGGGTTTTGATTTCTGGGTCAGAAGGATCCCCTGGAGGAGAGCATGGCAACCCACTCCAGTATTCTTGCCTGGAGAATCCCATGGACAGAGGAACCTGGTGGGCTACGGTCCATAGGGTAGTGAAGAGTTAGACATGACTGATGTGACTTAGCAACACATGCATGCATAATGAAGCAAAAAGCCATCTTCGGAACAAACTATGTATAATATAGGATGGAACAGAACATTCTGAAGCAAGTGAAAAACAATATTAATAAGAATCTTTTAAAAACTTTAGCAAAATTCAGACATTGATTTCAATCCTAAGAAGGATACAAAATATTATGAGGGATTTCAGGAAATAAAAGATAAATCGTGTTGTGTGTATCTGTATGTATATGTCTAATATGGGTGCAAATGATACATGTAGTTAGGTTCAGAAGTACAGTTTAAGTTGTGTGTTTAACTATATAATCGTTTTTTTAATATTGATGCTTTTTCACTCTGCTTCAGTTCAGATCAGTTCGGTCACTCAGTCGTGTCCAACTCTTTGTGACCCCATGAGTTGCAGCACACAAGGCCTCCCTGTCCATCACCAACTCCCAGAGTTCACCCAAAGTCTTGTCCATCGAATTGGTGATGCCATTGAGCCATCTCATCCTCTGTTGTATCCTTCTCCTGCCCCCAATTCCTCCAGCGTCAGACTCTTTTCCAATGAGTCAACTCTTAGCATGAGGTGGCCAAAGTATTGGAGTTTCAGCTTTAGCATCAGTCCTTCCAAAGAACACCCAGGACTGATCTCCTTTAGAATGGATTGGTTGGATCTCCCTGCAGTCCAAAGGACTCTCAAGAGTCTTGTCTAACACCACAGTTCAAAAGCATCAATTCTTCAGCGCTCAGCTTTCTTCACAGTCCAACCTTCACATCCATACATGACTACTGGAAAAACCATAACCTTGACTAGATGGACATTTGTTGGCAAAGTAATGTCTCTGCTTTTCAATATGCTATCTAGGTTGGTCATAACTTTACTTCCAAGGACCAAGCGTCTTTTAATTTCATGGCTGCAATCACCATCTGCAGTGATTTTGGAGCCCCCCAAAATAAAGTCTGACACCGTTTCCACTGTTTCCCCATCTATTTGCCATGAAGTGATGGGACCAGATGCCATGATCTTAGTTTTCTGAATGTTGAAGTTTAAGCCAACTTTTTCACTCTCCTCTTTCACTTTCATCAAGAGGCTTTTGAGTTCCTCTTCACTTTCTGCCATAAGGGTGGTGTCATCTGCATATCCGGAGAAGGCAATGGCACCCCACTCCAGTACTCTTGCCTGAAAAATCCCATGGACGGAGGAGCCTGGTAGGTTGCAGTCCATGGGGTCACTAAGAGTCGGACACGACTGAGCGACTTCCCTTTCACTTTTCACTTTCATGCATTGGAGAAGGAAATGGCAACCCACTCCAATATTCTTGCCTGGAGAATCCCAGGGACGGGGGAGCCTGGTGGGCTTCCGTCTATGGGGTCGCACAGAGTTGGACACGACTGAAGCGACTTAGCAACAGCAGCAGCATCTGCATATCTGAGGTTATTGATATTTCTCCCGGCAATCTTAATTCCAGCTTGTGCTTCCTCCAGCCCAGCGTTTCTTATGTTGTACTCTGCATATAATTTAAATAAGCAGGGTGACAATATACAGCCTTGATGTACTCCTTTTCCTGTTTGGAACCAGTCTGTTGTTCCATGTCCAGTTCTGACTATTGCTTCCTGACCTGCATATAGGTTTCTCAAGAGGCAGGTCATGTGGTCTGGTGTTCCCATCTCTTGAAGAATTTTCCACAGTTTATTGTGATCCACACAGTCAAAGGCTTTTGCATAGTCAATAAAACAGAAATAGATGTTTTTCTGGAACGCTCTTGCTTTTTCTATGATCCAGTGAGTGTTGGCAATTTGATCTCACTCTGCTTAATTTCCATTAAAACATTTATAGAAGATTTTGAAGAAAGTCTATGAACTAATAATGCTTGCCATTTTCAAATGCCCATTTTTTTTTACATTTGTTGTTTTTCACCTTTGATGAGTATGACTAACAATGATTATCTGTTTTATACACTTCAAGACTGAAGTTGGGATAAGGCTTTGAGATTAATAGACTATTCATCTAGTACTCTTTTTCTTACAAAACATGGGAACTAGGGATGAGATTAAAATGTAACTAGCTACTATTTTCATAAATATTTTAGTTTTTGGATGAGATTGAAGTGAATAATTGAATATTCATTTTTTGAATAATAAAATTTAGTTATGGGCATACCTCCCTAATGTGTCATATTCAAAATTTAAGGTAGTCTAAAAATCAGGGACTCAAAAACTAAAAAGTTTCCTAGTAAACAGTGATTAAAAAACAGTAGATTAAGTTTATCTAGAATAAAAATTAAGTACCTCAAATTTCAAGTGAACATAAATCTCAGTGATTTTATATCTTAAGGAATTTGTAGCATCCAGCCTGGTGAAATACATCCATAGTGTTAGGTTGTACATAGTCCAGAGAAAGGATGATATACTGAAGATGAGCTGCTCTGAGAAAATGTGCCAGCATATTTAGAGGCTATATGACAAAATGAGCATGGGAAGAGTAAGTAGAAATGAGAGCTTGTTATTAGAACTTCAAGCAAAGGGATCCAAGTGTGTTATCTAGTTAAAAGATTATCTAGCTCAAGATAATCGATGATATCTTGAAATTTCCAAGAAAATTGTTTCTTTCAAGTTCAATGCTACCTAAGAGCTGTTGTTGTTGTTCAGTCACTAAGCTGTGTCTGACTCTGCCACTCCATGGACTGCAACACGCCAGACTTCCCTGTCCTTCACCATCTTCTAGAGTTTGCTCAAACTCGTGTCCATTGAGTCAGTGAAGCATGTGAATATTTAACAATAATTTTCAAGAACTAAAATTGTCAGAGATACACACAATAAAATCTCTATAAATCACAGAGTATCAGGCTCCCCAAATGGTGAAGTTGTTGAGTTAAAGAATAAAAATGAAAGCTCTACACTATTGTAGATGGGGAGCAGTGAACCCTAATGCTAAGGTCAAAATAAAGAGGATTTTTTGGTGTTTTCCATCTGCTGTCTATCAAGCTCTGTGTCTGAGAGATGTTAAAACAGGGACACTGGAACATAATGTTGTAGTTGTTTTCTTAATTCCTTAATAGAATACCTGTTCCTTTCTACGTTAAAGAATTCACAGAAACAGAGTTGAAGCCTTCCTAATAAGCACCTCTTTTTAGTCTAAAGCCTAGAGCAAGACCTAAACAGATGGCATTTATTTTAACATTTAGCAACACTTGCTAGGGAGTCAACTTTTTCTAATCTAATATATTCTTATTTCTGAAGAAATATTGCATGTCTAAAGGAATTCACTAGGGAAGGCTGTTGGCTGTTTGTTGTGTCCTCAAAGAATAGCATTAATCTTAGCAATTCATCAGGAATTGGAGGTTGGGTCTCAGCTTTACAAACCTAAAATCTTGATAGCATATTAACAATGGGCTCTTGTTTGAGAGAGTGATGACAATAATCAAACTCATAGAGACTGATGTGTACAATCAAATGTTTGTTATTTTATAATGAGAAGAATAATCTTGCAAATCAAAACTCCTGCACCTATTTAATGCATCAAACTCAGACTTTTTAGGGACAACCATTTATAATAAAGAATTTGTAACAAGCATAAAATCAAAGCAAAGGGAGTTGTATCAGAAAAACATAATCAGAAACAAAATCCTCCTGACTCAGAGGACTTCACCACAAAAGGTAGAAAAGAAAGAAAACCATTTTATTATTGAATAAGCATTCATCAACAATGTGATGCCCATCACAGGCAATGTGCTAATGAGATTTCAAAAATGAAAAAAATTTTCTCCCTTTAGTGTAGACAGGTGTGTATGATGCATTACATACTTGTTCTCAAGGTGTACAGTAAGTTCTTCAGTAAAAAACTTAGCACCACGTGTCACACAGAGTTCATCCTCAATTCACTTGGTAATTGCAGTGACCAGCAGTGGCAGCTAATTGGCCTTATCCAAAGAAAAATAAACTTCTCATGTTTATGACAGGAGGTAGTTTTTCAACTTGAAATGAAGCTCCCACTGAAGTTAGGTCACGATTCTCCCACAGAAGCTAGGAGATAGGGGTGCTATCTTCCTTGATTAGTACAATTCCAAGAGATGATCCCTAGGTCCTTGAGAAAAACATTCTTGAGTCTTTAAGCTGGCAAGAAGCTAATTTAAATTTTGAAAAGACTTATGAGGGAGTTGTGGGAGAACAAGTTATGATAGCAAAGCCAGAAGACACTGACCTTACCTCTTCCCACGGGTACACCAAAGTTGCAACTATCCAAAATAGCTGGGCAAGTATCCACAATAGCACTCTGAAGACTAGCAGAAAAGATCTTCTACAGCTAAAAATATAAAGACAGAACCACGGTTAGATGGGGTAAGAGAGGTGAAGACATAATACAGTCAAGAACCATACCACCAGGTAGGTGATCTATAAGCAAGAGAATGACTATAATTGTAGAGCTTCTCCCAAGGAGTGAGAGATCCAAGCTCCACATTGGGTCCCGTAGCAGGAAGGTGAGCCCCAAGAATGTCTGGCTTTAAAAGCCAGTGAAACATATTTTCAGGGGAGAAACAGGGCTGTGGGAATTGGAGATATGACTCATAAAAGGGCACACAAAAATCTCACACACTCTGAGACTCTCAGCAGAAGAGGTACTTTGAAAAGAACATGGATCAGACCCATTTGCTAATCTTGGAGAACCTCCTGGAGAGGTAGGAAGCAATTGAAACTCAACCTGGGGATGTAGAGTCTGGCAGTAGCTAGCCAGGAAAGCGCATCCCATCACAAGGACACTGGAGCTGATGAGCACCATTTTGAAATCCTCTCTCTAATTTATATTAGTGCCAGAATTGGCCCTGCCTACAAGCCTACGGGCACCAGTCCTGGGATGCCCTAAGCCAGGCAGGGTGGGTAGCTAGGCAGGGACACAGCCTCACCCACTAGTAGGCCAGCTGCCCTAGGGCCCTCTGAGCCCACAGCTGTCTGTGGACTTACTCCCACCATCAGAGGAACCCAGGATGCAGGAACATCCAACAGTGGGCTGGCACTAACCCCAGGGCCCCTGGGGCTGCCTGCAGCTAGCCATTGGACCCAGTCCTACCCAACAGAGGGCCAGCACTAGCCCTGGGGTCGCCTGGATCGTGGATCTGCCCACCTGCCAGTTGACATAAAAGCTGAGACCCCCAGTGCCCCTTAGCCAAGGACCCTGGGCTCATCAGGGCCCATCAGTGTGCTGACAATAGTCCTGGGTCTCCCTGGGCTTCAGAACTACTGATAGATGGGTTGGAACCACCTCCAGGACCCTTCCTCTTGCAGCCTGAAACCCCAGGATCTGGCCTGCCCGTCAGTGGACTGGCACTAGCCCCAGGACCTGGCCCCATACACTGATAAGTGAGAACCACTCCAGGACTCCTGGCCACTGTTGGGCTCTGATTCTACCTAACAGCAATCAAAAGGTACAATCTTCCAGTTAAAAGATAAATAAGTATTAGGGCTGTAATGTATAATATGACAAAGGTAATTAACAGTGCTGGACACTGTAAATGAAAATTATTAAGAGAGTAGATTCTAAGAGTTCTCATCAGAAGAAAAACAAAACTTTTGAATTGCTTTAATGTATCTATATGAGCTTGTCGGTGGAGTGTGTAATTTGCTCAGGTCTGTCTCATCGCAACAAAAATTTGAACCGACGTACAGACCGGTGTTACAGCCCTGTGTAATTTCCTCGGATGGACCAGTGTTATAGCTCAGTTTTATTGACAAGCAAAGGAAAATACATCCTCGATGTGTGAGGGTGGGTTGACCCAAAAGACCCGAAGAGAAGAGAAGCCCTGGCCCAGTTTTGGCTCCTCTTTTTGTATGTTTTTGTCTCCTTCCCCTGGGCCTGCCCTGTGTAAATTGGACTAGCCAGGAGTGCTGTTTGTTTTACCCGAGCTCCTCACTCTGGTCCTCAGGCCTTCCTTTGTTTTGTTTTCATGGGCGTTTCCCTCCTGTCATTTAGCCACCACCATTCTGGACTCCTTTTCCTTATTCTGCCTAACAAGATGATGGATGTTCACTATATGTATTGTGGTAACTATTCCCTAAGGCATGTAAGTCAAACCATTAGGCTGTATACTTTAACCTTACACAGTGCTGTATGTAATTATATCTCAATAAAACATATTGGGAAAAGAAGACATATACTGTATTTTGTATCTATGAAAAGTAATGGATAGTGCCTACACTTATTGTGGTGATAATTTTTAAATATAGTCATCCTTGGGTATCCTGGGGATTGGTTCCAACGAATTGCAAACTCCAGGGATATTCAATTTCCTTATATAAAATGGCACAGTATTTGCATATAACCTACACATCTTCTTGTATACCTTAAACCACCTACAGATTACTTATAATACCTAATACGAAGTAAATGCTATGTAAGTAGCCATAAATACATAAGTCGTTTGCAGAGCATGGCAAATTCAAGTTTTGCTTTTCACAACTTTCTGGAATGTTTTTTCAAATATTTTTGAGCCTCAGAAATGTGGAACCCATGATATGGAGGGTAGATTATACACACAAATATCAAACCATTGTGCTATATACCTGAAGCTAATATGATGCTGTTGACTAAAAAATACATGCAACCTAAAAGCTGAGAGTTAGGTTTTATTCAATGGGAATGTTAGGACTCCAGCCTGGGAGACAGTATCCCAGGTGACCCCAAGAGAGCTGACTCTGAGGAAGCAGAGGAGGAGCCAGGCTACATACAAGTTTGCAGCAAGGAGCAGGTAATCTGAATATTAAAAAATTACTGTTAATTAAGAGAAAACTAAATCTTACATGTGTGGGAAGAGGCAAGCATCTAGGTTTGCTGAAATCCTACCTTTCATGTGCATCTAGTTATCTAGGGCCAATCCTGCTCTCTTTGTTGTTCACATACTAGAGAAGGGACATGTGGTGGATGGCCACCTCTCACATCCCCCAGCTCCTCAGCACTTACTGGGGAGGAAGTAGCTAATGGCTTCCAAATAGCTGGCTTTATTTCACCTGGGCTCAGAAATTTATGTTTGGAAAAGACTAGTTTACTGGTAGAGCATAGAATGGAAAATGTTTCATTTCACAAGGTCAAATATATCTATAGGTCAAATAGGTCAAATATATCTAATTTTAGAAAAATTACAAAAATGAAAAGACATACATTTTGAAAAGGAAAGAAAGAACTTACAAAGTTTAGTGTAATTACCCTAGGAAAAGGGAAGAAAGAGAAAAGTTCTCTTATTTACAATGGGAAGAATTAAGCCTCCTATTTTTGATTTGTGTTGGTCCTCGAAGGTAGACTATTCCAGTGTTAAATTTGCCTCAGACTTGCTTTGACCAGATTCCTTTTCCTCTAGATGTTTGGATTTTCACTTCCTTCCTTTGTTTCCCCCACCTCCCTGACAGCAAACTCATTTCTCCATTCGTTAATACGTTCTTCCTTTAAATAACTTGCTTTTTCATTCAATCAGGTTACAATTCGCTAGGGGAACCACTCAGTCTCTTGGAGGCAAAGTTGCTCATTGCTGCTTAATATGTTGATTTCAAAGTTTAGCTCTTAAAGCAAACTCATTGCCCCTGCCTCCAAGTTTTTGAGAGGCACTCGGTGTAGCTCTCCATAGAAAATCTAACAACCAGAGTTTACGGGGAGGAATATCCCTGGAACTGTCGCTCAGCGACTATTGCTGATTGAGAAGCCTCATTAACTGAAAAGCTAGCATGGCTTTCATTCCAGTTCAACTGGATTCTGTTTTAAGCCAGGGACTGGCAGTTACAGGAATGGTTTCCATTTCCTTTTGTTGTTAAGGAAACTGGCAGAATTAAGCAATCAATGTCATTACCAAAACAATGACTATATCTAAAATGGAGACATTCCAACTGGCTTGTGAATCATTTATTCAGCCTCTTGAGATTTACCTGCACTTGTATAATCACTTTGTTGTGAAAATCAAGAATAGAAAAAAATCCCTAGGTTTAACTAGGACTAGCAACTTATTCGACTTCTCTTTTCCAATATGTACATCCAGCTAATTTATTACCATGTTCCTTGCTGTGGGTTCCGTTATTGCCTTTGGCACTGTGAGGCATACTCAAATTAACATGAAACCTTTGCCTCAGTTCCCTGAGGGCTTCATTTGACCAAAATTACCTTTGGAGGCAGCTCTGCTGATCTGTGTCCACTGATTTAATAAGAAACAATCACCATTCTTCAAGAGTAAGAAACTTTCGGCTGCTAAGTTAGTTGTGCTTCTTGCTTCTGAGGCATCTTCCTCCAAATAAAATTGTAAACTTCTAGCTTTAAACAGCTCCTAAATTAGTAACCAAATATTCTATTTCTGCTAGATATTCTAGTAAGACAGTTTTTACAAGACCACTACCAAATGCACTTATGGATTTAGAAATGAGAGCCAGTTTGCTCTTTATGTCAAGATTTCATACTCTCCACCACATACTAAATAACCCAAGCTGCAACTCCTCAATATTCTTTCTGCACTTTTTATAGACTTTCCCTTGTGTGGTTTACTTGATTTTTATGAAGTAAAATCTGAGATTTAAATGTGACAGAGGTGTTTCACAGGGAACATAGCACTCCCTTTTTGGAGATCACAAAAGGTCATGGTCTCAAAGTGGAAATGACAGGGGAATCATAAGCTCAAAGAGAACTGAGAATGGATCCATATCTGCCAATAACTAGATCTGTGAGTTGTGTTATTTATCTATTTGAGCCCTAATTGCATCATTTCCTCATACATAAATTTTAGCGGATGGTCACTACATACAATACTGCCGTATGGTTTATAATAGAATGTTACAGAGAACATACAAAATAGCTGTCACCTAGTATATGTTTAATAAAGGGTTATTAATATTATCTCTCTATCCAGGGCTCTAAAGCATCCTTTTTAGAGTTCACTGAGAAAATGACAATTATCATTTGCTTGATTCTATTCTCCTGGACTCTAATGCATGATTACTGTACTTTGTGTTAGTGCAACATGTTTTCATAATGAGCTCTAATCTATTCCTAACACATCATCCTTTTCTTATAAAAGCATCCAAGTCACGTGTTAGTCAAGTCAGAGAAATAATCCCATCAAAATATGAATCTAGACTTCCATAAAAAATTTTCCCTATATATTTGTCATTAAATAGTACAGTTCTGATTTTACTCAAACCCTAATATCAGACAATAAAATTATTCCCATGGCCTATATGTGACTAATAATTGGGAAGCCTGCGATATTAAAAATATCCATTTCTTATAAAGAAAAAGGAAAAATGAGTTTTTGTAATTAAAAATCTTGAAAGATCAAGAAGCATAGAATTTTGATAGTGATAGAGTTTTTGATACTGTAGATCTTAGCTTATTCAATTCTTTCTCTCCTTGACCTTCCCCTCCATTTTGAGAACGAGAAAACTAGTTACATATGTCCTAAATAATTCTGTTGTGATATTGCTAAGACCAAAGCTAAGATTTCTTACACTTTATTATAACACGGTGGTCATTTTCTTTTTTGTATTTGCATACAGAGTTTCAAGTAGAAGAGATAATAATTGGCGGATTTTCAAAACTTAAATCTTCATTTCCACTTTTCTGTGCTTATACAGATTTTGAAAATAATGGGATAACTATTTTCTGCTTTTGCCTCAAAAGGTATCACCTTTCTTTTGGTAAGAGGACAGTCATTCCTGAGGTCATCATTCCAACCCTCTATGTGTTTCACGTGATGAGATGGACTGAATCCCTTTAACAAAAATTAAATGAGTGAAATAATGAAATAAGCTGTATTTTATTAATCAGCAGAGCATCTACCCATTTTAAAAACAGCAGTACATAGATGGAGAAGGCATATTGTTTATGCTGTTCTAAAGATAATTTTGAGTGTGTATATTTATTTTTGGCCCCAAGTTTTCCAAAGATTCTCAGCTGTAGTGCCAAACAAATGGTATTTTCAAGATACTGAAAAGCAGCAGAAGGCATTTTGCAGAGCATTTTGTACAAAGTAAACAATAAGGACTGGAAGGAGCACAGATGGAAACTTGGGATCCGTAGTGTCCTTCTGTACTATCGTGTTCACTAGAATTAGTGGAACATTATAGCATTTTCACCCAGGCAGGATCATCAGTTGTTCACTTCTGTAATGAATGAAGTGGGTTCTCTTTGTCAGTCAGAAAGTCTTAATGAGCTGAGGTGGTGGCTGAGGACAAAGGCAATACTGATTGAATAGTGTGGAGGGAAGTCATGTACACCAATGAAGGTCTAGTGATTATTTGCAGAAATGAAAATGGTACTTAGAGTATTAATCAAGTTTTATTTCTCCCATTTCATCTAGTATCTTATATAGGGTTTGTGGCTGGTGATTATTTTTAGAATTTAGTTGATAAGTTATAAAATATCAAAATAGCTCTGTAACTGCATTGCAATAGATACCCACTAGACTTATTGTGTTGTTCATTATGCAATATGTACAAATATCAAATTATTATGTTGTATGTCTGAAACTAACATAATGTTATATGTTAATCATATCTTAATTTAAAAAACAACAAAATCATCATTGTGAGTAATCCTAAGGAGGGGAGCACGTGACCTAGGAATCAGAAATTAGAGTTGGAGGCAATAACTAATGAAATTTATGTATTATGCCTTTTTAGGAAGTGTGGGAGAAAGAATTTTCCTCCATCCTTACAAAGTTCTTTCAGCTGGTTTAATAATCAATTGGCATGAGACAGATTAACTGGAAAAAAAATAATTATGTCAAGACAGAAGCGTAAAATGAGGTAGGTATGCCATCCTGAACCAAGGAATGCGAATAGGGCCTGGGGTTTCAAAGAGGAGGAAGGCAATTCACAGGACAATAAAAAGAAGATCAAATGCATAATAATTTGATTTTTGCCCTGAAACACAGATAGGTCACTCAGATAAAATTTGTCTCTGGTAATAATTCTCATTCTGTGAAAGACTCTCCAATTTAAATTCTTCTAGGTAGTTACAGGAGAAACAGAAGTTAAACTTGAGCCCTCAGGGTCTTGAATGCCTCATGGCAATCATGATTGCACATGCCAAAGTGGCATTAGGGGGAGGCAATGAGCATATTTTATTTTGCTTTGCTTTTGTTGAAGCAGCATTCTTCTGCTGGGGTGAGAGAATGAATATTTGGAAGTCTAGCACACTGAGGTTGGGCAATCAAGGGATGAGATTTAGAGGATATTCATCAGATGGAGCTGTCCAACATCTCTGAACATTCTTCTTACTTTTTGGTCATTTTCTACATTGTAAATTAAGCCTTTCCAAGAAGCAAGTACATTCACATTCCCAAATTTACTTTCTTCTAGGGTACAGGCATGTGGTATACATGTCTAGATTGAAGATATTTTTCCATAGTTTTCTGGCTTCCAGGATGATTGTCATTCCTTTTTAAGATAATTTTTCTATTTCTTGCTGCTTAAATTTTGAGTGTATGTATATAGGTGTCTGTTGGTGTTTTGTGTTTCATTACACTTGAAGTGTGTGTTGGTTTTTATTTATCCTCATTTGGATTTCTTGTGGTTCTTCAAACTGACCATTCTAATTTTTCATCAGCTTTAGTAAATGATGAACTGCTACCTTTTCCAATATGAGTTCTCCTTCTCTATTGTATCCTTCTGGAATACTATTGTATATACATTGTGTGTGTGTGTGTTAGTCACTCAGTCATGTCTGATGCTTTGCGATACCGTGGACTGTAGGCCGCCAAGGCTCCTCTGTCCATGGGATTCTCCAGGCAAGAATACTGGAGTGAGTAGCCATTCCCTTCTCCAGGGAGTCTTCCTGATCCAGGGATTGGACCTGGGTCTCCAGCATTGCAGGTAGATTCTTTACCATCTGAGCTACCAGGGAAGCCCCCATTTTCTATACATTAGCACATGTCATTTTACTTTCTGCATCTTTTAATTGTTTCTATTTTTCTTCTGATTTTATCAAGTTCTTTGGATCTGCCTTCCAGTTATCTCATTATTCCTCATTTCTCTTTAATTAACTGCTTAGTACTTCCATTCAGGTTTACTAATGCAAATATGATTGGATTATAACAGACATTTTAAAAATACACAAATCAACACATCTTAAGCTATTTAGAGTAGCTTAATGTGTTTTCACAAAGTGAACACACCCACATACTCTGCACTTTACCAGGATCTCAGGAGGCCTCTTTATGCCCCATCAAGCCTCTCTTCCCATTATAAGGGCAATCAATATGCTGACTAAAAAGAACTGGTTAGTTTTGTCTGTTTTTTTTCTTTTTCTTTTTGACTTTTTATGAATGGTATCTTAGCATATATTCTTTTTTAACAATATAGCAATATATTTAGACTGTTGCATGAAATTGTAATTTGATCATTGTCATTATTCTGTAGTGTTCCTTTAAAAAATAATACCATAACTTATTTATCAATTTTCTTGCAAATAGACATTTATATTTGTCCAATTTAGGGCTATTAAAACAGCACTGCTATGATAATTCTTGTATATGTTCTTCATATTGACATTCATAACATGGTGGCTACATATCAAGGAATAGAAGCTTGATAACGTGTGTGTAAATTTCACATTAGTAGGTATTGCCAAAGAGTTTTTCCAAGTGATAACATCACTACTGCAGTGTATGACAGTTTCAATTGTTCCACATCTTTGTCATCTTTGTCTGTTCTTTTCATGTTGACATTTAAAATTGAACATATTTTTATACATTTATTAGTCATTTCAATTTTCTCTTTTTGTAATGCCTGTTTTAGTGTATGGCTTGATTTTCTCTTGGGTTATCTGTCTTTATACAGATTACCCTAACCTAACCTGACCCTAATTTTTTTCTGAGTTCCTAAATATTTGAGTTCCTAAATATCTTAGATACAAGCCTTGACAGTTAGACAAACTGAAAATATCATTCACCAGTAATGCTTTCATATCATATAATGGTATCTTTTGATGATGATTACAAGTTCTTAATTTTAATGCAGTCCAACAAATCCATTTTTTAATTGCTACTGCTCTTTGTGTGCTATATTAAGAAGTATTCATCTATCCCAAAATACAGGGACAGGGAGGCCTGGTGTGCTGCGACTCATGGGGTCGCAAAGAGTCGGACACGACTAAGCGACTGAACTGAACAACTGAAAATACTAAAGATACTGTCCACTATTTTTTTCTATTTGCTTTATTTATTTAACTTTCACATTTGCCTTTGATACATCTATTTAATTTTTATATAGTTCATGAAGCAGGAAGTTAAGGGCTTTAAAAAAATTTATATAGATATCCAATTATTCAGAACAATTTATTGAAAAACTATTCATTTCCCACTGAATTGCTGTGGTGCCATGGCTATTTGATTCCCTTGTTCCATTTATTTTCCCTTGTACAATGCCACATTTTAAATTATTGTGGCATGATAATAAATCTTGAAATATTATAGTCAAAGTTCTCCAAGTTCATTTGCTTCAAGTTTGTCCTGTCTATTCACTTCTTTGAGTTTTTATGTGACTCTTAGAAACACCTTGCCAGTTTAAACCCTGACAAACACTCACACACCTTTCTGCACTTTTGGATGGCATTGCATTAAAATCATGGTCGATTTGGGGAGGACTGACATCCTAAAAATATTGTCTCCCAAACTATAAATATGGTGAATGCTATGCTTAATTAATTTTTTCTTAATAAAGTTTTTAAATTTTCATCATAGAGGTCTTTCACAGTTTCTGTTAGATTTAATTTTAGTATTTGATGTTGTTGTAAATGATGTTGATTTAATATTTTACTTTCTACTGATTCTTTGCCAGCACAGAAGATAAAATTGATATTTATTAACCTTGTTAATCCTGCAAATTTGCCAAACTCATTTATTAGTTCTAATAGTTTTTGTATATATTTTATCTGGATTAATAAATATACATTCATATGTCATGTGCAAATAAACAGTCTTGCTTCCTCTTTTTTGATCTTTGTATCTTTTATTTCTTTTACTTGTCTTATACATGCCAGGACCTCTAGTACAGTGCTGAATAAGAGTGGTAAGAGTAGGCATTTGAATCTTATCTCCACTTCAGAGTGGAGTGTTTACTTTTTCTAATATTTTTTGCAATATTTCCAATAAATTTGCAATATTAGTTATGGGGTTTTCATAGACCCCATAAATCATTATAAGTTTAAGAACATTCCTTTTCTAGTCTCAGTATGCTAAGATTTTTTTAAAAATCACGAGTAGGTGTTGAACTTTATCAAATACCTTTTTCACATCTCTTAAAATTATCATTTTTTTCCTCCTTCATCCTGTTAAGGTAGAAAATACATTAATTAATTTTTAATGCATTCCTGGGATAGACACCAGTTAGTTACGATGCATTATTCTTCTCATATAAGCCTATATTTGATTCAACAACTTGTAAAAGGATTTTTTCATCTACATTTGCAAGAGAGTGATCTATACTTCCACTTTTTTGTAATATCTATGTTGGTATAAAGTATATGGAAAATATCTACTCTTTTAAAGAGTTTATCTAAAATTGATTGATATTATTTCTTGCCTAAATACTTGGGAATTTTCACTAGTGAAGTTTTTGAAGAATGTGATTTTCTTTGTTTTATTAAAGTAATTGATTCAATTTCTTCAATAGATTTAGGAGTATTTAGTTTTTAATTTTTTTAATGAATAATTGTATATATTTAAGGAATGCAATGGATGTTTTGATATATGCATACATTTGAAATGATTACCATAATCAAAGCAATTAACATCATATCCATCATTAATACATCCATCATCTCACATAGTTACCATTTAATTTTTGACTTTCTTGTCTTACACTCGTTTTGGTACTACTGGAATTCAATGTGAACAAAAAAGTTATCAACTTATTTTTTCATTTTTATTCAACTGAAACATACTAAATTGCTTCTAAATGCACAAACTTGATTATATTCAGGGCTAAACAAAGCTAATTAAAAGACTTTTAGTAGGACACAGGCTGCCAAAATAGCAAATTTTCCCTGATTTTTTTCATTTATCTATTGAGCAGTTCCTATGATTTCTCTACAGAGTTATTCATTCATTTTGAAAGTATTTTTAGACTGTGTATTTGGCATCAACATAAAATCAAGAAGCAAAATAAAATGTACTTTTACCATAAGTGAAAGTGAAGTCGCTCAGTCATGTCCGACTCTGTGACCCCATGGACTGTAGCCTATCAGGCTCCTCTATCCATGGGATTTTCCAGGCAAGAGTACTGGAGTGGGGTGCCATTGCCTTCTCCTGGGGATCTTCCCAACCCAGGGATCAAGCCCAGGTCTCCCGCATTCCATGCAGATGCTTTAACCTCTGAGCCACCACTTTTACCATAGTTACTTGTTATTAAGTCATCTTGTTTCTGTTTTAAACCGACTCTTTTATACTATGCCTTGTCTTACTAGGGCCGGGGCTCTGCAAATCACTTCTCTGTTTTGACGATTGTCTCCTTGTCTTTGGAGACTGGAGGAGAAAAAGGGGGCATGTTCTTTCCTGTCTTGCTTCTTGTGAGTGTCAACATCACCTGAGCAATGATTTTTCACCTTGGCAGTAGGTACAGCAGCCTTTGGTTCTAGTTTCTACATTTCCCCAGATTTAAGCAATCTGCTTCATTTTGCCTTCTCCCGGAGACCAGTACCAGCTGGCTGGCATCCTATCCTTGCATATCCGAATCTCAGCTCCTTGACATCTATCCTCTAGGACTGTGAGTTACAAGCCCCAGTCAGGCACTCTGTCCTCAAACTACTAGTTTTTCTAGGATTCCCACTCTCTTCTTCCTGTCATCTCAGCTCTAGGGGTGGTAGCTTCCTCTACCATACTCCAGTGTTCCTTTATTCATCTTTCAGCTCTCCACTATCTCTTAAGTCAATTCCTTCTGTTACACTCTCTTGTTAAAACAGTTGGTGTGATTCCTATTTTCTTAATTGATAGGCCATTTCTTAACTTCTGGTTTTTCTTCCCAAGTAACAAAAACTCACTTAAACTAGGTGAAGAACAAAATAGACTATAGTGGAATATAATTTTTTTTCTGGAATCCTGGAACAGGAAGTACAATTGGGCCTGATCAGCTTTATAAAACAGCCTGAAACTAAAATTAGTCGTTTCTTTCTAGTATGTCTCCCATCTTCTCTACTCTTTCTTCACCTTCTTTCTCTCTTAGTAAATTTATTTTCTCTACCTTATATAACACACCTGCTTTGGGGTCAATATGAATTCCAGTTTCCAGAAGAGGAGGAAACCTTGAGTGGCTTTGTTTGCACAAATATCCACATTTGGTAACACCAGCATTAGCCATTATAAATAGTTGTTGGGCTCTACCACCTGGGTGAAGAAGAATAGTTGTCAGAGACAAAGACAAAGGCTCATATGGTAAAGCATCTGCCTGCCATGTGGGAGACCCAGGTTAGATCCCTGGGTTGGGAAGATCCCCTGGAGAAGGAAACGGCAACCCACTCCAGTACTCTTGCCTGGAAAATTCCATGGACAGAGGAGCCTGTCCTGTGAGTCCAAGGGGTCACAAAGAGTTGGACACAACTGAGCAACTTCACTTTATAACTGAAATAAGTGTTCATTAGCCTATCAGGAATTGCATATAAATCTGCTTTAATTTGGTGAAAAGCTAAAACACAGTTCTAAATAAATATCACTAAAAATAATAAATTCATGAAAAGATTTGAATAAGTTATAAAACTTACCTACTTAAGATTCAATGAACTATGCATATTTACTAAGTTGATTACAAGGTGAGGTAGAGACTGAGTGATAATAACTCGAAACATCATTTATTCCAAGCATCATATTTGAACTTTAAAAGGAGAGTAATGGACATGAAATGTTTTAATTTTAAAAGAGTAGAAAGTTCATGCAATAAAGGAATAAATGGGGCACTTGTATATTCTCTATAGTTCAAATGTCATCAGCAGTTATTCACCAACCTTACCTGCAGATGACAATTCAGTAAGGAATTGCCTAAGCCATAAACAGAGAAGATGAAAACAAACATAAATAAAAGCAAAGTAAAATTCTGTAGAACATAAAATAACTGATTAAACTTACAGTTAAAAGAATTCAACATGCAAGGGAAACACTTAAGCTCTTGCTATTACTGGAAGATTATTGTACAGTTGTAATTCACATGGTTTGTAGTCATTAGATCCTAATATTTAGATTCATATCACATGATCTCCAGTAATTTGCAGCTCTTTTACTATTTCCCAAGTACATATGGGAGAGATGACATAAATGATAAATTTTTTTTTTAACTTTATAGACTTCTTAGGGGAAAATTACCCTGAAGCATTCTAGTTCTCTTTTGTTACATATCGTTCAATTTTTTGTTATGGGAAACAGCAGAAGAATTGTGTATATTAATGTTTCATATGTAAAACATATCCTGATGCTACTTGAAAGGACGAACTCTGGGTCTATAGTGCCAAAGGCTCTGATTTATTTCTTACAGGGATTTGAGTAATTTGTAAAACAACCTCAGAACTCAATGAGAATGAAGTCAGGGAAGGCCTGAGGCCAGTATTGATTCCATGAGTGAGACTGGTGACTTGATGATATAACATAGGGAACAAAACATTTTGCTCCATTAGGGAGGAACCTGCGTGAGTTAAGTATACGTTTGAGGATGATGTCAGCAGTGTGGCTGGCTAAGACTCTCGTTACATCCCTCGCCCTCAACAACCACAACTTGGTATCAACCCACAGATCAAAGTGCCTTTCTTTGTCTGTGCACTCTAGCAGTGGCCTGTGAACTGGCTCTAGCCCCTCTTTACTGCAGTTTGGGAGTTTCTGGAGAACAGTGTCTTGGACCAGTCACCGGTGGATGAGAGAGTTTTTGTTTTCTAGGTTTCCAGTGGAGAATTTCGGCACACCACTGGAGAAAAACAATGTAAGTCTGGAAGCATTATAGAGGATAGGAGGAAATTTACCTGGGTCACTCTCTAAACCCCATGCCAAACCCTGCCAAAAATGGCACAGATTAGGGCCAAGTGGGAACTTCCTGATCCGTGATTTCTCCAATGGGGGATTGCAAATGCATGAGTGAGACACAAGCTTCATAGAGCCCTGAGTCAGAAGCTGCAGGACAGGAGGGAGAAAATAAGGGAGGGAGAAGAAGAGAGAGGACTCTCAGAGGGCAGTAAGGAGACTTGGGTCCTACTGACTCCACCAAGAACCCCACACACGAGGCCCCGGAATACCTCACCCACAGATCCCCCAACTGACCCATGAGCACCCTCAGGGCTTATTAAAGACAATGTGGTTTCCATTGTATTCACTATATGTCTGCACTGTTTGAAAAAATAGCATATATGTGGAATGTACACCACTGTTGTGATGTTCACCAGTTGCCATTATTTTCAATAAACAGCTCAGAAATCATAAGTTAGTTCCTAAATTTCTGACTTGACCACTATGGACTCACTGAGCACTAATGTTTAGTGACTACTTAAAATGGGTAAAAGATTTGCTGGGTTTGTGAGAATCTAAATATGTCTAAGGAGATCAGTCCTGGGTGTTCTTTGGAAAGACTGATGCTAAAGCTGAAACTCTAGTACTTTGGCCACCTCATGCGAAGAGTTGACTCATTGGAAAAGACTGATGCTGGGAGGGATTGGAGGCAGGAGGAGAAGGGGACGACAGAGGATGAGATGGCTGGATGGCATCACCAACTCGATGGACGTGAGTTTGAGTGAACTCTGGGAGTTGGTGATAGACAGGGAGGCCTGGTGTGCTGCGATTCATGGGGTCACAAAGAGTCGGACACGACTGAGCGACTGAACTGAACTGAAATAGGTGTAAGTATTGTTCTCTGCCTTTAAGTTGTTATTTAAAATAGGAAACTAAAACCAAGATTAGGCTAAAGTAAAATCATGGATTATAAAACCCATGGTTCAAAACTAATATTCTGATAGCCTAATACAGAAGCAGATTGTAGATTACTCTGATTTAGTAGATTAGGCCTTTTCTCAATCTTTCATTTTACTTCAATATATAGTAAGAAATATAGATGTAAGAACACTTTTCTTATACATATCTTGTACATCAGTGAGTCTCTATGCTTTACTGGCCTAAAGATGGATTAAAAGAGTTTCCCTAAACCACTTTGATTTGGAGTAACCTCATTGATTGTTTCCTTCCTGACATTACTTTGTGAAATTAGATTGGGACACATTTTCCCCTGAAGAGCTCTACATCCACAAATGTTTCCAATTGTATGAAACTATTCAGAGTGTGAAGGGTCATCCTGCAGAGAAAAGTGTCTGGCTAATCCCTATTGCCATAAATGACAGAATTAGAGAATATGAGTTTAAATTGAAAGAGAAGAAGGGATTTGGCTTTCCTATGGGGAAGGTTTTATTATTTAAACCTCCTGTCTTAGAGTAGCAGGAGTCTCCTGTTAATAATAAGAGCCAAGAGCTACTTGAAACTTACTATGTGTCAGGCTCTGGCTTAAACTCTTCACCAGTGTTGGCTCATTGACTATTTTGCAGTGGTCCTGTGAAACAGATACTGTTATTATCCCTACTTTAGAGATAGGGAAGAGTTAGGATTATAAACCTGGGAGGGAAGGGTAAGAGAGAAAAAAATATATCTACGCTCTCAACCACTTTGTTATTGGGCTCCTGTGCTGTCTTAGTTCTTAATCAACTCTAGTTTCTTTCATGCTTAGCCTTTCTGATCTTTTCTCCAGTGGCCGTCTTCCCATTCTTGCTGACAAACATTGCTTCTCCAAATCTTATATGCTGAATCACCTAGTTTTAATTAAACCTCCCATAATATTTTAGGAATATTACCCATTTACTCTTCTAGGTCGAGGAGAGATCTAGAGGGTCTAGATGTAGAGGAGAGATCACCTCTACTGCTTCCTAACAAATGATTCATAAGTTTTATATGACTACCTTGCAGCAAAATTTCCCGCTGATGTTTCATAAACCCTTACCTATTAAACAGAAGTAATCGATTAAAAAGTATTGCAAGGAAAGCTTGGTAATGAAAATATCTAACCATCCACATAAGACGACCAATCATTATGTTTAAGTTCTTTATAAAAGAAATGGTCTGTTCTTGTTAGGCAAAGTTTTTTTTTTTTTCCTAACACTTGACACAACCTAATACTGAAGGCTTAGACAAGTTTAGTTAAATGAACTTAATTTCTCATTAGTTAGTTAAAGATCATGGTGTGTTATCTCCCAGTATGAACCCTCATTTCCAGCTATCATCTAGTTGTGCTTTGAATTATTTTCCATGCTACCATCTGTCACTGGACTAAGATCTCATCAAGTTTCCAAGTCCAGCTGGATGGAGTCTTCTAATGGCCCCCATTCGAATAGCGTCTAACAGTTTAGAAGTGCTGATGATGGTGAATGATGGTCATTTTGCACAGAATCATTTCTGATATATAATTTTTTTCTAATCTTGATGTGATAGGTAACATCTAACACCCCCTCCCCTTTATTTCTCTCTTCTCTTTCTATGGGTATCTAAAGTGTTTCTGATTCCTATTCTGAAGTGTTTAAAGAATATTAGGGCAAGATTATATGACCAAATTAAATTCTGAATAACTTCAGTTGAATTCTGGACAAAGCAAAGCACACCAAGAAAACATCAATTCCTGAGTCTTCTCTATTAGGAATTCCTCAGAGTATGGCCCTCTACTATCTTCATCAGCTTCATCAAAGCACTGGAGGTGCTTTTTAGAAAATGGACATCCTTGTTTCCCTCTAGATCTCTTCAATAAAAACATCCAGGCACTGTGGATTGACATCCACATTTTAAATAAACATTACAGGTTAATCTTACATATTCATGTTTGAGAACTGGTGTTTTGTTATTTAGACAGCACCTACCTCCAGAAGCAATAAAAGCAGAGAGGAATGGTGGGTAAGTATAGCTTTCAGACCCTTTCTAAGGAAATGAGCTTCTGTTTAAGAGACCATGGTTCATGCCAGGTGCATAAAATTAAATAGATACAGCACCCAGGGATTCAGCCAGAGATAGATGCCCTTCATAAAGTAAATTTATACGGTATGGACATACGGTATGCCATCTGCTACTGAGATAGCTTAGTACAAAATTCAGCCCAATTGGGGTGTTCCATATTGGATAACCTCATTAATGTGAGGCTGCCTCAATAAGAGGTGGGTTTCTAGGCCTCAGTCTGAAATACCTTGAGTGAAAACGGGCCTTTGTTCTGGTTCTTCATGGACCTCAATGTCATGATGCACTTCTGAATAAATATAGCTGCTGTGATGGGTTTCCATGCTTTTTTTTATTTTCTAGGGTATCTTTATAATAACCTAATATCTAATTTGTCTTTTCCTTGCAACCTCAGAGAGCTTAGCAAAGAATTAGTATAAAAAAATCATTTAATAGTTGCCATTCAGTACCAACAAAAGGAGAGAGATCATCAATAATAGAAACAAGGCAATATTCATTTTATTAGAAATATTCTACTTTCTAATAACTTGTTATATTTATGTCTGCTCTCTTCTAATAGTAAAAGATGAAAACTATGAAACCAGAAACCTAATTTGTGTGAAAACAAAATCTTGATAATAAACACTTGGACATCTTTTACTGAGCATGCTTACTGGGCATTTATTTGAAATTTTGATTTTTTTCCAGGAGATGTGTGTATAGGTCTGGGGTTCAGATGCCAGTTAATTGAAAGTTACTCAATGAAAGCAGCATTAGTGTAGAAGTTTGAAGAGTACTCCTCCTTGCCTCCTCTCTCTTAGAATTTTTAAGACGAGGAAAATAAGTGAAAATAATAAACAAACTTAAGCTATATCAAGGCTATATTGAGTTTTTAGATTGAAAGTAGGAATAACAAAGTGGAAGAAAAATGTTCAAGAAAGAAAAGCTTCCCTTCAGTTGGAAGTCTCTATAACTTTACTTACCCTCATAATGTCAACTAGCAAAAGAAAGGAGCACTTCTTAAATCTTTCCATTTCTTCCAAACCTGAGATTGCATGGTATCAATGATATTTAAATTTGGGATTTATATGTGTAGGCTTTTAAGACTTGTTAATGTGAATGTAGCTTGCAATTGAACTGGAAAATTGCTATAGTCTGGAAAATTATGTTTCATAATTGAGATTACTGAGTACACAGCATAATTTAGTACCAAACTCATGATATTTATTGTTAAATATTCAGTAATCCAAAATGCATGACTGTGATCTAGTGCAATACTGCATACTCAAGAATACAGTTAACACCAAAGTTTATAAGAATGACAAGGCCAATCAAGGTGAAGGAATACATAATTTTCTACCATGTTCAGCTTTCTTTCTATTCCTGCAGTGGCCTTCTGGGCAAAGATCATTGATTGTGGCTCCTGATCTTTTTTCACTCTCCCTCATCTCCCAATACCATAATGATAAGCCAGCTGTTCTCCAGGGACATACCTATTATTCACGCACCCGCCTGTCCTCAGCTTTGTCTCTATGCTTGTGCTTCCTGCTTTCTCTTTTGTTGTTGTATCTGTCCTCCATCACTTCCTGTCCTGCTATATGCAAACATGTGGAGGTATGGCTTCTGTCCCTTATGTACGCAAATTGTATGCTTTTGTTGGTTTGGCCAAATAGTTCAGTTGGGTTTTTCCATGATGTCGTACAGAAAAGCCTGAATGAACTTTCTGGCCAATCCAATACTTTCTCTGTTTGTTTCATCTTCATCAAACAAAATATTCCTGCAGTCACTTCCTACTTTTTTCAAATTTTGTGTTTCTTTATTGGGATTTCCACTGTTTCCATTTTACAGAAAACATTTCAATTAAAAAGTGACCAGAGATACCTAAATCAGTGTATATTCTTATCCTCCTTTCTCCATATTTGACAATACGGTACACTGCCTGGTTTGACACAATAACTTTTTTCTTGTTTCTCCATTTATCTCTTTAAGTTTCTTCTTTGTTGGCTCCTTTTGCATAATCCCCTTTAATTTGATTATGATCCTTTCTGGAGGACTATTTCCTTGGGATCCTAAGTGCCTCTAAGAGCACCTTATGTTTCAAATATATATCTATCTTATATTCATAGGCACCTCTCAAACTGCATTACATCTCTGACTTCTCTATTTCTGAAATTTCTCTTACCATCCTCTCGGAAAATTTTAGTTTTCAACCTTAAATTCAGTTGAAGAAGCAGCACTCTTGCCCTTCTTGTCCATGGTTCCCCTGCTGCCTGTTTGTTCCTGAAATCTAAAAATTGGGACTTTTATTCAGCTTTGTGCCCCCGTCACAACACTTTCCTGCTAATTTAATTTAATCTACCAATTCCTTTGTGTTCTATTCCCAAATCTCCCATCTAGGCCCTAGTTATTTCATGCTTGGACTCATTCCATAAAACCTTATTGACATTTGCTGGGAATGGTTCTGGGCATTACAGAGCCAAAGGAATGAACATGTCACAGTCTCTGCTCTCAGAGTTCTCAACATAATGGGGAGTGGTAGTAGAACTTTAAAATTTTCTTTGTGAGAAAGATTCCATTTCAAATTGCCAGCAACATATTGACTTAATTGGAGGTAGGAAGCTGACTTGGAGCAGCATTTACTTGCTCTAAAAGAATAATTTCAACAGTCTGCCTTGTTTGCATTGATTTAACACAAGGCACTACACATTGCTCTGGGAATATGTGATAAAGCAGCTTAAAGTAGTCACTCTTTTCTATTACTGTGATTTCAGAGAAGAGAACATTAAAGAGGAGGCCGGAAAATTTGGCTAGGAGCCCATGTGTCCCCTGGGAGCAAGGAGATCAAGATATCAACCCTGCATTTGGGGTGTTCAACATTCTTAGAACTTCTCTGATTGATTGGTATAATTCCAATTAAGGCTTTCTGGCAGGAAAGGACATAGATTAGCCATTTCAGTTTGCCTGGGACTGAGAGGTTTTCAGGACACAGGATGGTTAGTGCTAAAACTGAGAAAGTCCAGGGCAAACTAGAATGAAGGGATCATGAGGTGCTCTTCAAAGCAAGGGTAGGTCTGGACTGTTCATCCAAGTTCACTGCTAGGGCCAACAAATGCAAGTCTCTTCAGGGATCCAGGCAGGTAAATATGTACAGCTGCCGCTTATAAGATTCAAGAAAAGGTGTAATTTGTAGAGAGGGTGAAGGTGTTAATTGCTCAGTCGTGTCTGACCCTGTGACCCCATGGACAGTAACCCTCCATGTAGCCCTCCTCTGTCCATGGAATTCTCTAGGCAAGAGTACTGGAGTGGGTTGCCATGCTCTCCTCCAGGGGATCTTCCTGACTCAGGGATCGAACTCAAGTTTCCTGCATTGCAGGCAGATTCTGTACTGAGTCACCAGTGAAGCCCAACTGGAGGTTGCTTGTAGAGAGCACATACCCGCTATGTTAGCTTGCTAGAACGGCCTTAACCAAGTGCCACAGACTGGTGGCATAAATAGCACACCTTTACAGTCTCAACATTCTGGAGGCCAGAAGTTCAGAATCAAGGTGTCAGTGGGTTGATTCCTTCTGAGCGCTGTGACGGGAGGGTCTGTTCTAGGCCTCTCTCCCTGGGATGGTTGGATGGCATCATCAGCTCGATGGACACGAGTTTGAGCAAGCTCCAGAAGTTGGTGATGGACAGGGAAGCCTGGTGTGCCGCAGTCCATGGGATCGCAGAGTCAGACATGGCTGAGCAACTGAACTGATCTGAACCCTGACTTGTAAGTGGCCATCTTCTCCCTATGTTTTTTCACTTTGTTACTGAATGCAAGTGAGGCCCAATGATATTAAAATGTTGGAGTCTGGAGTAAAGAAAGGTTTCATGATCCTGTAAATCTCCACCAAAACCAATGTTACTGTTATTCTCTGGTCTAATAAGAAAGGGCAAGATCCCAAGTCTTGAATTTTACCCTCCAAGGCCCAGGTCCTGTCTGAGAGGAGATTTACTCATGTCCAGGAGTGTTTGTCCAGCACGCAGTCTGAGTCTTTCTGCCAGTGCCAAGGCCCAGCTAAGAGGCAGATTTCAGGGCCTTCAGGGCCAGGCCTCCAGACCCTGCCCAGCCATCACCACTGAGAGAACCAGGCCCCCAGGACCCAGCCAAGTTTCTCAGGCTTCCCAAAGTGGGCTGGGTCCCTCTGATCACAACCCATGGAGACCAATGCCACCATTAAGGCACAGAGGTGGGGATGGGAGAGAGGTTTACCACTGATTCAAGGCCTGAGCACGGCCAGCCATGGCCGGGGCTCTGGAGTTCTGTGGGACACAGCCCTCAGCCTGCCCCCAGACCTCCAGCTTACCTGCCAGCTGAAGACTAGAGGGCTCAAAAGGCCCCTGGGAGAAGGCAGCAATCCATCTCTCACCGCGCTCTCTGCCCCAAGGACCATTGCTGGCCTCCTGTTGGCTAAGGGTCTCAAGGTCTTGCAGTCTCCAGGTCTTGCAGTCTCCCAGTCTTGTGCTGTCTTGAGATAATGATCTCAGCATAACAGCCAAGGGCTAAAGGCTGTAGGTCTGACCTGCCCCTTTGCAATAAGGGAAACCAGTCGTATTGCCTGGGGGCCCAACCTAATGACCTTAATTTAGGTCTTGATTACTTTTTGATTAACTTGATTACTTCTCTAAAGACTGTATCTCCAAAACAAATATATGTTAAGGAATATATATGGAATCTAGAAAGATGGTACTGATGAACCTATTTATTTGCAAGGCAGTGATGGAGACGTAGACATATGAACATGGGGGAGGAGGGGAAGGAGAGGGTGTGACGAACAGAGAAGCATGGAAACATATACACTGCCTAAAGGAAATCAGTCCTGAAGATTCATTGGAAGGACTGGTGCTGAAGCTGAAACTCCAATACTTTGGCCACCTGGTGCGAAGAACTGACTCATTGGAAAAGACCCTGATGCTGGGAATGACTAAAGGCGGGAGAAGGGGATGACAGAGGATGAGATAGTTGGATGGCATCACCGACTCAATGGACATGAGTTTGAGTAAGCTTCGGGAGTTGGTGATGGACAGGGAAGCCTGGCATACTGCAGTCCATGGGGTTGCAAAGAGCTGGACACGACTGAGCGACTGAACTGAACTGAACCACATGTAAAATAAATAGCCAGTGGAAATTTGTTGTATGACTCCAGAGCTCAAACCAGTACTGTGTGACAAACTAGAGATGTGGGGTAGGGTGGGGTGAGAGGTGGGAGGGAGATTCAAGAGGGATGGGACATATGTATACCCATGGCTAATTCATGTTGATGTATGACAGAAACCAACACAGTATTGCAAAGTAATTATCCTTCAATTAAAAATAAAAAGATCGTATCTCCAAATGAGGTCACATTCTGAGGTACCAATGATTAGGACTTCAACCTATGGATTTGGGGGTACAGAATTCAATACCTGCCATTCATAATAAACAACATTTAAGTGTGATGACAAGTCAAAACCTTTCTGCATCTTGTGTGACTAACAGTTTCTTGCCACTGGCCTAGACCAGTTGAGGACTGAGATTCCAGCACAGTCGTGGCTGCAGTTAGGACTTCTGGACTAAGCCACCTTGGAGTAGTAGCATTCTTCAAAAACCAATGCCTGAGTCAGTAAGTACAATCTTCAGTTTTAATTCTTTAGTTGTTAGCTTGTGAGGTCGAGCTTTCCTTAAGAATAATAATGCTGCTCTGAGAACTGGATGAGATATGCTTCACCACACTGGTGGGTAAGGACGTGTTAACAGTGCAAGATGAGTTATTTTCAATAACAATAGTGTACACATGCTAACAGAAGCAATGACAGAAGAAAACTACTATGTACAAAGGAAATAAGGAAACAGTTAACTCCTCTAGCACTTTCTCTGGCATTTGGACTCAAGAATGGTCCCTATATATATATACATATATATATATATTTTCCCCCTATATCTGTGTAACAAATCACCGCAAATGTAGAAATTTAAGCCATAGTCATTTATTAGCCACAGTTCCATAAGTCAGAAGTCTGACTGCAGCATGGCTGGATTCTCTGCTCAGGGTCTCAGAGACTGGAATCCAGGTGTTGACCAGGCTGGGCTCTCATCTGGACGCTCTGGGGAAGAATCTGCTTCTGACCTCATTAGAGCTGTTGGCAGAATTCAGTGCCTTTCAGCTATAGGACTGATTTCCTGTTTCCTTGCCAGTAATTGACCAGAGGGCCTCGTTCAACTTTTTAATTCACTCTCTTTCTCACATGGCCCCTCTATCTTCGTACCAGTAATGGCATGTCAGGTCTTTCTCATGCTTTCCACTTTGCTTTCCTCTTCTGCTTTTAAAAGACTGATGTTTGACTCAGCTGGATAATCCAGAACACTGTATCTTAAGGTCAATCAACTAATTAATAACCTAAGGTCAACTAATTAGTAACCTTAATTTCATTGCAAAGCCCTTTTGACATAAGCATAATATTTTATCATATTCACAGTCCCTGGTGTTAGGAAAAGAAATCTTGGGGGAACATTTTTAGAATTCTTTCTACTAGAGCCCCTTTGGGATAAGCAAGCCTCTGGGGTTCTTGGATAATTCAGGGAATGCAGGTCCAAAGAGAGATATGAGAGACTTGACCCTCTGGGAATGTGGCTGCTCATGTGTTTGTCTTCAGTATTAAAAAGAGATCACTGACTCAATTCATTAATTCTAAAGTATTTATAGATTACCTATTAGGGGCCAGGCCTCTTCTAGGTGCCAGAGACTGACTCAGGGGGATAATGTCAGGCAAACAGATATCTATTAGAATAAGACCTAGTTGGGTGTTATCAGGACTTTGGGTTTTACTTTAGCTATTAAGGCACTATTAAAATAGTTTAATAGTGCATTAAACTATTGGAGAGTTTAATGCACTGAGTGTTACAATCAGAGTTAAAATTTAAAAGACACAAGCTGGATTTCCCCTTCCAGGAAGATGAAGCTTATGTGCTTTCCCCCCTCTATTCCTCCTACTAAGTACAAATAAAAAATCTTAAACTTTATATATATAATAAATAAAAGAAATCCCTCAAAGGTGGAAATAAGGCTGTTTAGGGACCTTGGTACTCAAGGAATAACATAGTGGTGAATTCTCTGAATTTTATATTTGTTTTATGGATCCCAAACTTAAAGAATCAGCTAGCTGGAAATGCTAACAGGCACAGATAATGATAACTCCAACAAAATCTGTTTCAGCTAGTCAAAGTACCAGGAAAGAGGTAGCCAGCAAGACAGAAAACTTGTTCTACTCCAACTAAACATCATGGGAAAAAGCTATGGTTTCATCCTCCTTCCTCTTACAACAGCAAAAGCCTAGAACTCTGCTATTGTTATGCTGTAAGGAGGCGTTCCAGTTCCCTGGCTGGGGTAGTGTCAGAGGAGGCTAAGCAGGGAGTAAGGACTTTCATTTCCAAGAGTAATGAGAATAAGACATCCCATCCCACCACAAGATGTGAGTGGAGACTTCCACAACACCCAGCAATAAAGAGGCACCCATTCCTTTCCCTGCTGGGATACTCAGAGGAGGCCTAGTGGGCAGTGATGACTTTCACCCCTGTTTGTTGGTAGTGAGGTTGCCCCTTCCCTAGTGTCAGCGGAAGCCATGTGGGAGGCCCCTACCGCTCCCAGGCAGAGATGTGGGCCATATGAGCATCCTATACAATAGCACATCAATCTGTTACATTGACAACATCACGCTCATTGGACAGAATGAGCAAGAGGCTAGCTTGCTGGAAGCACTAATAAGGCACACACTCTCTAGAGTATAGGAGATGAATCCAATGAAGATTAAGAAACTTGATATATCATAAAATTTTTAGGGGTCCAGTTGCTTCCTGTTGGCATAGGAGTTGAATAATATAGATGGACAGGTCTAGAAACCAAGGGATAGAAGCGAGATTGGCTGCACGGACTCTGATGACCTGCTGGAAGATTTTCTGCCTCCCATCTCAACTCTAGTCTCTACAAAGTAATAAGTCCTGGTCCCCAAAGGATGCTTACTGTTTCTGCAAGACACAACAAACGTCTCACTGAGCTATAACCATGGCTACCATTTGAGCACTTTGGATTCCTCATGTTTTTGGACAAGCAGAGAAGGGTAGCTAACATCTTCGCAGGGATAACTGACTATGATCAGAAGGAGGAAGGGGAACTACAGTTACATAGTACAGGCAGGTAGGAATAATTATGAGACCTTGTTGGTCCACTTGGATATCTCCTGACTTTTTGGATTATAAATGGACAAAGGATGCAATCTATACCTAAAAGTATATGTGAACAGGGGACCAGGACTCTTAGGAAGAAGGTATACGTCACACTACTAGATAAGAAGAACTGTCAAGATGATGAGTAAGGGTGAAAAAAATTTAGACTAAAGAGTGGGGAGAGAAGATATGGAGTACCAGCTTCAGACCAAAGACCAGCTTCAGTGATGAGGGCTAGAGTTCATTCCACTAATAAGTTTTCTCTCAAGGGGAGAGGCTCACCAGACCCACAGACGATCTCCTCTTGAATGTATATGAAGAAATATGTCCACACAGTGTGGTGGGTGGACTGTTTCAGTCATGGAGGTGAAACACTCTGGTCTGCTTCCAGGGACAACCTGCCAGAAGGAGTGCAGTGAGCTGACAGCCTCCAGCTGCAGCACCTTCAGCATCTGCTACAGCATTCAGACTCAGGCCATGCTCTTCCAGGGAGCTCCCAGCCCATAACTGAGCATCCTGGGGTACAAGGGCCTGACTATTTGGCCAAATAAGGCATTCCTCTATAGGAAACCTTTGGCTAAACTTCCCTATTGGGCTAACCAGGACTTTCTCAAGCTGACTCACAGTAGGAGGCTTGATCTACCAGTCTCCCCTCACAGATGTCAGATCTGATTTATGGTCTGAAGATTTCCTTGCCTATTCCTGTTTCCTTTCTCCTTAAGTTTTCTCAAGGAATATCCTTGTTAATTCTTTTGCATTTCCAACTGTGTATTAGTGTATGCTTTCTGAATGATTGAAACTGATCCATACACTTAAGATCTCCTGAATCCTTACCTAGTCTATTGTACAAAAATCAAACCACCCCCTCCCCGCAATTGTCCTTGACAAATAGGATTAATAACCCCAAATGGAGCTGTAACACGTGTTGCCTGTTGGTTCAGCTATATATGTACTTCAGCATGGCCAGGTGGCACTCTCAGCTTCCAATTTAATGGAACAATTGTTGTGTCCCCTTGTGGAAGCACTCATATCTTGAGAACTAAGATTATTAAATTGTCAGACTACAAAGTTGTGGTGAAGAAAAGCAAAACTTTTTCTGGAGGATCATTAGGGGTAATAGTGAGAGGAACGATTCTCATTTTTACCTAATGATTTCGGGATCTAGGAATCCTTGCTGTAAGGAAATCGCCACCATATACTGATCACTGTTTAGAGCATTACCTCATGGTAGAAGACATTAGCTATGTCCACGATGCTTTGGCACCTGGCTGGCACTGTAAATGAGTCTTCCAAAGTCCATTACACTATAGTATGAGGCCAACTCTGTGGATTCTATTAGCATAAGCCATTGATGAAATTTGTTTGCTTTAAAATGAGTTCCTTGGTCGGGAGCAATGCTGTGTGGAACACCACAGTGATGAATAGGATTTTTGTAAACCTTTGGATGGTGTTTCTGTCAAAATAGTGCATGCAGGGAAGGAAAATACATTTCAGAATAGGTGTCTGTCCAAACGAGAACAAAATGCTTCCCTTTCCACAGGTGCCATATTTCCTAGAGAATTATGCTATTTCAGGGAATCAGTCTTGGTTGCTGGGAACCCAAAAGTAGCAGAGACATATTGGCTTTGGGGATTAAAAGTTCATAAAGCTGAGTGAAAACATAACCTCCATTCCTGTTGTCATGACCACTTTATTGGCAAGGTTGAAGTGGTTTTCAAGAGTCTGACAGACATCTACAGAGTGCTTTATCTGCTCCATTTGATCATTAACTTTCTCTTCTGCTGAAGTTATTCATTCATGTGATTTTACATATGATATAAAAATCCTTTAGCCTTACCTGGTGGCTCAGTGGTAAAGAACCCGCCTGCAAATACAGGAGACATGGGTTTGATCCCAGGGTCAGGAAGATCCCCTGAAGGAGGAAATGGCAACCCTACTCCAGTATTCTTGCCTGGAGAATCCCATAGACAGAGGAGACTAGTGGGCTGCAGTCCATGGGGTCACAAAGAGGCAGACACAACATAGCAACTAAACATCAACGTAAATATCTTTACACTCCATACTCATTCAGAGAGATCACTATCTCATCCCCAGGGCTTCAATTTTCTAACTGTGTTTCTTCCAAATTTTTGACAGCTAGCCAAACCATTACCATTGCCTATAAATCAATGTAGATACATGGATTAGACTATCTCTCTTTCCAGGAAAAATGAAAAATGAAAAGTACCATTCTAAATCCTGCCAACTGGGAGAATTTCCTTTCACTCTTGTACTTCACACCCATGGAATGGAGCTGCAGTGCGGCAACTCTTCCATTTGGGTGCTTCCAATGCAGTGTGCAAAACTGTCTGAATATTGTCTTCATCATTTGGTCGTTGTGAACTTCCCATGAGACCGAGATAAAGAAGATGTGACCCTAGAAGGAGTTACAGGAATCTGAGTCATTTGCTGTTATTTGTATTTTGGGACCTATCTAATTATCATCTCCTTTATACTACTTTTTCCTGATGAGGATTGTTTCCGTGAACATTCAACTTTCTGATTCAAGGGTCAGACACCTCCCCATTCAGCACGGGCAGCTTAGAAAATACGCCAACCTGAGGGCAAATGATTGAGCATTCAGTCTCTGTTTACCCTCACTGGCAAGTCATAAGATTTTTTTTTTTAAAGGAAAATAGTTATCTGCAGATGATAACATTTGCTGTTGTTCAGTCACTAAGTTGTGTCTGACTCTTTGTGACCCCATGAACTGTAGCATGCCAGGCTCCCTTGTTTTTCACTCTCTCCCAGAGTTTGCTCAAACTCATGTTCTTTGAGTCGGTGATGTTATCTAACCATCTCATCCTCTGTTCCCCCCTTCTCCTGTTGCTTTCAATCTTTCCCAGTGTCAGAGTCCTTTCCAATGAGTCAGCTCTCTGCATCAGGTGGCCAAAGTATTGGAGTTTCAGCTTCAGCAACAGTCCTCCCAATGAACATTCAGGGTTGATTTCCTTTAGGATTGACTGGTTGCCCTAAAATCTGAAATGTCTGTGATGTATTTTACTTACAGGGTCTGGCCAAAGACTCCATGTAGCATTCCTATCTGCTACAAACATTTGAAACACAGATGCATCTGCAGGGTTGTATGATCAAATGGCAGAACAATTTGCACAGCAGCCTGGAACTATTGCTGAGCTGTCTTTTGCTCTGGACCCACTTAAACTTGCAGCCGGGGGCTTCCCTGGTGGCTCAGCGGTTAAGAATCCATCTGCCAATGCAGGAGACATTGAATGCAGGAGAATTCAGCCCCTGATCTGGGAAGATCCCACATGCTGCAGAGCAACCAAGCCCATGCACCACAACTGTTGAGCCTGTTGCTCTAGAGCTCAGGAGCCACAACTACTGAAGCTTGCATGTCCTAGAGCCCACACTCCGCAACCAGATAAATCACTGCGATGAGAAGCCTGTGCACCACAACTAGAGAGTAGCCTCCACGTGTTGCAACTAGAAAAAAGTTCACACAGAAAAGAAGACCCAGCATAGCCATAAATAAATAAATAAAATTAAACAAAACAAAAAATGTGAAGCCCTTCTGGTTTCTCAGTAGATGATTTGGAACATTACAGTCCAATAAAATATACAATACCACCAAGAGATACAGAGAATCTAATTAGCCTCTTTCTTAGTAGCTAAAGAGGACTTCTCACCAAGGAAGGCTGTACCAACGTGTTCCAGACTATTGGACTCCCAGAAATTTCACTGAATTGTCACACCCCTGAATTTTCCTGGGGGATATTTCCTACTCTCTGATCCTCATGTGACATACCAAGGTTTCTACTTCCTGATTACCAGGAAGGTCCAATCAATGTGATAGCATTGCTTTAAATCAGCATTATATACTATGGGATAGATAGGTTTTCAAAGTCCCTGAAAACTAAATATAATGGGGATGATGAAAGCAAGCTACTCTTGATGGTTTCTAAGAAGTATAGAGAAAAGACATCACCAATTCAACATCTGTATACCACATTGAGTGCAGAGAATCTATTTTAACAGCAGCATTTCCCACTCTGTTAATCCTGGACTCCAGAGGACTTCAAGGATACTTGTGCTCCCTGACCTTACCGTGCTTTTCAAAGCCTTTATGAAAGAGATACCCTCCAGACCTTCCCTAGAGACATAATTAGAAGATGAGTGATTAAAAAGTCACCAAAGCATTCCAATTACCTTAAATATTTAATACTGTTCACTAAAAAATAGTAGCTTAGTTCTGATTTTTCATCCCCAGTTAGCACAAACCATATTTGATTCTAAATCTTAGGCAAGCAATCAAACCAGCCAATCCAGGCAACTTTGTTTAATGCCTTAAATTCAAATTTTCTGGTAATTCTTCTTGTATCAATAAATACGGCTTCACCCAATATTGCCTTCCTTCTATATGATTCTGCCCCTTAGAATGCATTATGATGAGTATTCCCCAGGCTTCAGTTAATGAATATTGGCAAAGTCTTACAATATTGTATACTACTTCCTCTTCCTTTGTGCCTAACATCTTGGATCTTAATAAAATTGTACGTCAGGAGTAACAAGAAGAGGGAGATTAAAATTTTCCTATTAGAAACTCTCTTGGAAAGATCATTATTGGTTCTTTCGGTGAGAAGAGTCCAGCCTCTTTAGAAAGCAAGAATGGGCTGCTTCCACTGGCAAAGGTGGAAAGCAGAATTTGGAAGTTCAAGCTCCCCAGCTTCTCTAGAATTAATCCAGTTGCTCTCATTCCCATTTTCATGGTTCTCATTCTTTTCCAATCAATGCTTCAACTTTAATGTAAGAGGATATATGGCTGTGAATTCTACACACGTTATCATTTAGCTGCCTGTAGGATTGGACTTTAGGTTTGGTTTTAGAAATGTTCAGTTCAGTTCGGTTCAGTCGCTCAGTTGTGTTTGACTCTTTGCAACCCGATGAATTGCAGCACGCCAGGCCTCTCTGTCCATCACCAGCTCCCAGAGTTTACCCATGTCCATCGACTCAGTGATGCCATCCAGCCACCTCACCCTCTGTCTTTCCCTTCTCCTCCTGCCCCCAATCCCTCCCAGCATCAGAGTCTTTTCCAATGAGTCAACTCTTCGCATGAGGTGGCCAAAGTATTGGAGTTTCAGCTTTAGCATCAGTCCTTCCAAAAAACACCCAGGACTGATCTCCTTCAGAATGGACTGGTTGGATCTCTTTGCAGTCCAAGGGGCTCTCATGAGTCTTCAACACCACAGTTCAAAAGCATCAATTCTTCAGCGCTCAGCTTTCTTCACAGTCCAACTTTCACATCCATACATGACCACTGGAAAAATCATAGCCTTGACTAGATGGACCTTAGTCGGCAAAGTAATGTCTCTGCTTTGAATATGCTATCTAGGTTGGTCATAACTTTCCTTCCAAGGAGTATGCGTCTTTTAATTTCATGGCTGCAGTCACCATCTGCAGTGATTTTAGAGCCCCCTCCCAATAAAGTCTGACACTAAATATCAACCATTTTGCTATACGACCTAAGGAAACATTCTGGTTCATTCTTTTGATCTTGAGCTGGGAATTAAACCTCTAAGCAGAACAGCTAGGCTCTAAGAAAGGACAGAGGCTCTACTTATTCTGCAGTTATGTGTGAAGCTATAGCTAATACCCAGTTAAGCTAATTTTCTCAGCATTACCTTTTAAAAAACTATTGGAGCACAGTTGATTTATAATATTGTGTCAGTTTCAGGTGTACCTCAAAGTGATTTAGTTACACATTTACATATATTCATTCATTTTCAGATTCTTTTCCCATATAGGTTATTACAGAATATTGAGTATAGTTTCCTGTGTCATATAGCAAGTCCTTGTTGATTACCTATTTTATATACTAGTGTGTGTATGTTAATCCCAAACTCCTAATTTATCTCCCTCCCGCAGCCCAGTTTTGCCCTTTGGTAACCATAAATTTGTTTATAAAATCTGTGAGTATGTTTCCATTTTGTAAATAAGTTTATTTGTATCATATTTTAGATTCTGCATATAAATTGACTACAGGTATAATCATCAAGCTGTACATCGCATCCCTATTCTTTTTTAAAAAAAGTATAATTTACTTACAATATTGTTTTAGTTTCAGGTACACAACACAGTGATTTGAAATTTTTATACTTTTAAAAATCGTCCTTATGTTAAGTCTGGTTACTGTCTCCCATTACGCAAAGTTATTACAATATTATTGACTATATTTCCTATTTTGTATATTACAAATGTCACTGGGAGGTGGTATTCACCTTATAACTTGAAGTTTGTACCTCTTAGTCTCCCTCACCTATTTCATGTATTCTTCCATCCTTCACCCCTATGGCAATCAATAGTTTGTTCTTTGTATTTATGAGTTTATTTCTGTTTTGTTATTTTTGTTCATTTGTTTTTTTTGTAGATGCTACACATAAATGAAGTATTATTTGTCTTCCTCTGTTTGACTCATTTCACTTAGCATAATACCCTCTAGATCGATTCACGTTGTCACAAATGGCAAGATATCATTCTTTATATGGCTGACCAATTTTCCATTGAAATATATATATTGCATCTTCTTTATCCATTGGTTTATTGATGTGCAGTTGGGTTGCTTCCATATCTTGGCTGTTGTAAATAATACTCAATGAACATAGGGTTGCATATATCTTTTTGAATTAGTATTCTTGTATTCTTTGGAAAAATACTCAAGAGAAATTGCTGGTACATATGGTGTGTGCTAAGTTGCTTCAGTCATGTCCAATTCTTTGCAACCCTACGGACTTTAGCCTGCCAGACTCCTCTGTCCATGGGATTCTCCAGGCAAGAATACTAGAGTGAGTTGCCATGCCCTCCTTCTGGGGATCTTCCCAATAAAGGGATCGAACCTGTGTCTCTTACATCTCCTCCATTGGCAGGAGGATGTTTTTTTACCACTAGTGCCACCTGGGAAGCCCTTGGGTCATATGGTGGTTCTATTTTTAATTTTTTGAGAAACTTCCTTACTGTTTTTCATAGTGACTATACCAATGTTAAGTGTGTTCTTATATTCAGATACCATTTGAACAATAAGTAATAATGTAACTCTGTTCTATTAATCATTGTTTCCACACTATTTTCATTTTTATACTGGACTAAAAGCTATGTTACTCTTTGGAGAATATGGCTAAACTTTCTATTTATCACGTGTCACAATTATTTCCAGGATACTGAAAGTTTGGGAGTTATTTTCCCAATGGTGGTATCATGATGATGAATATTATTTAATTATTATCTCTAGAACAGATTTCAGGGACTTCCTATAAATTTAGTTATGTGATTTTGGGGCCTCCTACAAAATGTCCCAGTGTTGGCAAATGCTAACCAAGCCTCCTGCCGCTCCCCAAACCCTGAGCATTTTCTATGAAGACTCCGAATCGAGCTTTTTGGATTCTTATATAGACTTAAATTGGATGAGCTGGGTAAGAGAAGCATCTGGCTTTAATTTCTATTTTTCTGAAATTCTACCAGAGGGATTTTCATAATGATTCCGTTTCACCTCATTTTCATTTGTCAGCGTCAGCCTCTTCTGTGGGAGTCTTAAGTTTACCTTCTGTGACCTGCTGGTCGTTTAGCAGAGCTAAAAATATAAAAATACCTTTCGAAGCTTTAGTGTCAGTTAACATCTTTACTAAATAAACACTATATGCATGATCTTTAATGTTCAAATTCTCATCTTGCTTAACTATCAGGTTCACCCAGATAAAGTCAGTCTCATTGTATAGTTTTTGAAAAAGAAGCTGCTCTAACTTCTTGCTTTTTCAAAGTTTTTTCAGCTTAGTGCCACATTTGTGGACAACTGTGGACAACTATGAAGGTTCTTTAGCTTTAGGCCAAGGGGTTTGTACGTAAGTTGGTATGGAACAGAACAATAAGATACTATAAAGTGCTGCATTGATAAAATAATACTAAATACAATTTCATCTTTTCTGTTCTAAGAAATCACTCAGATCTTGACTGCTATTTGTTCATCAACATCTTCTTCTTCTATATTAATGGAGTTTTCAGTGGACCGTATGGCCAACCAATCAGCCTCCTCTATATGTATATGCGGCCATTCGGAGTTAGTCTTTACAAAGATGTAGCACTGTAGCACTTAAAGAGAAGGAGCTTTCGTTCTTTTGGTCTCTTCCTTCATCCTGCTATATGGGATGTGGACAGGGTGGTGAGGCATCTTTGAACCTGTAGCTGCTCCAGGGATGGAAGAGGAGCAAGAAACATGAGACTCTCCTGGATCACTTGTAATATGACTTTTAGAGGAGAAAAAAGTAAACCTTACCCGTGGATTCTTTACCGACTGAGCTACCAGGGAATCACTTGTCTAATAGCCAATTCCATCTGCTTTTATGTGTAAATAACTATTCCTTAGCACGGAATGTCCCCTGTGAAGAACAATACAAACTGTAAATATAATAGTTTGAAGTTTAGTACAAAGAAAATGACCTCTTATATTATTGCCTCTTTTTGCATGTTACTCACAGCAATGACAACTATAGACACAGTTGAATGTGTGTTGCAGAATTTCTCCATATCCTGTTTCCCAAAGTTTTTCATTCTTGTACCACCCTCAGAATACTTGCCATACCCATGTCCACTTTTAATATTACTTATTTAACATGTAACATTTTGTTTAAATTGATTTCTTATAATGGACATAAATAGAAAATTAATATGACTTGGAGTAAGAAGAGGGCAATTATAAAAATAACTGGGCTAAAATACTAAAAAAAATTATAGACTCTGATTGTGTTTCTTATCAATAAATAAAATATAGCAATGATCAGAAAAAAATGTTGAATGGTGGGGTACCAGATGTATTCTAGATTGTAGTATAGTTCTGTTTCTGTGTCAATTTCTTGCTTTGAAAATAAATAAGAAGATAGCCAACCGCTTAAAGACTTGAAGTCTTTGCTACCTGTCATATCTCCTTATATTTTTGCTTTTGAGTTAGGCATTAAATACTTAAAAAAAATAACTTCAGTAACTCCTCCAACTCCCAAGAGTTAACATCATGACCTCCTTGGGGTACAAGTCTGAAATGAACATCAGGAGCAAACTGGTTAAGCCTGAATGGACATTTAACCTTGGACATGAAAATAATAAGCCTCATTAAAGAACATGAAGAAAAGAGAGGGGGTCATTTGACAAGCAAATACAGATTTGCTTAATTTGAATGGTTTCTGATTACAGAGCAATCTTTCCAAACCTTTGAGGTTCTTGTTTGGGAACTGCAGGCACACAATGATACATTTCTGATGAAATGGTGTGTAAATGTCCTGCCTAACAAAGTGGCAGCGGAAAAGTGCTGCCTATGAAGGCAAGCACAACGTGGACAGATGTCATGGGAGCTTCCCAGCAGGAATTCTCGTAAGCCCCAGGTCATCAAGAAAGGGTTGATAATTTTACTGGCATTCATTTGCCATTAACAGGAACTTTAGCAAAGCAGTTTCAACATCCGTAGTACATCTTATGGACATTTCTAGTTGTAACTGAAACTTTGCATTTACACAAAAAAGAACAAGTAAGAGTTTCATTTGTTCAGTTCTCCTTTTAGCACTCAATATTTGGTATCCCTTAGGCAGGAATCTTGAAAAACATTCTTTTCTCTTTTCATTCTAAAAGACAACTGGATGAATTCATCTGGATTTGAACAACATCGTGGTGCTTCCCTGCTTCAAAGATTAGGCAGAGTGTCAGACAGCAGAATCTTCACCACAATCGATCTCCTTTTTCTTTCGGCGTCACAGATAGACCTTCTTTCCCATTCTTAAGCGTAGCAGATACAACCGAGTTCCAGCCAAATGGAAGGCAGAAGGGTTATATGTCATTTTCAGACTGGTGCAGAAGGGGCAACTGTGTGGTTTTCCCTGTTTTCTCTCTCCTTCTGTCAGCCAAATGGCTTTGGAGAATTCAGTGGAAGCCTATGAGTTTCTAACAGATGGTGGGACTACAGAATGTATAAAGCCTTTGTCCCAGAACGACTTCATGGAGCAAATCGGCTCCCACCCCCAGCCCTTGCTGTTTGGACTTCCTGTGAGTAAGAAATACACTTTTATTGTGTTAACCCACTGAGGTTATCCACAAATGAAGGCAGGTTGATCTGACCTACTACCGATAATTTGCAGAAACCAGTAATCAAGAAACCAAGCGCTATACTTGGAGAGTTGGAGAACTCAGGTTTATTATGCTGGTGGGCCCAGAGGAATTAACACTCTACGCTCTGAGCCCCCGAACAAAGGGGTTACAGAGTTTTTATAGACAGACTATAGTGGGCAACGCTAGCTGTTAATTGGCTGGTTTAAACTAAGGGGTTTTGCGCAAATGGGAACAGCAGTCAAGATGGGGAGGGGAATGCCTGACCTTTACATGGACAGGCATGATTAAGCAGGTTTTCAGGGGCTGAGAAATTGCAAAAATCAGGACAAGGGTGAGTGAGATAAGCTCCAGTTCCTAGTATTATAAGTCCCCACTTTCTGAGACTATGTGACCTACATGATCCAGATTTTGCAAGGAGCAAGTTGAGTTTCAGAGGCAGAATGAGCAGGAGGTTATGTAAAATTTTAACTTTTCCTCTTCAATAACAGATGATAATTCTAAAGCTGAAGTGGAGAGAGTGACCATTTAAAGCCAGGCACCTACTTGACAGATGCTCTTGTGGTCCTGCCAACACACAGCCCCACTGCTGCTCCAGGTGGGCAGGAAGGAGAGCGCTGCCCTCTCCTAACACTGCTCTAGGACTTCAGTATCATCATCTCAAGATTTCCAGACTAAAGTCTTGGTTAACATAACCCAACATTCTTCTTTAATAGGTGAAAAAAGTTGAGACTAGAATATTTAAATGATTTGCTCAAAATTACTTAATCATTAGGGCTTCCCATCAGTATGTAAAGAATCTGCCTGCAATGCAGGAGACCCTGGTTCGATTCCTGTGTCCAGAAGATCCACTGCGGAAGGGATAGGCTATCTACTCCAGTATTCTTGGGCTTCCATTGTGGCTCAGTGGGTAAAGAATCTGCCTGCAATGAGGGAGACCTCAGTTTGATCCCTTGGTTGGGAAGATCCCTTGGAGAGTGGGAAAAGATACCAATTCCAGTATTCTGGCCTGGAGAATTCCAGTATTCTGGCCTGGAGAATTCCATGGACTGTATAGTCTATGGGGTTGCCAAGAGTCAGACACGATTGAGTGACTTTCACTTCACCTCACTTAATTATTAAGTGAGGACTGTAAACTAGGTCCCCTAACTTGTCATCAAAGTAATTCATATTTATAGGTCATTAAAAGCAGTTCTATTCTGAAATGCATGAAGATAATTACGAGCTATAAAGTTCAAGGAACTAGTTTGTGATTTTAGGCATGTCAGTATCTGTAGATTAAAAGTAGATGAAGAATGGCCTTGAATTTTTAGCTGCTCATCTATTGAGAGTCTAAATCCCCTCCCTTTGAATTGGACTGGCCTTTTCAAGTTGTTTGACCAAGAGGATATAGAAGAAGGAATTTCTAAGATTAAGATATAAAAATCCTTAAAGTTTCACTAGGTTCTCTTGGAATACTCTCAGGTGCGATTTTTTCTTGAATACTTTTTAAAAAATATTCAAGTAGTACAGAGAAGTACAAGGGAAAAATATTCTTGTGAATAAAGGTGAACAACTTGGAAATCACTATTTTACAACTTGGAAATCACTATTTTAACTTTAGGTGAATATCACTCCAAACAATACACAGGTAACTAGGGGTGAAAAAGGTGATTTAAAGGGTTAAAATATTTACAAAAGGGTAGATTCATAGATAGTTATATGGAAAACATTTCATATACCTGAAGGCAAGCAATTAAGCTATGCATAAAATTTGAAGTTATGTGGTTTGTTTTTTTTAATATCAGAACTTTGTAGAACTTCCCTGACTTCTTTTGTTATTGAACAATTTTCTTCCCCTTATGGTGACACGTGTATGTGTGTGTGTGTTTGGAGTAACTGAAGAACTCTCTTTTTAAGACTTTATTTTTTTAGAGCAGTTTTAGGTTTGTATCAAAATTAAAAATAAGGAAGAGAGATCGCCCATATACTTCCTGTCCCCATGCATGCATCAGTTCAGTTCAGTTCAGTTCAGTCGCTCAGTCATGTCCGACTCTCTGTGACCCCATGAATCGCAATACACCAGGCCTCCCTGTCCACCACCAACTCCCGAAGTTCACTCAGACTCATGTCCATCGAGTCGGTGATGCCATCCAGCCATCTCATCCTCTGTCGTCCCCTTCTCCTCCTGCCCCCAATCCCTCCCAGCATCAGAGTCTTTTCCAATGAGCCAACTGTTCGCATGAGGTGGCCAAAGTATTGCAGTTTCAGCTTTAGCATCAGTCCTTTCAAAGAACACCCAGGACTGATCTTCTTTAGGATGGACTGGTTGGATCTCCTTGCAGTCCAAGGGACTCTCAAGAGTCTTCTCCAACACCATAGTTCAAAAGCATCAGTTCTTCAGCATTCAGCTTTCTTCACAGTCCAACTCTCACATTCATACATGACTACTGGAAAAATCATAGCCTTGACTAGACGGACCTTTGTTGGCAAAATAATATCTCTGCTTTGAATATGTTATCTAGGTTGGTCATAACTTTCCTTCCAAGGAGAAAGGAACTCTATTTTTGAAGTACACAATTTAACTAGAACATATTTATATAGATAATCCTACATTTATTTTTTTCTTGTATTGCAATGTACCCATTTGATCTATGTACTTGGATTTTCATTTCAGGAAAATTATTCTTCAGACATCTACTTTTAGCAGTGCAATATATGTATTATGTTTTAGCTAATTATTTTAATTCCTTTTTCATCTTTTGCATTTATTGGGATTATCTCAAGCCTTTCTTCTGTATAATTAATAGATTTTCAGCCATGTCAATTTTTTTCCTTGCTGATTTCAAGCTAGTGATTAGCTCTGAAGTAATGTTATTTCTTAAGCCATTTACCTAACTGCTTTATCATCTTTTAGCTTATTTTTTTTATTGAATTACTATTCATATGTTATTTTTCTATGGTTCAAAACACTTTGGGGAGCTTTTCTTTACCTTGGATAATGTTTTCTTCCATATAAGGTTCTTCATCTGTCTTTACATGCTTTGTCTTTATCCCTCTTTTCCTCTTATTCTCTCTCTAATATCTTTGCTTGTTTTTTCTTTGTGGTTGTTTTTTGCTCTTTTCCCTCAGCTTACTGATATTTAATATGGGCAATTGTATCCAGATTCTCAATGTTTTGATATAAAGTGGTTGGGTTCTTTTTTGGCAGCCTTAGCACTTTGCTTAAGACTGATTTATCTTCTGCTTGAAAACTGGGGATGTATTTTATCTCCTTTGTGAAACTTGAAATATATGTGTGAGCTGGAGCCTTCTTCACAGGACTTGAGAGCTGAGTTCTCATTTAATATTTTGTTCACAACTCACTCCTGTCTTTGTAGAGTCTACACTATCTAGTTCAAAGTTTGTTTTATTTTCAAGAGACAATGGTTTCAAACTTTAGATTGTTCCCTTGTTTTGAAATTAACCCCTAGACAGTGTGATCCATAATAATTCTTTCTGCCTCTTCTGAGCTTCTAAAAGCCTGATGTCAATCATAATTTCTTCTACTCTCAAAGCTTTCCTCTGCTCCACCAACTTTATAGTACATTTCTCTCTATATTGATCATATTACTCAGAATTCTTACAATTTCATCAAATTTACTTTTTCCAAAACAAATTCAGTACTATTTATTGGGGTTCAGAGGTACATTAAAAAAACCCTAGAATTTTCTGTTTTTTTTTTTCTTTAATTGTAATGGGTTTGTAATTTTTGATTGTTGTTTAATTTGCATTTGGGAGCAGGAGACCTTGTAATCCAGTTTTGCTTTGTTACTGTTAAAAAGACTTTTGACAACACTTTTGAAACAGGATTATCAATCTGTAACTGATTTAGAAGAAAACAATGGAGATAATAAAGTGATTCAAAACTTTGACAGCTAAGAAACACTTTAAAAATGTCATTTAAAAAGGAACAGAAGGTCTTTACTTATGGAAGACTCAGACACAATCAGTCATTATTAAAAGCTTTCTTTTAGTGCAATGAATAGTTTTAGTGTGTGTGACCCCAGAGACAGAGAAGTATCAGTGGGTTGAAATCACAAGGGGACTGATTTCAAATTGATACAGTGCAGAAACTTCAAAAACAAAAGCACGACTACCTCTGGGTCTTAGCTCTTGTTTTTCACTTCTCGAAACTTTCTAATCCTGTTATATCTGTTGGAGGCACTGCATTATTCTCATCAATCCATAGGGATTTTCCAGATCCTCCTATTATTATTTTAATCTCTCCTACATCTATTCTCCCACTGTATTGTTGAACTATCAAAGTGCACATAAAAGCAAATGTAGTTTTGCAATTACTTGTATTTTTGTTTCTTACATAAAATATTTTGTCCACCTTAGTGCCTAATTCAGGCTTCCCAGGTGGCTCACTGATAAGAATCTGTCTGCAATACAGGAGGTGCAGGAGATGTGGGTTTGATCCCTGAGTCAGGAAAATCCCCTGGAGTAGGAAATGCCAACTCATTCCAGTATTTTTGCCTGGAAAATTGCATGGATAGAGGAGCCTGGTGGGCTACAGACAATGGGGTTACAAAGAATCAAACACTTCTGAGCAGGCACACACAGTGCCTAATATAGGATCTTAAATAAAGAGTAGATGTTCAGCAATTTTGACTGAATTATATAATATATATTTAAAACACATTTAGGTCCCTTTATAGATTATTGAATTAGTTCTAACACAGTTGTCTGGTTAATAAAATTTAAATTTACTGCTAGCCTCTCTAGGTATCCTAAAGTATGATTTACTCAATGAAAAAAATTTACCTGGTTATATTCCCACTTATCTGAAAATTTATTCTTTAGAAATTTCACAAGATAATTGGATATATAACAATCATACAATCTGTTGGGTATAATCTTCAAATTAAAAAAAAAGATAACATCCTCTAGTATGGCATTATATTGAATACAAGTAGATATCTGGCAGTATTTCAGTCCTTAGTTTTTGATGTTTTAACAAACTGCAAATCTCATCTTTGCTTAAACTTAGAGGATTTTAAAATTCTCTGTAAGGACATATCATAGAAAGAAACCAATTTGAACGCCTTTCTATCCCACTACTAACCTTCATAATTAATGAAGTTTTTCATTATTTAAATAAGTATGCTGAAGCCATTTGTCTGGACTAGCAGCTACATATTAAACTGAATTATTCATAGTTTTGAGTGGGCAATATTTAAGAATTCATATATGCTGTACATTTAAGTTTTGCTAATATATTTTTATAAAAAAGGTACTTAGCTGCAATTTCAGTTCTTAATTGGTATGTCATTTGATACTATTAGAATGAAAGCCTTTATAATGAATTATCATATTTGCTTTAATAACTGAAAGCATTGAATATAAATCTGAACAATCCAATGTACACATTTTCCTGCTTGTATTCATGGCTAATCATAATCTCTGCCCTCTTCATGGACACCCCTTCTTATTCTTCTCCCTTCATCCCCCACATTTTGACTGCATCACTTCTTAGTGCTTCAAGCTTAGGTCTAATTGTCCCCAAACGTCACTGGCTCTTTTGGGGGGAAGTTCTCTTCTTCTCCTCCTCCTCCCTCCCCCTTCCTAGTCTTTCCCCTCCACTCATCCTTGTTTTCCTCTTCCTCCTCATCTTCCTTCACCTCCTCCCCATGGTCTTCTTTGTTCTGCATTTGTGGAGGAGAAGAGGAGCAGAACTGAGCCGATCCTCTAAATGTGCCGCTACGCGTCAGTGCTTCCACTGTGTTTGTCAATCCTTCCACGTTGCATATTTCTGATGATTAAGGGAAGAGAAGTAAGAATTAGAGGAAGAAAGATAAGACAAGGAGGAAAAGAAGTGTAGAGAATCAAGAAGAGTGGAGGGACAGATATGGAAAGTTGGAGGCAAGGGAAACGAATTTGGGAAAGGGGCTACAGGAATAGATAAAAGTTTGTGTTCAAAGGGAGATCCAACTGTTCTGATAAAATACAGGCAGAAGTGGAATGGAAGCTGGTACTCAACTCCTCCTTCCCATTTCAAATCTTTATAGATTTCTAGTATTTTCATTTCTATCACATTCAGTTTTCTATCTTTCTGACTTCTTTTGCTTTATTTTATAAAAGGAAGCAAGACAACACACAAGAAAACCCTAAGAAAACACACACATCACGAACATAAAAACAGCTTGTCATCCTTCAAAAGCTCTCTAAATCCAAGTCTGCAGGGACTGGTGCCCATTTACTCCGACTACACCGTGTACAGCAAGCTGCCTCCACAGATTCAAGGAGATTGCTGTTCAGTTGCCAAGTCATGTCTGACTTTACAACCCCATGGACTGCAGCATGCCAGGCTTCCCTGTCCTTCACTGTCTCCTGGAGTTTGCTCAAACTCATGTTCATTGGGTTCATGCCATTCAATCATCTCATCCTCTGTCACCCCCTCTTCCTCCTGCCTTCAATCTTTCCCAGCATCAGGGAGATATAATATAAACTTATTAATAATTTTCTTTTTAGGCTTTTTATTATCTGTAGTACCTTTAAACAAGACTCAATTACAGATTGTTAGTGCTCACAATTTCATAAGACAGAATTTAACATTCTCATTTTGGTTTGACAAGACATCTTATGCTTGCTTTGACAAGATATCTTACGCTTGCTTTTTCCTCCTCTGTTAATGGTAAGCAGAAACTGTTTTTCTTAATGTTGGTTGTGACTTCAACTTGGTTAATCCAGTTTAGACAAGTAGGGTTTCATTTTTATTGTATCCTTCCTTCCTTCCCCTTGTATGATTTCTTCCTGACATGGTAGAGAGCTTCCTAGTCCCTTGGCACAGAGGAAATAGGTATTATTTTCTGAGGGAGAGGCTGCAGCAACTTCAAGTGTTTCCATACCACTGCATCACATTGTATATAAATACAAGCTGTAATCCACATAAACACAAGGACTTTTATCTGCTCATAGAGCTGTTTATTCAAAATGCCTGAAATGTATATTTTTAGATGGCTAAATATTTTACTGATAGTCCTGCCTTTAGTTTATAATCATTTTTTCCTGTCCCATCCCTCCCCTATGTAGGTGGGGAAAGACTAGGGAGACATTTTCCACTAAGAATGTAGATATTGACAATAAATTATAAAGCGTCTATCTGAGGTTTTAATAATGACTGCTATGTGCAGTCTGAAGCACAGTCTAAACAGCTGAGCAGCAACCGTTGAATGCAGCACAGGAGGGACAATGTTAAGAAATATTGTTGTATTATATAATCTTCCTGCTACACTTTGAGAAAAGCAAATTCTAGCTGGAGAATAAAATCCAAGCACCAGAGCAAAAGTTAATCTCAGTTTTCACATGTAAAATAATCATGTTTTAGTGAAAGGTAAGTTCTTATCTGTACTTTCCTCCTGGCCTTCCCTGTCTCCAAGATGTTTTATCTTTGAAATTAGCATCTGTTTTAAGAATGAAAGAACAATCACTTTGCAAAAACCCTTCTTACATGGTTTATCTCCTGAAATGATCAGCTCAGCGGGACCTTTCATTTCTTGGAGATTTTATGTGTCTCATGCAAATCAACCTGTAACCCGGGCAACAGTGCAGCCATCCTGGGCTGTGCTATTATAAGGTGAGCAACGGAAGATTTCAGCTTCACAGCTCCCCTTGGAAAGAGCTCACAGGGCATGGAACCAGAGGCCACGAAACTGCTATTACTCCTCTGGCCAAGACCAGACAAGACTATGAGGAGAACAGGCTAGGAAAATGGATTGTAATCCAAATGTGTTGTATTATTGTTTAACTTGAGAATCAAATCATTGACTTGAGGATCAAAGTTTTTAGCTCCTGATGGGGTCAAGGAGGACAGCATACATAGACAGGACATCTTAGGGTGTTAAGACGGTCATCTTAGGGTGAAGGATAGGGTAGAGACAAAAAGGTATGGAGAAGAAGATATACCAAATATATAGCCTACCAGGCTCCTCCAGGCAAGAGTACTGGAGTGGGTTGCCATTGCCTTCTCCAGAGGATCTTCCCGGCCCAGGGATTGAACCCCGGTCTCCTGCATTCCAGACAGACACTTTAACCTCTGAGACACCAGGGAAGCCCAGAAGATATACAGATGGCTACTAATAGGTACATGAAAAGCTGTTCAACTCATTAATAATGAGAGAAATGGTCATTTCTCACTTTTGAGAATAGCCATTACTTAAAAAAAATCCACAAATAACAAGTACTGCAGAGGCTATGGAGAAAATGGAACCCTCTAACACTGTTGGTGGAAATGTGAATTGGTGCAGCCACTATGGAAAACAGCATGGAGTTTCCTTAAAAGACTAAAAGTAGAGCTACCATATGACCTAGCAATCCCACTCTTAAGCACATATCTGGAGAAAACTATAATTTTAAAAGATACATGCACCCCAATGTTCACAGCAGCACTGTTTACAATAGACAAGACATGGAAGAAACCTATATATCCATCAACTGATGAATGGATAAAGAATATGTGGAATGGAATACTACTCAGCCACAAAAAGTAATGAAATAATGCCATTTGCAGCACAATGAATGAACCTAGAGATTATTATACTAAGTAAAACAAGACAGAAAGAGAAAGACAAATACCATATGATATCACTTATATGTGGAATCTAAAATAAGCTAAAAAGAAAAAAGCACTTCATTATGACTAGCATATCTAAGTGAGTTTTCTTATTAAAAATGCAGTTAGGTTATTAAGTTTTTTTTTTAATAGACAACACAAAAATATTCTAGATAAAAGTATAATTTGGTTTATCCCTCTAGCTAAAGGCATTCTAAAACTATACTGTCTCCACAAAAGATTAAAAAATTGAACTGCTATATAATCCAGCAATCCCACTTCTGGATGTTTTCCCAAAAGAATTGAAATTAGGATCTTGAAGAGATATCAGCACTCCTATGTTCATTACTCACAATGGCCACAATATAGAAACAACGTATGATCCATCTACAGATGAATGGATAAAGGAAATGTGGTGTAACTTCACATCAGTCAGAATGTCTGCGATCCAAAAGTCTGCCAGCAATAAATGCTGGAGAGGGTGTGGAGAAAAGGGAACCCTCTTACACTCTTGGTGGGAATGCAAACTAGTACAGCCACTATGGAAAACAGTGTGGAGATTCCTTAAAAAACTGGAAATAGAACTGCCTTATGACCCAGCAATCCCACTGCTGGGCATACACACTGAGGAAACCAGAATTGAAAGAGACAAATGTACCCCAATGTTCGTCGCAGCACTGTTTATAATAGCCAGGACATGGAAACAACCTAGTTGTCCATCAGCAGAGGAATGGATAAGAAAGCTGTGGTACATATACACAATGGAGTATTACTCAGCCGTTAAAAAGAATACATTTGAATCAGTTATGATGAGATGGATGAAACTGGAGCCGATTATACAGAGTGAAGTAAGCCAGAAGAAAAAACACCAATACAGTATACTAACGCATATATATGGAATTTAGAAAGATGGCAATGATGACCCTGTATGCAGGACAGCAAAAAAGACACAGATGTGTAGAGCGGACTTATGGACTCTGAGGGAGAGGGAGAGGGTGGGATGATTTGGGAGAATGGCATTGAAACATGTATACTATCATGTAAGAAACGAATTGCCAGTCTATGTCTGATGCAGGATACAGGATGCTTGGGGCTGGTGCACGGGGAGGACCCAGAGAGATGTTATGGGGAGGGAGGTGGGAGGGGGGTTCATGTTTGGGAACGCATGTACACCTGTGGTGGATTCATGGCAATGTATGGCAAAATGAATACAGTATTGTAAAGTAAAATAAAGTAAAAATAAAAAAATATATAAAAAAAAGAAATGTGGTGTATACAAACAATAAAATAGTTTTCAGTCTTAAAAAAGAAGGAAAACCTGTCATTTGTGATAACATGGACTAGCCTGAAGGACATTATGTTAAGTGAAATAAATCAGACATAAAAAGACCAATAGTGTATGATTTCATCTATATATGGAAACTAAAATGAACAGACTGACAGAAGTAAGAAATAGAAAAGTGGTTACCAGGATCTGGGGGGAGAGAGAAATGGGGGAGGTGATGGCCAAATGGTACAAAGTCTCAGTTATGCAAGATAACAGTTCTGGCCATATAGCATAGGGCCTAAAACTATCAACATTGTTTTATACACAAAATTTTCTGTGGGGATAGAGCTTATGTTATGTTCTTATCACACACGCAGAAACAATGATAATAATAATGATAAGGGGAGCATGGGGAAACTTTAGGAGGTTGAATGAATACGGCTATATTTATGGCCTTGTTGTTAATGATGATATCAGGGGTATGCTGCTGCTGCTGCTGCTAAGTCGCTTCAGTCATGTCCGACTCTGTGCGACCCCATAGATGGCAGCCCACCAGGCTCCCCCGTTCCTGGGATTCTCCAGGCAAGAACACTGGAGTGGGTTGCCATTTCCTTCTCCAATGCCGGAAAGTGAAACATGTAAGTGAAGTTGCTCAGTCATGTCCGACTCTTAGCGACCCCATGGACTGCAGCCTAGCAGGCTCCTCTGTCCATGGGATTTTCCAGGCAAGAGTACTGGAGTGGGTTGCCCTTGCCTTCTCTGATCAGTGGTATACACTTACCTTAAAACTCATCAAGGTCTATATAATATATATAAATATTTAAATACATACCACTTTTTACATGTCAATCACACCTCAAAAAAGTGGTTTAGAAATAAAATAAAATACTTAGAAATGCTTTTTTTCTGGAAAAGATTTGCTGATCTCTGCTTAAGGGCACTCATTTTCCAATCTCAATGTTCTTCTAAATCATTTGGAATACTTTTTAAAAAATGTAGCTTCCTGGGTTCCATCCTTGAAATAGTAATTCAGTGAATCTGTAGAGGCCTAAGAATTAGCATTTTAGACACTTCTATCAAGTAGTGCTGATTCGGATAGTCTTGAGCCAAACATTAAGAAACACTGCCTGAGGGTCAACGATGAAAACTCAAGAGGTAGTTTGCAAGAAAATTCAAAGAGCTCTCTACAGTCTTATCAGCCCTTTCCCCCAAATTAAAATCAAGCCTTGGTGCTTTTTGTCTTTCCCACAAAGGACAAAGTTTTCCTCATTAGAAACTCTCACTTTCCTGTAAAGCAAATATATTTCCACTGAAGTATGTAGCCCTGGATATTTCACAAAGAAGCTCTCGAAGCAGATTCAGTCTGAGACATACTCTCCAGAGGTTTCAGCAATGATTCTACCCTCTGCCAGTCATGTGCTCATGAATAAATTTTGATTTGTTCCTGCTCATATAATTTTACCTGCCTTGAAATAATTCCTTTAAAAAGATTATCTCTTATCCTTGAATAATTTTCTAAAGGAAATTATCCAGGCGAAAAATAAAGAAAATACATGTTTGCTACCAGCTTTTCACTAAAATTTACTATAAGGTGAATTCAATATTAAGTTTCTTCTATTTATACTTTGAGAAAGGAAATTATAATTTAACCAGCACCCAGGCAGCTCCTGGTATTTAATATTTTATTGTTAAGCATCACATTGATCATGCCTTGATCATCAGCAATGATTAGCTAGCAATACAAAAATGCTGATTAGGACGAGAAATTATAAGAGAATGTATTCTAATACTGTTTCCCTAATAATTCTGATCCAAAAAATCCCATGAAATTTGGTTAAAAGTGCACATTCTAGGAGCTTCTCCAGGAAACTCTGATTTGTTAGTCTGAAATGGTTCCCAGAAATCTTTCTTTTTAAGAAGAAGCTAGGTCATCAACCTTCTTCTAATCAAGAAGCTAGCTACTTGACCTTCTTTAGGTCAAGGTGAGAGGACATTGCTATAAGGTTAGATCTTCCTGATCAGTGGTCATCATTATAGGCTTTTTTTTCTTTAGCATTTAGGAATTATAGAAAAGGAAGAGAGGCTGTGTTCTTCAGGCCTTACATTGTGGATGCTTCTGATTTTTTTTTCACATAGATTCCTGCCTCTGGTAAAAAAATAAAGATGGTTGATTTGAATCTGTTCCATCACCTTGGTTCTTTGACTGGTGTTTAACCACTTTCAGTTTAGATACACTGAATCCTTAGATGGGTCAGTTCTGTTTTATACAGCCGATATTTTAACCTCCTTGCAAAAAGTATACCCCTGACCTCCCCGACTCTGCCCATTTTATTTGTTCCCATCCTTGTGATTACTAAGTTGATGTGTTAGTAGAAAGAATCTGATGCATAATACACTTCTCTCTGTAGGCACATGTGCTGTGCTCCGTCACTTTGGTCGTATCTTATTCTTTGTGACCCCATGGACTGTAGCCTGTCAGGCTCCTCTGTCCTTGGGGATTCTGCACATAAGAATACTGGAGTGAGTTGCCATGCCCTCCTCCAGGGGATCTTCCTAACCCAGGTCTCCCACATTGCAGGCAGATTCTTTATCGTCTGAGCCACCAGGGAAACCTATAGGCACATTTACAGAATAAAAAAAATTTTTTTGATGAGTGTTTGGTACAGTAGATTATTTTCAAACTGAAGTGAGGGAGATTCCATATGGTAGCTTTTGAAATTTTATTTTATTTATTTTTGGCTACCCTGGGTCTTTGTTGCTGCACACAGGCTTTCTCTAGTTGTGGTGAGCAGGGCCTGCTCTCTAGTTGCGGTGTGCAGGCTTCTCATTGCCTTGGCTTCTCTTGTTGCAGAGCACAGACTCTAGGGCAGGCAGCGTTCAGTAGCTGCAGCACTCAGGCTCAGTAGCTGCGACTCCAGGGCTTAGAGCTCAGGCTCAGGAGCTGTGGTGTGCGGGCTTAGTTGTCCCTGGGCATGTGGAATCTTCCCAGAGAAGGGTTTGAATAGTGTTTTCTGCATTGGCAGGCAGATTCCTAACTACTGGACCACCAAGGAAGTGCTCCAGATGGTGTACCAGAATCAGGAAAGGGGTACACAGTTTGAAAACATTCTCAATACTAGAATATAATTTTTTATTTGTAAAAAATAAAGTTTTAAAATTTATTTGATAAATAAAAAATTATTTCTGTGCTTTTCATATCAGCTGAAAGTGCAACAGATAATTTTTGACTGGTGGAGGTATGCAGAAGATAAAGTGATTTTTAGCTAGAAATCTTCTAGAGGAAATATGAGAAGTGAAAATCTAATTTTAACAAAAGAAGATATGATTGAAAAGATTTTAAATCTAGGATAGATGGCTTCTAATAATTCCTTTCAATGTTAGGGTTATGTGATTTTTCAAACATTCAGAATCTCTCTTTTTTTAAAAAATAGTATTCTAATCCCTTTCCTGCATTTCATTCTTCCTACATGCACGTTTGACTGTAGTATACATAGAGTTAAGAAGGGAAAACCCTGATGTTCTGCTTGATCCTAGAATGTAGGAAGCAGGAAAAAAAAAAAAAAAGCCATGCTCCAATCTATCAATGAGAAAAGCTGGATAAATGACAAAGTTATAACCTTCTCTGAACTTATCAGAGAACTACAGATACAAGGAAACTGAATAATCTAAACTGATGGAGAGAAGAGAGAAGGAATGTGTGGAATGGATCACTTGTGCAGAGCAAGGCAGGAAGAGATGCCAGCCACCATTCTTATACCCTGACAGTACAAATGGCACAACTGTCTTTAGACACAAATGTTATTTACCTCAGCCTCTACAAGTCTACACAAGATGCCTGGCCTTCAATAAAAAATTACAAAACACACAAGAAAAACGAAATCATTTTCAAGAGACAAAGAAATGACCCAAATGGAAGTATTAGACAGGGAACTTTAATTGCTGTTTAACAATAAACTTTGACTTAAAAACACTTTTAGATGTACAAAAGAGTTGCAAAGATAGAACAAAGAATGTTAATGCCTGTTTTCCCTGATTGTTTATTAAGATATATAGGGAACATGTATACACCTGCTGGAACTAAGGGTCTAACATTAATGATACACTACTATTAACTAACTTCTGAAGCTTATTCAGATTTCACTAGTTTTTCCTTAATGGTTTTTTTTTTTTTTCCTGTTCCAGGATCTTACCCACAATAGCACATTGAATTTACTCATTATGCTGTCTTACTCTCCTCTGGTCTGCGACAATTTCTCCAACATTCTGATAAACTGGACAGTTTTGAGGAGTACTGGTTGAATATTTTGTAGACTGTCCCTGGACTTGGGCTTGTCTATGATGTTTTTCTCATGGGTAGACTAGAGTTTGAGGAGGAACATCACAAAGTTTAAGTGTGGTTCTCACTTTTTTATAACAAGGGCCCATACTATCAACATGCCTTATTGATGAGATGAGCCTTGCTCACTTGGCCTACATAATATTTGCCAGCGCGCAGTTGTTTAGCTTTGTACTTGCTGTTGGGACAGAGTAGCAACTTTCAATCTCCTTACATGTGGAAGAGAAAACTGGAAGTTCCCACTGTATTTTTCTAGAAAATAATTTATTTCATCTTTATTTTAAAACTGTTTGCTTAGAGTTTTGCAAATGGTCTCATAATTTTTATTAAAAAGTTCTTATATTTTAGTAATTATTTCTTTTTTGCCATTTAAAATTTTGCATAATTTTGCATAATTTTGCATTTTCCTTTTATTTCTAGATTAAGTTAGCTAGTGATCCATCTACTGTGTTAAAATTGTCAACTAACACTTTTCAACTTTATAAGCATTACTGTGTATAAAATAGATAACCAACAAAAAACGTACTGTGCAGCACAGGGAACTATATGCAATATTTTGTAATAATATACAAGGGAAAAGAATCTGAAAAGGAATATATATGTGTGTGTGTGTGTGTATATATATATAGTCTCTGACCATCCCTTTAAGTGGACATAAAAGGGAAATTCCCTTTATTGAAGAACATATATATTCTTCTATAAAAAAGAAATGGACTCATACTACTGAAACTGACACAAGATAAATGAGGTTGAGGTGAGCATAAGCATGCATGTTAATTAAATGATCAAGATGTCAGGGAAATTTCACCCTAAACTCAAACTATACGATCTTAAGTCTGGGTAGAGACAACTGGGACTGAGAAAGAAGATGGCAGAAATGGACCTCACAGAAACCAACATGTTAATATTTATCAAGTGTCAAAAACATGATGATAACCTCAGCTGCACAGTGGCCTTGCAGAGTCTCTTTCTGTGTCTCAGGGGACGCTCTCAGAATGTACCGAATGTGGCAGAGCAGTTGGTGTGGGCATCAGACACTTGCCCTAAAATCCAGCACCTTTCCTGAAAGGGTCAGCGTGCTATACTCATGAATATCATGATCCTCTCCTTACTTGTACCCATATTTTAGGATCTATAAATTTTCCTTTTATGTTCACTTGGAGGCATAGTCAGAGACTATCATAACATGAAATGCCAAATCATAATAATGAATGAGCAAGAGAATATAGAGCAAAAACTGGAGGGATTTGTATGACCTTGTGACAAATCTCAGATGACAGCTTGAAGGACTTATCAATAGGACTAGAAAGCTTCAAGTTGGTTGACCAAACATGCCCTGTCCCACTGTGAGCAGACCTGGAATAATGTCAAGTTCAAATCTCTTACCTATTTTTTCTCTACTCATCTATTTTTGTTTGTTTGTTTGTTAGTTTAAGGCATGTTTTATTTCTCATTCTGAGTAATATGTTACAATCTGGATTTTGTCTAGACATTAATCTTGAGGTTTGATGGGAGCACATTCCACCCACCCTTTCTCTGGTTAATTCTTAGGTTCCTACATTTAGAGCAGAGATAGAGAGAAAAGTTGATTTCTTGATTTGTCCTTCAGAAGACAGTCTTATTTCTAAGTTCTTGGAGTGGATCTCATTCAAACCATCAAGTACTGACAACACCAATCTGCCAATATTCTCAAGAAATATCTACCTACACACTCTATCTTTAGACTTTAAGAATGAAGGCTTATGAAACTTATCTTCCCTCTAATTTTAAACTTAAATTTTAAGATCTATTTTTTTTCCTGCAAATGCAAGTGATTATTCCCAGTCATTTTGACTATATCTTGGCTGTGTTTCAGTTATTAAATTAGCATATTTTAATAAATGTTAATCTTAAAAAATCTAACATTTAAATCTTAGTTTAAGATTTAAAGGAAAACTTGAGTCATGATATACAATTTATCTTTTATCTAATCAATGTGACCTGTCATTTTTTATATATTCTATCTAAAAAAAAATTTGAACAAACTTAGCACTGCAAAAAATATAGTTTATACAATTATATCTTTGCTACCAAACTAGCAAAAAGTCAATTCACACTTAGTATCAATTTTGTAAGTTTTATTAAAAATAGAACATCATCCTAAACAAGTGTTGTTTGGGAATTTTGAGATATAGCTGAAAGATGGTGAACGAATCTCAAGAATTCTATTAAAAGCTCTGTCTAGAAAAATCAAAGATGATGCTTTTCTCCCTCCTATTAGAAAGCATTTTGACATTATGAATAGTCACAGGAATAAGTTATCTTGTACTGATTGTAAAATATATTGTAGATACCCCTGGGGGTTTTAGGAGAAAGTTTTCCAACTCTCTCCCTTAATATGTGTTTCTGGAATTGAAGTAAATCTGGATAATTTTTTTAAAAAGGTTTACAATTCCAGGTATGTTATGATTGGTTTTTGACTACAATACTTCTCATGCTATTATTTGATAGTCTTTCTTTCTCTTCTGCACCTTTACCTTTATCAAGAACAATTTTGGAAACAACTGGGCATAATTTTTTATAGAAATACAAGAACAATGGAGGCTTCACAGGTGGCTTAGTGGTAAAGAATCTACCTGCCAATGCAGAAGACCAGGAGATGAAGATCCAATCCTTGGGTCAGGAAGATCTCCTGGAGTATGAAATGGTAACCCACTCCAGTATTCTTGCCTAGAAAATTCCATGGACAGAGTCTGGCGGGCTACAGTTCATGGGGTCACAGAGTCAGATACAACTGAGCTTGCACACGCACAAAAACAATGAGGACCATTAACACAAGGACAGTATAACACAGTATAACCTTTAACAAAGTATAAACACAAACACCAAAATGGGGGGAAAAAAGCAGAACTCAGAGCTCTACTCATGAGTTACTAAACACTGAAACTTATTGCGCTCAAGTCCAAAATTTAAGGCCACTCTGTCTGGATTCAAGTAAAGGGAATCTTGAAAGCTGTGGTGGCAGTAAGACAAAGGATTATCAGAGGCAAACCTCTACCTTGGCCTTTGGTTTAGTTCCTTCTGAGAAAGGAATTCATCTCAGGGTCGATTTATAAGGAGAATGTAATATACAGCTCCTGATAAACAATCTCAGAAAACGTAGGGGCATTTAACATCTTATTGACTTTGATGTCTCTTGTAACAATTTTATTGAATAGACAGCTCAGAAGAAACAAGTTTTTCTCTAACCTTGCCTTCAAACATGTACCAGAGAGCATCATTTCTCACCTTGTCTGGGTATTATAGATTCCACAGGTTCCTAAGAATAGCTCCATTTTGACTTATAGTATGAAACTATAAGTTCACAAGTAGAAAGCTGGAAACTTTAGAAGCATGCAGGAACTAAACAACATATTCCTGAACAACAAATGGATCAAAGAAGGAATCAAAAAGGAAATTAAGAAATATCTTGAAACAAACGAAAATGAAAACACAATGACCAAAATCTATGGGGTGCTGCAACAGCAGTTCTTAAAGGGAAATTCACACGATAAATGCATATGTTTATGAAAAACAGCGATGCTAAATACATAACCTAACTTTACATCGCACAGAGATAGGAACAAAGAACAAACTAAGCTCAAAGTGAGTAGAAAGAAAGTCATGACAAAGATCAGCATGGAAATACATGAAATAGAGATTAGAAATATGATGGAAAAGATCGGTAAAACTATTCGCTGCTTTTAAAGATAAAATTGACAAGCCCAAGGGAAAAAAAAAAAAAAGACATGAATGGAATCAGGAATGAAAGAGGAGACACCACAAATGACACCACAGAGTCACACAGGGTCATAAGAGATTACTATGGACAATTGTGTGCCAAAAATTAGGTAACCTGGAAGAAATGAATAAACTTCTAGAAATAAAAGTATCCAAGACTGAATCATGAAGAAAGAGAAGATATGAACAGATCAATAATGATTAAGAAGATTAAATCAGTAATTAAAAACCTCTCAACAAGAAAAAACCGGCGAAGCTTATCAAACATTTAAAGAATTAACACTAATCTTTCTTGAATTCTTCTAAAAATTAAAGAAGAGGAAACACTTTCCAAGTAATTTTAAGAAGCTAGCTTATCCCGATACCAAAGCTAGACAAGAACACTGATGCACACAAATGTTGAAACCCTCAACAAAATATAAGCAAATCAAGTTCATCAGTACATTGAATGGATCAAACACCACAGTGAAAAGAAATTTATCCTCAGATATAAGGATGCTTCAGGATGCACAAATCAATAAATGTGATATTAATAGAATGAAAGATAAAAATCAAATGATCATCTTAGCAGGTGCTACGAATAATGAGTGTGATATGGGATAGGCTGATTACAAGTTAAATAATACAGGTACATGGCCCACTGGTGACTGCATCTCATATCTAGCTAACTCATTCTCTCAACGGTATCCTTGTTCTTGCTCCAAACACCTCTGTTATTCTTTGTAAAGTATCTCCCTTTTAAATCCTAACCATCTGTTTCCAAATTAAAACTCTTCAAGCCTTTAAAACTTACCTCTTGGTTTCCATCCCTTTTCCTTTAATTTTTAGGTCTGGTATTAGCCAGCAGTATGAACTTGGGTAATTCACATGACTTTTGTAGCTCTGTTTCCCAGGATTGGATTTTCATGACCTACCGTGTCCAGTTGAAAATGATTAAAACATGTGGAAGCTCTTTGTAAACTATCAGGTGCCACAACGCTAAGGGGAGGTTGTTATTTCTGTGTCTGCATTTTATTTTATTAATTTCTGGATCCCTACGGGCTTTTATATCTCCACCTCATGCATATCCTGGATACCTTTTCCATTGCATCTTCCTCTGAAGAAGACAGTGAAAGTATTACAGATATTTAAGAGCTTCTAGAAGAATATCTCTGTATTTGATAGTTGGGAGCAGAGGGAGAAGGCTTTTATTTTGTCCATTTTCTCTATTTACAAATATGTGAGGAATACAGTTTCTGTTTGTTTTAACTTTCTGAGACTTTAGAGCATACAATCTGTGGATACAAATGACCAATAGCAATCACTCAAATTTCAGTTGCTTTGTTGTCCCACTTGTTCTGGTGGGCTCCCAAACTCTAGCAACACACCAGCCCACCAGTCTCCTAAGCATTTCTGGGGGTCTCTGATCAGATAACACAAAGTTGATTTCTACCTTCTACTTTTCTTTTTTCTACCCGGTGCCATTTCATCTAGTTATGACTCTGCTCAGTTGACATTACTGCATTCACTGGGTTCTGTCCCACGTTCTATACAGTTGAACCACTGGGCTTTGGGAAATGCCAAATGCACCAGCAGAAATGTTACTGAGATATATCAGATGGAACAGAGTCTTTGGAAAATGTTCTTTCGATTTGTGCTTATATTTCACACCCTTGGTTTCAAATATGAATTCAAGAGATGATGAGACAAATCAGAGTGATAGACCCGAGACCAGGTCAGAATTTCCATTTCCTTCCAGGACTAAGCCTTCTTTTGTAGTCAAACTTGAGATACCTACTTTCTTAAGTCTTCTCATGGCAGAACCAGAAGTTCAGTTCACCAGACATCCCTAATATATATGAGGTGAACAAAGTGTATTCTTAACTCTGACATCAGAAAGCTTTAAGAGATGAAGCTGTCCTTAAGAACAATATCTGGATAAGTGCTGGAGCTTATGGAAGCTGAGACGCAAAGGTCTGTGAGGTGTCAGTTACCAGTTTTGTTGCTGGTGGGTGAGGGAGGAGAGGAAAGAAAGAAGGAGAGAGATGCCATGAGGGTAAGGTAAGACTTGGTCCTACAAAGATAAGAGTATGAGAGAAACCTGTGCGATGGGGGAAGCTGAAAAGGACTTAAGTCCTAAAGGTGATTTTAACTAGATTCCTGTGTAGTTCCTATATTCTTGTCCATTTGGAAAGAACTTTAGACTGCCAGAGAGCAAAGAAGATTATAGAAGGCTTAAGCCAACATCACTCAGATTTTATGAAGAGGAGTTCCTGCTGACATCTGGGTTATGCATGGAAGAAAACCAGCTAAGCCTCAATCTGGGAATATTTCTAGAAATTTCATTCCATTTTGTAGTACACTGAAGAGGCAAGAATCCAGCCAATGGAAACTCTGTGTGTGTTTGTGTGTGTGTGTGCACACATGTGTGTGTGCTTAGTTGCTCAGTCATGTCTGTCTCCTTGTGACCCCATGGTCTGTAGCCTGCCAGACTCCTCTATCCACAGAATTTTCTAGGCAAGAATACTTGAATTGGTTGCTGGTTCCTATGCCAGGGAATCAACCGGTCAAATTAAATTGCCAATATTTGAACAAATTCCGAGATGAACCTAGACTGGGTAAGTCATCTCCTTTTCTGGGGAAAGTGTCTTAGCAAATGAAAATGAAAGAGTTAAAATTTAATTTGAGTATTAAAAGCATAAAGTCACTGTATTTGGAAGAGACACAAATAAGGAAAATCATATTATAGGATAAAAGTTCAGAAGCAGCAGAGAGAGATATTCAAGATCTTTTCCTGACTAAAGCAGGGAAGGTAAATTAAGCGCTTAGTATGGAAAACATTCAGGGTATGGGCAATAAGCTTTTATAGGGAAAAGACTCATATTAGTAAGTGAAGAATTGGCAGTCATAGACTAGGTCAAATAAAAACAAAATGGGGACACCATGATTTCGGGTCTCTTGTGTTGAATGTACTGGGAGAAAGATCCCAGAGGTAAAGAGGTAGAGGAAGTCATGAGAGAGTTTGCACCAACCTGGGGATTGTGGACAGGAGAAGGAAGCAGTGGCTCAGAACAGAAGAGCTTGGTTGTTTGGAGATAGATGGCTGTGGGCAAAGAGAATGAGGCTAACGTTTATGGTTTCTCATTGTCACACAGGAGATTGTCAAAATCCTGCCAGTTTGGTTATTGGTATTAGTTGTATCAGTGCAAAAACTCATTTGCCCAGAGGTCTTGTTCCCTACGCCTCAGGCAGCTTCTAGGCTCCAGCACCTTGCCTTTAAAACTCTTTTCAGTTTGGCACTGCTCAGCATTAGTAAAGTAGAATGAATAGAGACTAATGCATAGATGATAGCTTCCCAGGCCCAGAACCAAGACTCTTTATTAAATAGGACATCCAAGATGGAGACGAGCACGGTCAGAAAATAAAAGGTGAACAAGATGAGGAAGATGCCAAGAGACCTCAGGGCGGCAGAGAGAGCTTCCGGGTTGGAGATAGAGTGGCCTGTGTGAAGGTCTTTCATCTGCTTCAGATGTCGGGATAATAAGGCCATGAGCAAGACTGTGGAGGCCAGGAACAGGAGGAAAGGAATAACCAACACAACTACCTTCCGCAGTGTGGAAAAATCCCACAGGAACGCTTCCAGTCTCTCAAGCATGGTGCTGTTTCTAGGGAAATCCTTCATGGAGATGAATTGAATGATGATGTAATAACTAGTAGCTGAAAAGATGGTAGACACACAAGAAACCAGCAGAGAGCCCAGCAGCAGCCGAGGAACCCATCTCACAATTCTCCACTTCATCCAGAGGAAGATGGGGTGGCTGAAGAAGGAGACTTTGACACAGTAGAAGACAGCAAGCAAGCTGGTCAACCAGAAGGAAAGGATATTAGTAAATTGCCAGATGATCCCAAAATACCAGAAATTGAAATTAGGGTGGAAGTGGGAGCCAAAGTTGTGCAGCATCGATGACCACAGTTGACAGAAGCGGCAGAAGCCCAGGCTGGTGAGAATCATGTCCACAGGTGGCAGCCTTTGAGTCTGCACCCACTCTCTGCCCAGCACTATGACAGTCAGGCTGCTCTGCCCAGTTATTGTCAAGAACTCGAGCATATAGATGACCATGAAGAAGACAGAGAGTTGGCTGGTTATCATCCTTCTATTCCAAGGAAACTTCCTGGGCATGTACTCAGAATCTCTGCCACAGTTTCCAGTTTGGGACCAGGTTCCTGGCCACATTAGTGTTTCATGCAAGAAAATACCTCCCTCCTGATGCAAATTTTCCCTGGCTTATTTTTGACTTTGCCATTTCCCTAGCTGCGGGATTTGCTTATGCTTTGCTTGCTGGTTTGTTATCAGGCCTGGATGCAGGGAAATGTGGTTGGAGTGTGGACTCTTGCTTCTGAGGTGATTTGATTATTCCCATATAAGACATCCTTATTTCATAATCATACTGTTTATATCTTCTGAGATGTCTTTAGCTTATTTCATCATCATTTCAATAGGATAGTCTCACTCTTCATACCTAAAACTTGAACTACAGGAAAGATAAATCCTTCTCTGTCCATTCATGTCCCAGGTAACATTTCTAATCTGCTCACTGAGTGCTGTAATAATGTCAGCTTCAAAAACCCTGCCTCCCCAGCTTCTGTAGCTGCTGGGCACAGACGCCACAATCAAAGTTTGAATCTCTCTAATATGTGCACTCAGTCACTCAGTCATGTCTGAGTCTTTGTGCCCCATGGACTGTAGCCCTCCAGGCCCCTCTTTCTGTGGGATTTCCCAGGCAAGAATACTGGAGTGGACTGTCACTTCCTTCTCTAGGGGATCTTCCTAATCCAGGGATGGAACCTAGGTCTCCTGCTTGGCAGGAGGATTCTTTATCATTGAACCACTTGGGAAGTCTTTGAATCTATCTAAGAAACAATAAAGAAAATCTTTGCTGTGAGAGTCCACCCAAGAAATTGTGGGAAGCTGAGATCTTCAAGTCTCCTTGTCTAAGATGGGCAATTTTCTTTGCTGCCCATTGGACTTCTTAACTCAAAGAAATCAGCTTGCAGTGTCCACTCACTCCCTAAAATTGAGAGGTGGCTTCCTTGGCTATTGTTTTGCTGATTCCAGTACCTTGAGCTCAGGTTTTATATATCTTTAGGATATATAAAAGCTATATATATATCTATTGGTTCCATTATCGTCACTGTTTTTTTTTTTTTTTCCCCCTTATGTGCTGTGGCTATGTTTGTCACTGCTCCCACTGCTCAAGATGACTTGAAAGAGGGCCCTCTCACCACTAGTAAAACAATTTTTAAACTTGATATCTACTGAAGGGAGCAGCCTAAAGGACTTGCTCTCTTTGTTTGTTTGTTTCTATAGTTATTGTCATTGAGCTTCCCCTTCCCTGAGCAGCCTGTGGAGACAAAGGGAATTGCTGATGAGCGTGACTTCAAATGTCCCTGACTCTGGTGTAATCTGGTTCTGTGAAATTGTAACTCGCTGTAAAGTCCCGACTAGATGTTTCTGGAAGTGACTCCTGTGGGCTTGCAGTTGAGTCTGGCCCCAGGGGATGCAGGATGGGCTGCTCTGCGAGGCACCTGCTGAGGATAGTCTCCTGGCAGGTGCTTCCCTGTCCAGCTGTGGGGTCCAGTTTGGGCTGCACCACCTCTTACTTGTGCTCTTGCTGTTCAGAACTCCACCCCTAAAGGCCCTGAGGCTGAGGGAACTAGCCGGCAGTCTGTCGGGGAACAGCCCAGTAGTCACTCGGAGCTGTCTGAGGAAACTTGGGAGCTTAAATCTTTGTCCTTCTATCTTTGTAGTCTTACTTGAAGCAAATTTGATTTGCAGCTGTCCAGACAACTACAAAGGTTGCTCAGACAGTACAGAATCTGCCTGCTAGGCACGAAACCTGGGTTAGATTCCTGGGATGGGAGTATTCCCTGGAGAAGGGAATGGCAACCCACTCCAATATTCTTGCCTAGAACATCCCTTGCACAGAGGATCTTGGCGAGCTAAAGTCCCCTGGGTTGCAAAGAGTTGGACATGATGGAGCGACTAACTCTTTCACTTTCAAACAACCACGGTAGCAGAGGCAAGCTGTTTTTCTATCAAGACTCTAGGCCCACATTCCAAGTATCCAATGTTGCTACTATGGAAGTGAATGCCTGGTTGGGGGTGGCACCTTGGAATATGAAGACAGTAATTGAAAACCTCAGAGACTCATGTTGACTATGGCAGAAACCAACACAATATTGTAAAGTAATTATCTTCCAATTAAAAATAAACTAAAAAAATAAAGAAGAAAATATAATTTTTCTAGGCCATTAGTTAATAAATCTATCCTTTTCCTGTTGAATTTCTTTAGCACCTTTATTGAAAAATATAAATGTTGGTTTATATGGAGTCTCTAGTCTTCTCAACTTATGTGTAAAAATGTTCACCAGGCTTCCTCATGGATCAGTGGTAAAGAAGCTGTCTGTACTGCAGGAGATGTGGGTTCAGTCCTGGGTTGGAAAGTTCTCCTGGAAAAGGAAATGGAAATTTACTCCAGTATTCTTGCAAGGAAAATCCCATGGGGAGAAGAGCCTGCTGGGCTACAGTCCATGGGGTGAATGGCTGAGGACACATAAATGTTCACCAATACAATTTAAAAAAAAGAAAACCTCAGAGACAAAAAGAGCCTTATAAGAGGGGAACTTGTGAATTTGTAGTCTTTCGATGCTATTTTGGACAACGGATAAACTATACATTGGGCTTCCCTGGTGGCTCAGTGATAAAGAATCCACCTGCTAATGCAAGAGACGTGGGTTCGATCCCTGAGTCAGAAAGATCTTCTGGAGAAGGAAATGACAACCCACTCCAGTATTCTTGCCTGGAAAATCTCATGGACAGAGGAGCCCGGTGGGCTACAGTCCATTGGGTCACAAAAGAATCGGACACGACTTAGTGACTAAACAACACAGAGACATCAAAACTACACATTACTTCTAAATATCTAAATATTTAGGAATCCGTAGCTATGTAGGCAGACCAAAAAATGAATTCAGAAAATAAGTTCTGAAAACTACACCAGGTAGACACCAAGTATTTAATTAATGCCTTCAAAATTGACAGGATAATTCTGATAATTACAGCTGACAAAGGAGACAAAGTGAAAGTCATTGACCTTATGTGTGATAAGCACCAAGTCTGTATGCACTTTTGGTCATTCAAGGAAGAAAAAAGCAGAAGTAATCTAATATGAACCTTAGCATCCTTGAACATAAAACAAGAAACCACTGATACAAAGGTAAACTACACTTAAAAATTACACTAGGAAACAGAATATTAGAAAGCATCTGATCTACATACTCAACAAAATGAAAGAAACAGGAAATTTTAAAAGGGAGATGACAAAACAATAGTTTGCAATTAAAAGGTGAATTTTGGTTGACATGGATCCAGATATAAGAGGGGAGAAAGATGAGAGAAGAAATGATGGGAAGTGAAATATGCAACAAAAGCATTACTACCTGTTTTCTTCCCTAGATACGCCAGGCACATTGCCTTCTGTATACACTGCCTTATTCTGAGAACCCGCAGGAGACAGGACTACTGTACTCCACAGGGGCACTCTCTATAATGATGGTGACCACTCGAGTAACCCAGATTCTCTTTGTGCAAGTTTGAATGTGAGGCATATAAAGTGAGTCCCTAACTGGTGGTTGAGGTTCCCTGGAGTTAGCAGTTCAAAGGCTGGCTCTTTTCTTACGTATGCATGTGAATCCTGCGGAGCAAACTCTGGGATCAGCAACTAGAACACGACAGCCCCTAGTAGGTACTTAGAAAACAGCTGTTGAATGCAGGATGAGTACAAGCAGAGCAGAGCATGTGTCCTACTGTATCACAGAGCAAGGGCCTTGAAAATCATAAAACCAACCTCGAGAAATGCACACATAATCGAGAAATGCACACATGTGATTACAATCTTATGTCATTCAAATTATTGAAATTGACAAAGATGCTAAATTGGCAGCTAGTTTTTAGGGAAATGCTTGTGGCTTGGGCATTTAATTTGAACTAATGCATCAAAACTGAATGGGACAAAAGGTGATTATAAATTCCCTGTAGGTGACTTCGTGGAGAGTGGTTCCCATGATCGGCAGGTCTAAAAAACTGCACATTTATTGATCAGTGTTTGGACCAGTGAGAATGGCAAAGGGACCCCAAGTTAATACAATATGAACTCAACAATGTGACTGCCACAGTGTGAATACAATGTGGTAGTTTATTTACATTTTAACGTCTTCCTCCCAGAATATTCACATCCTAATGCCCCAAGGAGATCTAACCAGTACATTCTGAAGGAGATCAACCCTGGGATTTCTTTGGAAGGAATGATGCTGAAGCTGAAACTCCAGTATTTTGGCCACCTCATGCGAAGAGTTGACTCATTGGAAAAGACTCTGATGCTGGGAGGGACTGGGGGCAGGAGGAGAAGGGGACGACAGAGGATGAGATGGCTGGATGGCATCACTGACTCGATGGACGTGAGTCTGAGTGAACTCCAGGAGATGGTGATGGACAGGGAGGCCTGGCGTGCTGCGATTCATGGGGTCGCAAAGAGTCGGACATGACTGAGTGACTGAACTGAACTGAACTGAATGCCCCAAACCTGTGAATATGTTACCGTCTGTGGCAAAAGGGACTGCAGATGTGATTAAGTTAAGGACGCTAAAATAGGGAGATTATCCCAGGAAAGCTGGGTGGGCCCAATGTAATTACGAAGGTCTTTATAGGAGGAGGCCGGAGGGCAAGAATCAGAGAAGGAGGAGATGCAATTGGAGAAATCAGAGTCCTGAGTCAAGGAATCCAAGGGAAGCTTCTTTTCAGTCTGTGCTTAGTCTCCTTTTTCTCAGGATGTATTTATTCTGGGGAGGAAGATTGCATCCATCCTTGAAGGCTGTGGGAAAAATGATTTTGTTCTCATCTTAAAATGAAGAGCACACTTTTGTTTACCTGTCTCCCCTTTTCCCCTTCCTAAAAAATAGGACTCCTTTCCTCACAGGCTTGTCATGAAGTTTCACCTTTGACCCTTGTTAAAGCAATACCAAATCAGATCCCACAAAGGTGAAATCAGATGTTTCCCAATTAGCCAAATACATCTTCTTCCTTGTGTTACTGGCATTCGGGAAAAGTCAGAATGGAATTTTTTTGGTGTGGCGATGGTTCCCCAAGGATCAGCATTTGAAAAGAATATCTAATAATAACTAATGTGGTCCAAGCATAGGATCCAAACTCATTCTCTCTTCTATTTTGAATTCTGGCACCAACCTGTGCAGCCTGAAGCAAGTTCATTTTTTTTCTCTGCTTTTTATCACATTCTTTAAATAAGAATCATAGCATTAATTTGTTTAGTCTCCAATTTATTGAATGTACACATTACTGAAACCCTGGGAGCATTTACCCGGTCAACTGGTAAATTGCAAATTATAGAAGCTAAAAGAACTTCAATTTAATACTAAAATGATCTCATCCAAAGGCCTTAGGCAAAACTCTGACGAAAAGGAGTTAAAGACCATCCTCACCATCAACAGCAAAAGGACTGTGATTCAGGTGATGTAACTTTGTTCACCACTGCCTCCGCTTTCATTGCTCTTCCCGTGCACTGGCCCTGATGCTTTAGAACACTTCAGGACTCAAGGTGCAGAGCCTCTGGTGGTCTGAGATAATGTGCAGGAGAATAACTCTCTCCTGCTTCTGTTACATTCAATTAGAGGGGAACAAAACCCAAGCACACCTCCAGAGCCTCAGAGATGCTTTGTCTCTCTCCCTAAGACATAGCACAACTCCATGAGGCTGGGTGGGGTTAAGGCAGAAAGATTAAGTACCACCCTCAGAGACACTCCTCTATTATAGGGTCTAAAACCAAGATTCCTTGGATTAACAGTATTAGAATCTCTTGGAGAATAGTTAGAAAAGCAAATTCGTGAACTCTACCCACACATACTAAATCAGAGAGTCTGAGAGTAGGGCCCAACAATCTGAATTTTAACCAGCCTGCTAAGTGATTTTGATGTTTCATACAGTTTGAGAATCATTGATTAAAAACACTTCGTGTCTGGGACTTCGCTGGGGGCCCAGTGGTTAAGACTCTGCACTTGCACTGCAGGATTCAATCCTGCTCAGGGAAGTTCCACATGCTGTGCTATGTGATGTGGCCACAAAAGAGAAAAAAGAAAAAAAATATGAATAGAGAAAATATAAACAGGTCATGCCTGGTTTCTTCTAACCTGGGGTAATAGGGTTATAGGAATGGGCTACCCCATGGCTACTCCTCTAGAAACTCCTGTTAAATAGATTTATTTGACTTCAATGGAAGGTACCACGCTGCCCCAAGCTGAGACTTTCTCAACATATAAAAGGAGTGAAGTCCTTGATTTTGTTTTTAATAAATGCTATCCCACTGTGAAAATTTTCTTGTTCTAGTTTTGGGGCAGCATAAGATTTTCAAAGGTTGAAAAGAGAGGTTCTGGTATAAATCTTTACTAAAAATACGTGGTAATGGGAAGTGAGAGGTAGGCTGGCTACAGGAGAGCTGTAAGAACCCTTCACTTGGTTACCTTCTGGATCTTTCTCAACTACAGCTACAGGGTCAGTAACTCATCAGCCAGAATGAGGGGCACATAGTGGTACCGTCCTCAAGGATCACTTGGATGGTCTGGATCACCAAAGGATCTGATTAGGAAAAAAAAAAAAACAGAACATGGAAAGTGAAACTGGCAAAATGGAAAGACAGGAAGATAAAGATAAAAGGGGTGAGAATTGAAGAGAAGAGGACATGCATTCTCATGCTTACTCCCTTTGTTCCATTTTAGAATTAGGAGCTGTTCACAGGCTGTCTAGACCCTATTTGTAGAGGTAAGAAAGGACCATATTCCTGGAGTTTGAAAACAAGCATTTCTCAAGAATAAAGAGGTCAACCACATGTGACTATCCTGCTGGGACCAGCCAGTTTCACCTATACCTTCATGCTCATAAATTCATACATTTTTAAAAGATCGATAATAGCAAGACTTTGTATGGTGTGAATGAACTAGTAGAGGAGGGAAGTTGATTTCAGGAGAGAGAGAAAGAGAAAGAATTTAAAATTCTGGAGCTTTGTCTTTAGTAAGCAAGAGGTGGTAGGATTTGGTCAGGTAGAAGAGTTGGCCTATGCTCTATGAAAGGATATCTTCCCCCTAGAAGCAAGAGGAAAAGAAGCATACACGTGGTGATAATATGCAGAAGTTCCTTTCTTATTATGGCTTTTTTTTTTTTTTTCAGTGAAGTATGAAGCAAGGTTCCCTGATTTTAGAATGAAGGGACCAAAATGTTGGAACTTATTTACTTATTTATTTATTTATTTTGGCCACACCACGTGGCATGTGGGGTCTTGGTTCCCCAACCAGGGATTGCACTTGCCTTGTTCCCTGCATGGGAAGCCCAGGGCCTTAACCACTTAGCCATCAGGGAAGTCCTAAATGTTGGAATTTAAAGACAGAGGCTAATTTGTGCAGTAGATACTAGGGAGTCAGAGACACCTTTCAAAACTCTAGAGGGCAGTATTTGCATAGACTAGTCAGTGAGGAGCTGTGGCATCCATGGTTATAAAAATGTGCTGCTCAGGTTTCCTGCTGCTGGGAACGTAATGGACTGGTGGCCCGACTTCCGGATCCTCAATCACGTTTTCAAGAAGAGCCATGCTTCCCATGGGCTACACTCACCTAGTGATGGAGCGTGGCAACAGTAAAAGGAGGAATCGTGTAGATTCATCCCTGTGAGATGGGGGACTCCTCAATTGTGACTTTGGCTCAAGGACACTCTTTATTCAGGCCAGAACTTTCTTAGAACTGCCCTGCAGTCTAAGAAGCTTACTACATATCCCTCTTTCTTCCCTCTACCCCTTCACAGAGGTCGAGACTCTTCTCAGTCTGGATTCTGTCTTTGTCTTCTCCAGCTTCATCTACTTTTTGTTTTACAAACATTTCTCCAATAAATCTCTTGGGTATCTAATACTGTTTTGGAGTCTGCTCTTTGGAAGTCTGAACTAATTTATAAGTGGTACAAGGAGTGGTATGAGAAACAGGTCATCAGTTGGGGTTTGGGCTGATTGACTCATATCCAAGCAGGCAAACAGAACCTCAATATGAGGGTTATTTAGGGCACAGATCCTGGGGTCGGGGAGATCCCCTGGAGAAGGAAATGACAACCCACTCCAGTGTTCTTGCCTGGAAAGTTTCATGGACAGAGGAGCCTGGTAGGCTCCATGGGGTTGATCGCACAAACACTAAGGCACAGATAGTCCCTGACAGAATATAGTAGCTGGGATGCTAAAGATTTCACTAGTGGTGAAACAAGTCAGACAGAGAAAGACAAATATCATATAACATATGTGAAATCTAAAAAAGCCAAATTCATGGAAATAAGAATAGAACGGTTGTTGCTAGGGGTTGAGGGGTGAGGAAAATGGGGCTATGTTGGTCAAAGCAGACAAATGTCCAACTCTAAGATGGATAAGTTTTGGAGATCTAACATACAGCATGCTGACTATAATTAACAACACTGTATTATATACTTGACAGTTGCTAAGAGACTAGATCTTAAATGTATCACCAGAAAAAGAATGGTAATTGTGTGAGGGGATAAAGGGTTAATTAACCTTAATGTGGTGATCATTTTATGATATACACCTGTATCAATGGCAACCCACTCCAGTATTCTTGCCCGGAAAATCCCATTGGCGGAGGAGCCTGGTTGACTACTGTCCATGGGGTCACAAAGAGTTGGACACGACTGAGTGACTTCACTATCTACTATCACTATCTACGCCTTAACTTAGATATATGTTTATAATATTTCAATAAGGCTGGAAAATATAATAGATTCACTCCTCAGATGAAAAGATCTGTGTACTTGAAGAAATCACAATAGAATATACCTGAAACCAAACTCAGACAGAATGAAAGCTAAGCCAAAGAGAGAGAGAGAACAATGCTATAGAACAATTTCCCATAACCTGATATACACGCACTTGGAGTCCTTGAAGGAGATGAGGTGGGGGAGAGGGGAATGAAAAGAGAAACATTTGAAGATGTATTAAAAAAAGAGAAAAGAACAATAGTAGTCTCTGCAGAAAAATGGAAAAATAAAATCTAATACATCCAAACAATGAAATATTATTCACTGCTAAAAATAAATGCATTATTAAGTCATGAAAAGAAATTGAGGAACCCTGAATGGATATTAAAAGCTCAACATTCAGAAAACTAACATCATGGCATCTGGTCTCATCACTTCATGGCAAATGGATGGGGAAACAGTGGAAACAGTGGCTGACTTTATTTTGGGGGGCTCCAAAATCACTGCAGATGGTGACTGCAAGCAATGAAATTAAAAGATGCTTACTCCTTGGAAGGAAAGTTATAACCAACCATGACAGTATATTAAAAAGCAGAGACATTACTTTGCCAACAAAGGTCCATCTAGTCAAGGCTATGGGTTTTCCAGTGGTCATGTATGGATGTGAGAGTTGGACTCTAAAGAAAGCTGAGCACTGAAGAATTGATGCTTTTGAACTGTGGTGTTGGAGAAGACTCTTGAGAGTCCCTTGGACTGCAAGGAGGTCCAACCAATCCATCCTAAAAGAGATCAGTCCTGGGTATTCATTGGAAGGAGTGATGTTGAAGCTGAAACTCCAATCTTTGGTTACCTGATGCGAAGAGCTGACCCATTTGAAAAGACCCTGATGCTGGGCGAGATTGAGGGCAGGAGGAGAAGGGGACAATAGAGGATGAGATGGTTGGATGGCATCACCGAGTCAATGGACATGAGTTTGAGTAAACTGCAGGAGTTGGTGATGGACAGGGAGGCCTGGCGTGTTGTGGTTCATGGGGTTGCAAAGAGTCGGACACGACTGAGCAACTGAACTGAACTGAAATGGATATTACTAAGTGAAAGAAATTAATCTGAAAAAGCTACATAGTCTGTAATTCCAATTGTATGACATTCTGAAAAAGGCAAAATTATGGAAGATCAGCAATTATCAGATATTGGGTGAGTATGGAGAGTTTTTAGGGCAATGAAACTGTTCTGTATGATACTCTAATGGTAGATACATGTCACTGTACATTTGGCAAAACCCACAGAATATATATCACCCCAAGTCAACCTTGATGCAAGTTAAGAACTTTGGATGGTGTAGATTCACCGATTGTAACAAATGTTATTACTCTGGAGCAGGCTGTTGACAGTGGTGGAGGCTGTACATGTCGGGCGGCTGGGATGGTGGGGTGACAAGAGGTGTACAGGAACTTTGTGCTTTCTGTTCAATTTTGCTGTGAAATGTAAAACTCCTCTAAAAAGTAAAATCCATTAAAATGATAATGGTCAGAAAATTTTCCAAATTTATGAAAATTGTAAACTTACAGATTTAAGAATTTTGATGAACTCTAAACGAAACATGAAGATAATTATGCCAAAGCTTATAATAATGAAATTACTTAAAACCAGCACTAAGGAGAAAACATAGTAGCTAGGGGGAAATGATGAATTAAATTGAAAAGGAAACTAAGCATGATAGAAGACTTCCTGTAGGAAACAATGAAATCCAGAAAGTAGTGGGGCAAAATTTTAACGTCCTGAAAGAAAATGAAAAACTTTCAACCTTAAAGTCTATAACCATACAAAAATATCTTTCAAAAATTCAGATAAAATAAATACTTTTTCAGACATGTGAAAGCTGAAAGAATTCGTCACTAGCTGCCTGACCAGATCCAGTGCTGGCATTAACATGGAGAAATTGGAGCGCTTCTGTATTATTAGTGGGAATGTGAAATGATGTTTTCCAAACACTTGGAAAACAGTTTGGCAGTTTCTTTACAAAGTCAAGCATACACCTACCCTGTTGTTTGTTCTTTAGTCACTCAGTCATGTCCAACTCGCTCAACCCCATGGACTGCAGAATTCCAGGCTTCCCTGTCCCTGACTGTCTCCCGGAGTTTACTCAACTTCACATCCATTGAGTTGGCTAAGCTATTTAACAATCTCATTCTCTGATGCTCCCCAAAAGAAGAGACATCACTTTGCCAACAAAGGTCCATAAGTCAAAGCTATGGTTTTTCCAGCAGTCATGTACAATGTGAAAATTGGGCCATAAAGAAGGCTGAGCACCAAAGCATCCATGCTTTTGAAATGTGGTCCTGGAGAAGACTTGAGAGAGAGTTCCTTGGACAGCAAGAAAATCAATCCAGGTAACCCTAAGGGAAATCAACCCTGAATATTCACTGGAAGGACCGATGTTGAAGCTGAAACTCCAACACTTTGGCCACCTGATGGGAAGAGCCCACTCATTGGAAAAGACCCTGATGGTGGGAAAGATTGAGGTCAGGAGGAGAAGGGGACGACAGGATGAGATGGTTAGATCGTTGACTCAGTGGATGTTAGTTTGAGCTAACTCCGGGAGATAATGAAGGACAAGGAAGCCCGGCATGCTGCAGGGCATGGGGTTGCAAAGAGTCAGACACGAGTTAGTGACAGAACAACCACACACAGCAAGGGGAGCAATTAGCCTATGGCCATGGCTCCCCAGCCCCCGCCTGAGGGAGGAGACTCTGGCTGAGAGCAGAGCCTCTCTTAAGGCCACAAGTGACAGCAGCGTCGTAAGAGCCATAAGGTCATACGGGCTGGTGCCTCTCACTCCTACTTTGTTCTTTGGAACAAAATGAATTGGTTTTTTCTTCTAGAGTCTGGTTTGATGAATATTCAGTGTGGCTGGATTGGGATAAATGATCCTCAACCCCTTCCCTCATTCCTCTAGTTAATCAAGCCATCTGGAAGAATTACTTGGGAATTCTTACACTTCAATTTATTGTCTTTGAACCTCCCAACAGTAGAGAAGCTGCAAGCTTGCTCCTTGGGCAATTACCTCCATGGCCCTGAATGGCAATGCCAGCTTTTCACTTGTTCATGGCCAAAATATTGGAGTCACTGCTTATTCCTTTATTTCATATCTCACATCCCATCCATTAGCAAATACATGTATTCAAAGCCTATCACTTCCTATTACCTCTGCTACTAATATCCTGGAGCAAGCTGCCATCCTTCCTTACCTCAAGAATGCTGCAATAGCCTTTCTACCATTTCTGACTCTACTGTTGCCATCCACTATTTCTTCTCAACACAGTGTCCAGAGTGATCTGTTAAAAACATAAGTCCTACTGTGTTACTCCTCTGCACAAAATCTTCCAATAGCTTCTCATATTATAACGATCTACAAGACCCTATGAGGTTTTGTGCCTGAGTGATGATTATATAACTATTCACTGTAATTTACAATATATATATAATTGCATATAATATATATTATATATTTCTCTATTCATGTTTTATATTTCACAATAAAAAGAGCTTTTAAAAGAAAATTTTAAAAATCTAATAGGAATGTTGATAACAATTAACATCAAATCTAGGGAAATTTGTCTGGAAAGAGATAATCTAGAGTGGACCACAGCTCTGAAAAGTGGAGAGAAAGGATTAAATAAGGAATTAAAATGTAAACTGCAAAAAAAAAAAAAAAAGAGAGACTCTACAAGATATTTTCTTTCTCCAACCCCATCATTTCTCTGACCATGCCGGCTCCATCTTCAGAGTCTCTTGGGGTCTTTGCATCATCATTCCCAGTCCCATTTAATGACTTCTTTTCCTTCTCCTCTTCCTCCTCCTCCACTCTCCCCACCTTCTTCTGGTTTCTAGATTTTTTGTCTCAACTTCTTCTGCTCTTTACTCAGATATCCCCCTCAACAAGGAGACTTTATTTATCCTTTATTTAAGATTGCAATTTCTTCTTCCCTAGCCTCATTGGAAAAGACCCTGATGCTGGGAAGGATTGAAGGCAGGAGGGAAAGGGGATGACAGAGGATGAGGTGGCTGGATGGAATCACTAACTTGATGGACATGAGTTTAAGCAAGCTCTGGGAGTTGGGACAGGGAGGCCTGGTGTGCTGCAGTCCATGGAGTCACAAAGAGTCAGACACGACTGAACAACTGAACTGAATTGAACTGAAGCCCTATTTCACCAGTGCTATCCTACCTTCGGGCTTCCCTGGTGGCTCAGCTGGTAAAGAATCCGCCTGCAGTGTAAGAGATCTGGGTTCAATGTCTGGGTTGGGAAGATCCCCTGGAGATGGGAACAGCTACCCACTCCAGTATTCTGGCCTGGTGAATTCCATGGACTGTGTAGTTCATGGGGTTGCAGAGTCAGACATGACTGAGCAACTTTCATTCATCCCCTCTTCCTCCTTTTTTTCTCATGGTACTTCTTCCCAACTGATATTCCGTATACTAAATTACTTGCTTCACGTCTACTCTCTGCACGAGAATGGAAGTGTCATGATGACACAAACTTTGTTTTATGTACTGCTGTATTCCCAGTGCCCACAGCAGTGGTGGGATCAGAATAAGCCCAGTGAATATTTTCTTGAATGATCTATTGAATTTTTCTAATGCTGGTTTAAGCGTAACTCCTCAGAAATATTTTCTCATCACAGAGGACACTATGAAGGAATGTGTATCGGAAATATACCTCATGTTGGGGACATAATTCAACACAAATGCTATAATGGTATTGAAACCATAAGGATCTTTTCATGGAGATAACCAGCATTGGCATTTACGCAGCTGAAAGTTGCCACTGGGGGCAGTTTGGCCTTGTGTCTGGAGAATGTACTCTTTGATGAGTTATTTCACGGAGCAATAGTTCAAGATCTCATTTCACCAAAGAGATAAATTTGTAAGTAGTATCAGAAGTCAAAAGGAGAGGTGGTGAGGAAAATAAAGGGAGTACTTGACAAAAATGTCAGGTGGGTACAATAATTCTGTGATTATGAAATACGATAATAAACAATATGCTGCCGCTTTGAATATCCTCAAAGAACAGATCTGTACAAGATGTTCTTTTCCTCTTTTGTTGCCATGTGCTAATATAGCAGATTTTTTTAAAATTACCGTGGAATGCAATGACCTGACGAGAGAGTGTTTATCAGAGAAGTCCACTCATCTCTCACCTCCCCTGCTTACCTCTGTCTTTTCTTTCAGACGCCCTTACCCAGTTGGGGTTGGTTTTCAGTACCTTTATTTTCACCCACTGCACTGCTCGTCTTCCCTGGTGACTTCCTCATGAGCCTTTCAGGATGCCTTTTGCCACCATCCTGACTTGCCCATCTGTAGCTGTGCTCTTTGATGACTTTTCCGTGCCTAAGCTCCCATGTCCAGGTTTTAGGTTACTTCATGGCTCAACACCAACAGTTTCCATCCTTTATCCTTTTTATTCAGTTTTCCTTCCTACTCTTTTTTTGGGGGGATGGGGGTGGGGAGCTGTGCTGGGTCTTCGTTGCTGTGCAGGCTCTTCTCTAGTTGTGGCGAATGGGGGTTGCTCTCTAGTTTGTGGTGCACGGACTTCTGATTGCAGTGGCTTCTCTAGGGCACCTGGGCTCCGTAGTCACATCTCCCAGGCTCTTGAGCACAGGCGCAATAGTTTTGTGGCACACCACTTTAGTTGCTCTAAGGCATACATTGAGCCACCAGGGAAGCCCCTCTCCTACTCTTGATTCTTCAGTTAACAATAGAGCTTAACAAAGTCTTTGTAAAGGACATTATTTATTGATCCTATGTCTTGATCCTTTTATGCAGCTCAGGAAAATGGATTTTTCTCTCCTCACTGAGACTCTGCTCCTCATGTTACCCCTTCATCTCATCTTGTCCTACTTCCTTCAGAGTTATTTTCATATACTTTTCCTCTCCCTTACCAATATTATCATTCTGTCTCATCAGGCTTTTTATACCCTCAAACAGTCTCAACATTCCCAGGTGACAAAATCAAAACAAACAAAAACTAAATAATCAGAATCAAAATTGCACAAAATCCTGCTAGTCCTTGTAGCCTTTTTTCAACCCATAATGTTTTAATGCAAAACTTCAGAGTGTAGACTTAACCAATTTCTGTTTTCTATTTCTGCTCATATGTTATGATCTATTTCTTCCTGAACAATTTGCCTTCAAACCAGTCACAAGTATATCATTCATTACTTTCTATTATTCTGCCCCTAATTATTTAGCATCACCTTCTTTCTGCAAGGGTCTGTGTTAGGCAGTGTGGAGGCTGGATTAGACAATAAACACACTAATTTACTCAAGATTGCCTCTCAGTAGAAAGCTTAGGTTATTTACTGAGTGCTGGTTAGAAAATGAGGAGAAAAAGGTAATTGGACATAAAAAGCAGAAGGTAAGGGAAATAAGAATTGTACATAGAAATAGCACAAGAGACAAGTGCTAACATTTAGTGAAGAAGGCCATAGTATAGTGAGAAGAGAATTCCCTGGTCAGATGAATTGGGTTAAAGTTTTGGCTTCCCCACTTAATAGTTCTGTGACTTTGGCCAAATTGCATACCTCCTTAAATTTGTTTTATATAAAATGGAAAGAAAATTACTTACAGTCTTATCAAAAGGTTGGCTTGAAGGTTTTTTAAAAAAGTCCATGTAAAAAATTTAGTTCATTGCCTAGAACTTAATAAATGCTCAATAAATGTCAATTATCTTTGCTATCAAATGGCCTACCAAAGATATGGGTGACACTGTCAGATTAGAGAAGAGGGAAAAGATTAAAATTTAATTTTTCAAGTATTCTTTTGTTTTAAAGAATTTGAAATATTGTCTGTGTGTGTGGTGCTACAAAGCTTATTTTAATATGATTTATGTCTGTAGTGCATATTGTCCACTGTATCTTTTATGCTTTTAAAGCTATATATTTTAAAATTTGTGGAAAAGACTGCTATTAGAAAACAGGGAAATATCAATTTCCCTCTTCCTCTGTAGTAACAGAATTAGCTGGTTACATTGTGAAGTGAAGTGAAGTGAAGTTGCTCAGTCATGTCCCACTCTTTGTGACCCCATGGACTATAGCCCACCAGGCTCCTCCGTCCATGGGATTCTCCAGGCAAGAGTACTGGAGTGGGGTGCCATTTCCTTCTCCAGGGGATCTTTCCGACCCAGGGATCCAACCCAGGTCTCCTGCATTGCGGGCAGACGCTTTAACCTCTGAGCCACCAGGGTTACAGTGTAGTCTAGTTAAAAGACTACATTTCCCAAACTCCTTTGCAACTACATGTAACCAGATAACCAAGTTCTGGCCAAAGAGATGTTAAGTACACGTGACATACAAAGTATCAAGGAGTCCCCCACCTTTTTCCATCTTGTTGCCTGGACTGTGGATATGAGAGCTGGAGCTCCAGTAACCACTGAATCATAAATCAGACCACTAAGAATTCAGAGGCATCAGGTAAAAGAACCCTGGATCCCTGATGGCAGTGGAGTTGTTATTGTTTCCATTGACAGCCAACTTTTAGGATTCTTTTGTGAGAGAAATACATTTCTATTTTCCTTAAGATGAGGTTATTTTCTTGTTATTTTTGTTATGGTTGTTACATGATGACACAGACTACTTTTCAGTTACCTTCCCTTGATAATCTACTTTAAGTTTTTCTATTTTACTTGCATTTCTTATCTAAGATTTTCTAAAACATACTCACAAAGTGTGGTAGGCACTCCAAATGAATTGAGTTACATTTTTATTTTCAGAAAAAATTCTTTTAATTAGTGTTATAACATTCTATTATTTTGGTAACACAATCTCATTATCTTCTATTTTACATTAATCCATTCATTACCCTGGGTAAGAAACAAACATGGAAATAATAGTTTTGCTAAGTTGAAAGGTAGACCAGTGGTTGGTTAATCATCCATTGGAGAGAATAGGGAAAGAGTAGCATTGTTAAGAGAGATTTAGAAAAAAGTTGCTTTCTTCAAAGAGTAATTTGAAAATGGGCTAGTTATTTTAGTGTGGACTTTGCCATGAGAGGTGAGAAATATTGAAAAATGGGTGTTTGTGTTCAGGTGCTTCAATCATGATATGGGAAGACTGTCTCCTTTAGAAGTGATCGTAGTGTATAAATAAGAGGCTGACACAGAGAGAACATAGTAATCAAGATTTAATAAGCACAGGTCACAAAGGCAGGGTAAGTCATTGAGGCTGAATTCGGAAGATGAACAACACAGAGCTGTAACCATGGAAACACAATGGGCCAAGGATAATTCTAAACCTCTGATCAGTTTTTGTTGAGTATTAAATGCCACTTGGAAAAGAAGGAAAATGAAGTGCTGAGGACACCCAGACATACACTTCACAAACCTTTTTAAAGCCAAATAAGCAGAGAGTTACTGAATGTTTGCCATGACTAAAGGCAGGTTCATATGCCAATATTTGCCTAATCAGACACAAGAGAAGTGCCAGGACTAGCACAGTTTTCATTCTTTTGTTAGTAAAAAGGTAGAAAATCAAAGTTACCAAAGGCACATGGCCAGATACGTGAAGTGACTGATAGAAATAAAACAATGTGAACATTTGTAGACTGTTTAGTCTGTAACACTATTACACTGTAAAAAAGGGCCATAAATGTTACTAAATTTCAAGGTAATTGATTTCATTCAATTAATAACCATCTACTGGCCTCTTGTATGTACACAGGACTGCAGTTAGCAACCAGAGCCTGCTTGAGAATTGTGACGGGGATAAAGTGCAGAGTCAGGAGGCATGTGAAGATGACCTTTGGAAAATAAAATGCTTCTCACTGATGCCTTGGTACTCAAGCTCAATATCGCATAAAGAAAATCTCCCAGACTCTCATCACAATATATTTATCCTTATTTTATACACAATTGAGTTAAATCTGAATCTGTAGTTACCAGGCACCTAGCAGATTAGAAGTAAAATCTAAGAAGGAACAAAACCCCTGCAATGGTCACTTTGTCACTGGTAAGGATGACAAGAATCACTCCTGAGTCCATGAGTATTGAATAACAAAGTAAGAGACCGAAAAACATTTTTAAAGGGATGATGAAAATCTTGAGGGTATAAATTGCAGTGTCTGAATTTAGGTTTTGATGACTCTATTTAACTCATCAGCCATCAAAATATAATATAATAATATTATATGATATATAATAGAGGATAATGTGTTGGGTATAGCATAAGCCCTCTTGGAGGATGTTGCCATTAACCCCACCATAGAGCCACCAGAACTTGCACAGGTCTGGGGAAACAGACTCTTGGAGGGCAAAAACAGAACCTTGTGTGCACAAGGACCCAGGGGAAAGGAGCAGTGACCCCACAAGAGACTGATCCAGACTTGCCCATGAGTATGCAGGAGTCTCTGGTGGAGGCATGGGTGGGCAGTGGCCTGCTGAAGGGTTGGGGGCACTGAGTGTAGCAGTGCTTGCATGGGACCATTTCAAGGAGGTTACCACTATCTTCATTACCTCCATCATAGTTTGGCCCCCAGATAAATAACAGAGGGGGAATAAAGCCCCGCCCATCAACAGAAAATTGGATTAAAGATTTACTGAGTATGGCTCTGCCCATCAGAACAAGACCCAATTTTCCCCTAAGTCAATCTCCCCCATCAGGAAGCTTCCAGAAGCTTTTTATTCTTATCCATCAGAGGGCAGACAGAATGAAAACCACAATCACAGAAGACTAACCAATCTGATCACATGGACCACAGACTTGTCTAACTCAATGAAACTATGAGCCATACCATGTACGGCCACCCAAGACAGACAGGTCATGGTGGAGAGTTCTGATAAAACGTGGTCCACTGGAGAAGGAAATGGCAAACCACTTCAGTATTCTTGCCCTGAGAACCTGATGAACAGTATGAAAAAGAAAAAAGATAGGACACCGAAAGATAAACTCCCCAGGTCTGTAGGTGCCCAATATGTTACTGGAGATCAGTGGAGAAATAACTCCCGAAAGAATGAAGAGACGGAGTCAAAGCAAAAACAACATCCAGTTGTGGATGTGACTGGTGATGGAAGTAAAGTCCGGTGCTGTAAAGCGCAATATTTCATAGAAACCTGGAATGTTAGGTCCATGAATCAAGGCAAATTGGAAGTGGTCAAACAGATGGCAGGAGAGAATGTTGACATTTCAGGAATCAGTGAACTAAAATGGACTGGAATGGGTGAATTTAACTCACATGACCATTATATATACTACTGTGGGCAAGAAGCCCTTAGAGGAAATGGAGTAGCCCTCATAGTAAACAAAAGAGTCTGAAATGCAGTACTTGGATGCAATCTCAAAGTCAACAGAATGATCTCTGTTTGTTTCCAAGGCGAACCATTCAATATCACGGTAATCCAAGCCTATGCCCCAACCAATAACGCTGAAGAGGCTGAAGTTGAATGCTTCTATGAAGACCTACAAGACCTTTTAGAACTAACACCCCAAAAGGATGTCCTTTTCATTGCAGGGAACTGGAATGCAAAAGAAGGAAGTCAAGAAACACCTGGAGTAACAGGGAAATTTGGCCCAGGGTAAAGGATAATGGAGCTTTGCCAAGAGAACACACTGGTCATAGCAAACACCTTCCTCAAATAACACAAGAGAAGACTACACATGGACATCACCAGATGGTCAACACCAAAATCACATTGATTATATTCTCTGAAGCCAAAGGTGGAGAAACTCTATATAGTCAGTAAAAACAAGACCGGAAGCTGACTGTGGCTCAGATCATGAACTCCTTATTGCCAAATTCAGACTTAAATTGAAGAAAGTAGGGGAAAACCACTAGACCATTCAGGTATGACCTAAGTCAAATCCCTAATGATTATACAGTAGAAGTGACAAGTAGATTCAAGGGATTAGATATGATAGACAGAGTGCCTGAAGAATTATGGACAAAGGTTTGTGACATTGTAACAGGAGGTAGGGATCAAGACCATCCCCAAGAAAAAGAAATGCAAAAAGGCAAAATGGTTGTCAGGGGAGGACTTAAAAATAGCTGTGAAAAGAAGAGAAGCAGGCAAAGGAGAAGAGGAAAGATACACTCATTTGAATGCAGAGTTCCAAAGAATAACAAGGAGAGAAAAGAATGCTTTCTTCAGTGATCAGTGCAAAGAAATAGAGGAAAAGAATAGAATGGAAAAGACTAGAGATCTCTTCAAGAAAATTAGTGATACCAAGGGAACATTTCATGCAAAGATGGGCACAACGAAGGACAGAAATGGTATGGACCTAACAGAAGCAGAAGATATTAAGAGGTGGCAAGAATACATAGAAGAACTATACAAAAAAGAACTTCGTGACCCAGATAATAACGATGGTGTGATCACTCACCTAGAGCCAGACATCCTGGAATGTGAAGTCAAGTGGGCCTTAGGAAGCATCATTATGAACAAAGTTAGGGGAAGTGATGGACTTCAGTTGAGCTATTTCAAATTCTAAAAGATGATGCTGTGAAAGTGCTGCACTCAATATGTCAGCAAATTTGGAAAACTCAGCAGTGGCCACAGGACTGAAAAAGGTCAGTTTTCATTCCAATCCCAAAGAAAGGCAATGCCAAAGAATGCTCAAACTATCACACAATTCACTCATCTCACACACTAGCAAAGTAATGCTCAAAATTCTCCAAGCCGGGCTTCAATAGTACGTGAACCACGAAATTCCAGATGTTTAAGCTGGATTTAGAAAAAGCAGAGGAACCAGAGATCAAATTTCAAACAAATGTTGGATCATGAAAAATGTAAGAGAATACCAGAAAAGCATCTACTTCTGCTTTATTGACCACACAGAAGCCTTTGACTGTGTGGATCACAATATACTGTGGAAAATTTTGAAAGAGATGGGCATACCAGACCACCTGACCTGCCTCTTGAGATGCTTGCTCCTTGGAAGAAAAGTCATGACCAACCTAGACAGCATATTAAAAAGCAGAGACATTACTTTGTCAACAAAGGTTGGTCTAATCAAAGCTATGATTTTTCTAGTAGTCATGTATGGATGTGAGAGTTGAACTGTAAAGAAAGCTGAGTGCCAAAGAACTGATGCTTTTGAACTGTGGTGTTGGAGAAGACTCTTGAGAGTCCCTTGGACTGCAAGGAGATCCAGCCAGTCCATCCTAAAGGAAATCAGTCCTGAATATTCATTGGAAGGAGTGATGCTGAAGCTGAAACTCCAATCCTTTGGCCACCTGATCCAAAGAGCTGACTCATTTGAAAAGACCCCGACGCTGGGAAATATTGAAGGCAGGAGGAGAAGGGGATGACAGAAGATGAGATGATTGGATGGCATCACCGACTCGATAGAAAGAGTTTGAATAAAATAAGCTCTGGGAGTTGTTGATGGACAGGGAGGCCTGGCACGGTGCAGTCCATGGGGTCGCAAAGAGTCGGACACGACTGAGTGACTGAACTGAATGAATAATTGTTGATAACTGACATTTATTGAATCTTTATTATATGTTAGGCACTGGTTAGACATTTTTAATACATTTATTATCTCATTTAATCCTTGCTACAACTATTTGTTATAGATATTATTCTTGCCCCTATTGTACAGATGAGAAAGGTCTCAGATATTTTGATTAATCTGCAATAGGTTGGTAAGTTTCAAGGGGCTGAACTGTGAATCAAACTCTGGTCTGTGGGATTGCAGTCTATGATACCTTTTTGTCACCCTTCACTTGGAGAAGGAAATGGCAACCCACTCCAGTACTCTTGCCTGGAAAATTCCATCACTATCCTATCAGTTCAGTTCAGTCGCTCAGTTGTGTCTGACTCTTTGCGACCCCATGAACCGCAGCACGCCAGACCTCCCTGTCCATCACCAACTCCCAGAGTCTACCCAAACCCATGTCCATCGAGTCGGTAATGCCATCCAATCATCTCATCCTCTGTCGTCCCCTTCTCCTCTTGCCCTCAATCTTTCTCAGCATCACAGTCTTTTCCAATGAGTCAGCTCTTCACAGCAGCTGGCTAAAGGATTGGAGTTTCAGCTTCATCAGTCCTACCAATGAACACCCAGGATGGACTGGTTGGCTCTCCTTGCAGTCCAAGGGACTCGAGTCTTCTCCAATACCACAATTCAAAAGCATCAATTCTTGGGAGCTCAGCTTTCTTTATAGTCCAACTTTCACATCCATACGTGACCACTGGAAAAACCATAGCCTTGACTAGATGGACCTTTGTTGGCAAAGTAACATTTCTGCTTTTTAATATGCTGTCTAGGCAGGTCATAACTTTCCTTCCAAGGAGTAAGCATCTTTTAATTTCATGGCTACAGTCACCATCTGCAGCAATCTTGGAGCCCATAAAAATAAAGTCAGCTACTGTTTCCACTATTTCCCCGTCTATTTGCCATGAAGTGATGGGACCAGATGCCATGATGTTAGTTTTCTGAATTTGAGTTTTAAGCCAACTTTTTCACTCTCCTCTTTCACTTTCATCAAGAGGCTCTTTAGTTCCTCTTCCCTTTCTGACATAAGGGTGGTGTCATCTGCAAATCTGAGATTATTGATATTTTTCCCAGCAGTCTTGATTCCAGCTTGTGCTTCTTTCAGTCCAGCGTTTCTCATGATATACTCTGCATAGAAGTTAAATAAGCAGGGTAACAATATACAGCCTTGATGTACTCCTTTTCCTATTTGGAACCAATCTGTTGTTCCATGTCCAGTTCTAACTGTTACTTCCTGACCTGCACACAGATTTCTCAAGAGGCAGGTCAGGGGGTCTGGTATTCCTATCTCTTGAAGAATTTCCCACAGTTTATTGTGATCCACACAGTCAAAGGCTTTGGCATAGTCATAAAGCAGAAATAGATGTTTTTCTGGCACTCTCTTGTTTTTTCAATGATCTAGTGGATGTTGGCAGTTTGATCACTGGTTCCTCTGTCTTTTCTAAAACCAGCTTGAACATCTGGAAATTCACGGTTCATGTATTGCTGAAGCCTGGCTTGGAGAATTTTGAGCATTACTTTACTAGCGTGTGAGATGAGTGCAATTGTGCTCTAGTTTGAGCATTCTTTGGCATTGCCTTTCTTTGGAACTGGAATGAAGACTGACCTTTTCCAGTCTAGTGGCCACTGCTGAGTTTTCCAAATTTGCTGACATATTGAGTGCAGCACTTTCACACTGTCATCTTTCAGGATTTGAAATAACTCTACTGGAATTCCATCACCTCCACTAGCTTTGTTCGTAGCGATGCTTTCTAAGGCACACTTGACTTCACATTCCAGGATGTCTGGCTCTAGGTGAGTAATCACACCATCGTGATGATCTGGGTCGTGAAGCTCTATTTTGTACAGTTCTTCTGTGTATTTGTGCCACCTCTTCTTAATATCTTCTGCTTCTGTTAGGTCCCTACCATTTCTGTTCTTTATTGAGCCCATCTTTGTATGAAATATTCCCTTGGTATCTCTAATTTTCTTGAAGAGATTTCTAGTCTTTCTCATTCTATTGTTTTCCTCTATTTCTTTGCATTTATCCTATGCTGCATCTCAAAAGAGAAAAGGGTATTTTGAAACTATTTTCTTTTTATCTAGAAGAAAATTGAGGTAATCAAGGGTTTTTTTTTTTTTTGTAATAGCTATATTTATTGAAAATTTAGCTTATGCTAGACACTGAATTATAGTTATTATTTCATTCACTAGCACAGCTCTAGCAGGGCAACACTGTTAGTATTCCTGTTCAACTTCTGAAGAAACTAGTCTCAGAGAAGCACTCACCCATTCAGATTCATCCAACTTTTAACAGAGTGAGGTTAGTGGGATCCAGGTTAGTGGGATCTAGAACCAGATATTCCTATTTCCAGAGCAGATGGTCTCTGGCTGGATGGAGAAACATGGGTTCTCTCCTTCACCTGAATTCAGAATTCAATCTTAGTTTCTCTCAGTTTTTTCCAATTCTCTCTTAATTTTTTTTCACATAGGAATTCCCTTTATTACATTCCTTGCATATTTAATCCTGCTGTGATATTGACTTCTCAGAGAATCTAGACAAGCAGAAAGTGGAATGTTATTTTGAATTGCTTAGTAGGTACTGGTGGGTTAGTGGCTCAGTGGTAAAGAATCTGCTGCAATGCAGGAGACAGAGGTTCAAGCCCTGGGTCGGAAAGATCCCCTGGAGAAGGAAATGGCAACCCAGTCCAGTATTCTTGTTTGGGAAATCCTGTGGACAGAGAAGCCTGGTGGGCTACAGTCCATGGGTTGCTAAGAGTTGCACACGACTTAGCGACTGAACAACCATAACAATAGGTACTGAAAAGTGTAAGTTGACCGATTCCTTTAACAGAATTCCATTCCCTGGCATTCAAAAGCTTCCATCTCATTGTTTATATTTAGAAATAAATTCAATCAGACCTACCTGAAGTAAGGTGTCATCCCATTTTGGCCATGTCCTAAAAGAAGATGATACAGGGCATTGCAAGGTGCACACTGCAAGGTATTGAGTGATTCCAAAGCAGTACTCTGTAACTGGAGTTGATCCAGGTGTGCCTGCCTGGGCGCTATACTCAGTGTCTGTGAAGTAGAGGCTGGAGACTCTAGGATGTATGGTCTCCATGTCCTTTCTGTTTCACAAGGAAACTTGAAAAGTACTGGTTGTTTCCTTTCCCAATCAATTATTTCATGTGACTCTATCCTAAGTTCTGGAGAAGGCAATGGCAACCCACTCCCGTACTCTTGCCTGGAAAATCCCATGGACAGAGGAGCCTGGTCGGCTGAAGTCCATGGGGTCGCTAAGAGTTGGGTACGACTGAGCAACTTTACTTTCACTTTCATGCATTGGAGAAGGAAATGGCAACCCACTCCAGTGTTCTTGCCTGGAGAATCCCAGGGACAGGGGAGCCTGGTGGGCTGCAGTCTATGGGGTCGCACAGAGTCGGACACGACTGAAGCGACTTAGCGGCAGCATCCTAGGTTCTGGCCAGTGTTTCCACCTGTCTGAGTGTTGGGAGATGCTTTGACAATATTTCTCTGTTTTCATGTTTATTATAGCAGGCAAGTATAATTCTGTTAAGCTAAGAGCTTAGCTAATAGCTGAGACCTAGTTACAGATTCTGCTTAGCTAATAGCTAAGATCTATTTTAACATTAATATGATTTGAATTACAGTAGTCCTTATGAAAAAAAAAAAAGAAGGATTTAGTTTTCATGGGGCTATAGAGACCTTAAATTCACTTGGAGAGCTAATGATCTTTGAGTCTATGTGTCTCCAAATATGTGAGTGAAATCTATCTTTTCTATTGATGGAAGACCTATGATTTTATTCACTTGGGTAGTAACCACAGATGGCCTCAAGATTTTTGTCAAGCATTTTATATGTTCATGAATGCAGAATGGGCTAGGGTAAGAGAGCCTGAAGAACATAGCCAAATGCCAGGCAGATTGTCCTATATGGAGAGGGTAAATGGCATATATAATTTGAAGCTGAGAGGTAGAAAATACTGACTCCACAAAAGATAAGACAACTCAAACTGACAGTGTACCAGGCTGCCATAAACAAGATGGAATGTTTCCTGGCATTGGTATTTAAGAAGAATCCAAAGAATCTGATACGTTGTGGAAAAGATTTATGGATAGAGACACAGACTGGGCTATAAGAATTTTCTAACTTTTAGAGGCTATTTTTCAATGATCAGAACAGTGGTATTTTATTTTAAGAATGAGGAGTAGTAGACTTAGTTATATATTATTTTATTTTAATTAGAAAAAATAGTTTGGAGAGTAAAAATCAATGACTGCTTTAGTCAAAGTTTTGATTCTTCTTAATGAAGAAGATTTGCCTTGATAAAGATACCTGAAGTCTCTTACATTTCCTCAATGGTCATATCTTCTAGCTATGTACTTCTTGAATTCCTTGTGAGGTCAAGTTAGATAATATACATATATGAAACCTATATGTGAAACCCCTTTGTACTGCTGAAACTGCTAGACTATCATTTACTTCCTGTTATTGTTATTTTTGTTATAACCTTTTTTATTCATCATGTAATAGGAACTTTCTCTACTCTTGCAACCACCCTAAAAGATTTCAGGTCAGTTCAGTTGCTCAGTCGTGTCCGACTCTTTGTGATCCGATGGACTGCAGCATACCAGGCCTCCCTGTCCATCACCGGCTCCTGGAGCTTACTCAAACTCATGTCCATCAAGTCAGTGATGCCATCCAACCATGTCATCCTTTGTTGTCCCCTTCTCCTCCTGCCGTCCATCTTTCCCAGCATCAGGGTCTTTTCCAGTGAGTCAGGTCTTTGAATCAGGTGGCCAAAGTATTGGAGTTTCAGCTTTAGCATCATTCCTTCCAAAGAAATCCCAGGGTTGATCTCCTTCAGAATGGACTGGTTGGATCTCCTTGCAGTCCAAGGGACTCTCAAGAGTCTTCTCCAACACCACAGTTCAAAAGCATCAGTTCTTTGGCACTCAGCTTTCTTTATAGTCCAACTCTCACATTCATAAATGACTACTAGAAAAATCATAGCTTTGATTAGACCAACCTTTGTTGACAAAATAACATCTCTGCTTTTTAATATGCTGTCTAGGTTGGTCATAGCTTTTCTTCCAAGAAACAAGCATCTTTTAATTTCATGACTGCAGCCACAATCTGCAGTGATCTTGGAGCCCAAAAGAATAAAGTCTCTCACTGTTTCCATTGTTTCCCCATCTATTTGCCATGAAGAGATGGGACCGGATGTCATCATCTTAGTTTTCTGAATGTTGAGTTTTAAGCCAGCCTTTTCACTCTCCTCTTTCACTTTCATCAAGAGACTCTTTAGTTCTTCTTTGCTTTCTGCCATAGGGGTGGTGTCATCTGCATATCTGAGGTTATTGATATTTCTCCCAGCAACCTTGATTCCAGCTTGCACTTCATCCAGCCTGGCATTTCATATGATGTACTCTGCATAGAAGTTAAATAAGCAGGGTGACAATACACACCCTTGACATACTCCTTTCCTGATTTGGAACCAGTCTGTTGTTCCATGTCCAATTTTAACTGTTGCCTCTTGACCTGCATACAGATTTCTCAGAAAGCAGGTCAGGTGGTCTGATATTCCCATCTCTTTCAGAATTTTCCACAGTTTGTTGTGATCCACACAGCCAAAGGTTTTGGTGGAGTCAATAAAGCAGAAGTAGATGTTTTTCTGGTATTCTCTTGCTTTTTTGATGATCCAGTGAATGTTGGCAATTTGATTTCTGGTTCCTCTGGCTTTTCTAAATCCAGCTTGAACAACTGGAAATTCATGGTTCATGTACTGTTGAAGGCTGGCTTGGTGAATTTTGAGCATTACTTTGCTAGTGTGTGACAATAATCCTAAGAGGATTATTCATTCCTATTTCATAATTTAAAAATGAGACTAGATGCAGGTTAAATTACTAGTAATATCTAAACCCAGAATAGGATATAGACCTCCTTCCCAGCATAAAAATTAGATGCTCTTCTCAGGCAAAGGAGACATTTCTATGAGCTTCTTCATTCAACTTATTGTATGTGAAATTGGTGTTCAAGATTACTGATGGCTGCTGTGTAATTTGATCAGCAAATGGGTGAAAGCTTAAAAATGACAGAGAAGAATGGCACTGAAACTAAGGGGTCAACTCACAGGGAAAAAGTAGAGAGTATTTGTAAATTGTACAAAATAAGCTGGCTCCTGAGTAATATTGAGTGAGTTCAACTACTCGATGAGCAATTATGGAATGGTGTATCACTTAATTTGATGTAGATTTTATCAGAGTTTAAGCTGTCTCTCAAAAGGTTAGATTTTCAATTTCTCCAGTGGGTAAAGGAAAAATTGCCTTTCATTAACTACAGATATTTTTCTCTCCACTTTTTGTGAAGGACTGAAAATTCGAGAATGAAAGTAAAAGACACATTCTCTATTTCCTGGCTGACAGAAGTAGAAGAAGAAAATAGAAGGCAGAAGGAACAGATAACCCCCCCCCAAAAAATCATACAAGTTCTGCCAAAAGCACATACAAAAAAAAACAACCCTTTGAAAACAAAACAAAAAAACGAGAAAGATTACCTGAGCTGCTAGAAATATTTACCACTTAAAAAAATGCAGTCATTATTATTAATAAGCTACAGAATGTGAAGCACCCAACTGACCATTAAGATGTGGTTAACTCAGAGATGTCTGGACATGTCGTCTCCGAGCTGAGAGAATACACGCAGATATAAAGAATGGCTCCATTTCCTAAACTACTGTAATTCTTGGATGATAAATTTCCCTTTCACAAGAAATGAAAACTCTCACAATGGCAGTAAATGGAAAACAAAAAAATTAAAGCTTCTGTGTGGGATTATTTTCATGAGATTGTCAATACACTTACATTTTTTTTTCTAGAGTATTAATTTACCTTTTAAGGTAAACAGGACAGTAATTGAAAAAGAAATGTATGAGTCACCAAAGGAGAAATGTTGAAAGGAGTAGGGTAATTGATGGATATATTTTTTAAAACAAAAATGTCAAGAGTTTGTCTGTTTATATTATAATCATGACCATAATAAGTGATTTTTATTTAATGGGCGATTGCTTAGACAAAGAATATCAAAAGGTTTTTTTGGAAGGGCATGCAATATTCAGCAAATTTTGTTATTCTACTAATAACATTTGGCCTTGAGGACCCTAGATTACAAACTAAGAAAATTGATTTATGAGGCATGTTTACCAGCAAAGAAGGGCTTCCCTGGTGGCCCAGGTGGCAAAGAATCTACTGGCAATGCGGGAGATATGGGTCTGACCCCTGAAGAAGGGAATGGCTATACAGCCCAGTATTCTTGCCTGGGGAATTCTGTGGACAGAGGAGCCTGGAGGGGTACAGTCACAGAGGTGGACACAACCGAGCAACTAACACATTTCACCAGCAAACAACCATTCCAAATGGACCAAAGCAAAGAAAGTACCACTGGGAAAAAGACTGCCCCTAAATGAAGCTACTGGTTTTCTTTTTTTCTGGAATTAAAAGAATCCCAAGCAACTCTTCTTTATTCTATTTCTCTTAACTTTTTCTGATCTTCTATAAATGTTGGCAAGCATCTGAAAAGTCCCAGAGAAAATATCTGAGCTCTAATCTGACCGAGAGAGTGGAGATAGTTCTAATTTTATTTCTCACTTTGCGATCTCTTTATGTAATCCTGTGTTCAAGTCCTAATTTCTCAGAATATTGTTCCCAGCTACACCAAGATGTTTAAATTCATTGTCAGCTGGGAAGGACCTCTAATCTCAGAGATAGAAAAATACTTAGAAAATAAATGCATTATAGGCTGATTCAGATGCAAATGAAGACACATAGGTGGGTAAAATTTATTTGTGTGTGTGTGTGAAACAGAAAAATTTATTACAAGGGCCATACAAGGAGACAGGTGGTTCAAACTCCCTGAAAGCTAAAACTTAACTTTTCATACCAAGTTGTCTTGCCATACACAGAGTCAGCTTCTTATGCAGATTCTTTCTTCAGCCTCCTGTTCTCCGAGCATCCCCCTGACTTCTCTAGGCTTCTGTCACCCTTAAAGGGCCCACCTTTATCCTAGAGGCAAGTTTCAACATCTTTGGGGTAAGGGTGACTGGCAGTTCCTATGGCTAGATCATGATGAGTTCTCATCATCTCTCAAAGCAAGAGCTTCTTCTTTCCAGTCTACTCAGAATGGACCATCTACTATATACACATTCAGTCGTGTCTCATGGTAACATTTTATTAAATGAATAAAGTCTCTGCATTACTGAAGCCTGTGATCACAGTAAGAAGCATATGAAAATAAAGGCAAGAAATGGAACAACAGGTCTTAATCATTCATTCTCCTGACATCTCCTTATCCCAACACATACTTATTTTTTTTTTAGATTTTTCTTTTAAATGTGGACCATTTTTGAAGTCTTTTATTGAATTTGTTACAATATTGTTTCTGTTTATGTTTTGTTTTTTTGGCCATGAAGGACGTGGGATCTTAGCTTCCTGACCAGGGATTGAACACATACACCTTGCATTGGAAGGTGAAGTCTTAACTACTGGACCACCGGGGAAGCCTCCCCTCCACCCACCACAACCCCAATGCATATTTAAAGGGGCTTTATGATGCCATCCTAATGTTGACCTGAAATTGTTTAGGCAAATGGTAGACTACTTTTTTCCAAGTTGATATCAACTGGAAAATAAACTACTGTAATTTCCCGTACCTTCTGAAGGATGGAGAGAAACATTGGGCCTACCTAATATTAAAGATATCCTGTCAATTCAGTTACAAACTGATCAGTCTTGCTCCTTATTACCATGGCAGAAATTATAATCTTATAAAATTTGGCATCTTGTTTTATTTTCACTGCTTACTAGCTCTGGTTTTTCTGTTGCTTCTTTAAAATAACTGACAAAACATTACTTCTCACCTACTTCACGGTTGTGAGGATCATGTGAGATAATGTCTAAGAAAGTCCTTTGAAAAGTGCAAACAAAACAAAACAAAACACCTTTATGTCATTGTGGAGTAGCATGGTTTCAAAATAAGAGTTCAAATGATATTTTCCTCTTTATAATCTAGTAGGTTGAGTGCCAGGAACTACTATAGTAATGCACCGGTATTTAATCCCCTTATTTTCTTTCTAACTGATCTAAGATTTAGTTGGGATAGTAACGTGCACAATTTAAAAAATCACATTCCCAGGATTTTTTTTTTTTTTTTGCAGAAAAGGGCATCCACGTGTAGACATTTTTTTTTTAAACATGTCACAGTTTTGATTACCCAGGTATGGATAGAAGTTAATGGCTAGGGTCTGGGGGAAATCCTAAAAGAGTGACTAAACTCAGCTGGCTTATGCCCTTGGTCATCTCTTGTTCTTCTTTTGTGGATTGTGAATGTTTTAGTTAGAAAAATGGTGGCCATTTTATGGCCTTGCCTTATGACTTTAAGGCTGGACATCATCAGAAAGCATAGTTCAGTGGAAAAGCTTGGGGTGCCTGGGTAATTGTTTATATACTGGAGCTGAGTCATCCAACCCAGGAATACTCAGCTCCAGGTCAGTTGTGCTACCTGGGAAAGAAAAATCTATTTCCTTGAATCCAATTTTTCATGTATTTGTTATTCATAATCAGGGTAGATTTTAACAGGAGCTGGATAATTGTATTTATAGTTTCTATTATTTGATTTTAAATACCCATATATCTAATAGCAATATTTGATATTTATATTGACATTGCACAAGTATCTTACATGTCCCACTGGTATTTGACACATGAGGACTTTAATGAGCAACTCATCCTTCTCACAAAAAGCTCTTTCTTATCCTTTATTTTTCAACACAGTGAAAGGCATCATTATTCTCTTCATCAATGAAGCTAAAATGTGGGTGTATCCTTTTACTTCCTTGGCCATATTAATAATACTTTCTTGTTAGCAATTCTCAACTTTGCATTTGGACTTTAAAACTACTTTATCTTTTATGCAGCTGCTACTGAGCCTTGTAAACTGCATTTAATTTGCTAGTTTAAAAGTCTAGATAAACAACAAAGTTCTACTGTATAGCACAGAGAACTATATTCAATATATCCTATGATAAACCATAATGGAAAAAATATTTTAAAAGAATTATGTATATGGATAACTGAATCACTTTACTGTACAGCAGAAATTAACACAGCATTGTAAATCAATTATACCTCAAAAAAAAAACATTGGAAAAAAGTCTTAAATAGCTCCTTATTGTCTAGACAGAAGTATGTCTCTATTTTTCCCTTTTCATGGCACACGTTGGAAAATTACCTTGGGGCAAATGGATGAGATGATTTGTCCACGGTGATTTTGTTGCACCCTCAGACACCTCAGAGCTGAGTTGTTCCTGGAATGGGTGCCTGGAATAGAGTCAGCCTATGAATCGAATATTATTTGGGAAACTTTGATTTAGAAGATACAAAGTCAAAATACCTACACATGATATACAAAGCTCACTCAATTTTGCCTTCCCTACCAACCTTATCCAAGCTTCATTCCTTTTCTGCTCTTTCCCTTATCCTCCATAATCTATGATTATACACACATACACATATGATGTATTACACATATATCACAAATATAGATATATGATGTATTAATATTATATGTGTATAAATATACATACATATGTGTATACACACATACTAATATATGTATGTGTTTCTATCTCTATCTCTGTCTCTATAGCTTTTTTCCTCTGGTTATTCTGAATTTTTTCATGGAATATACCAGATGTTTTCATCCTCTGGCCTCTACCTTCTCATGTCATCCCCTCTCCAAAACTGTGTGTTGAATATCAACTCATCCTTTCAAACTCAATTCAAGTGATGTCCCCTTTGTGAAGTCTTTTCTCTCTCTCCAAAGTAATTGATCTTTTCTTGTGTGTATCCATTGATGCTTGTTAACACTTCTGTAACACTTCACTGCCTTTTTGTTAACATATTGTTCTCCCTGTACAAGGCTATAGAAAAATAGACGTTAAAGGCCATGAAATATTCATTGCTGTACCCAGTAACTATTTACAACAGTGCCCTGGCTCATGATAGATACATGTCAATAAATATTTATCAAGTAGTTTGTTGACTTAAATAAATACTTTGAGAAAATGTTCAGAAAAATTATTAGACCATATTTATATATTCTACTGACAGAAAAATTTCCCATTTACCCTGCTTAAGATTTTAGTACTAGTAAAAATAAAAGCCCCCAAATTTTTTCCTTGACAATTATACTCTATGGACTGTGGCTAATTTTGAAGACAGATGCTACATTTAAAATAAGTCTTGAATAATTTTGGCTTTACCACTCTGGTTATAGATATAGTCTGTAAACTTAAGACTTCAAACCACCTGGCTCTTGCATAAGAAAACAGATGTTTTTCTTGCTTAAAGATCTTTGTGTCCCTGGTATTTCTTGACCATTATGAACTTTTCCAATGACACTTTGCAAAAATAATTTGGCAGTGCTCTAAAGTTTAAAGCCTACCTCAAGAATGATGATGACTCTACAATCAGAGTAAAAAGCAAGGAGAATTTGATAATCCACAGAAACATCTGCATGTGAGTTATTAATTTTTATACAATTGGTGGGAACCAGTAATTTTCTTTTTCCCTTCCCCCCCCCCAGTTTTTAAAAAATACATTTTCAACAAATTTACTACACCCGCTCATTAAGACAAGAATGTTTACATCCCTAAGGAACAAGTGGGTTCGTTATGTTAAGGTAGAGATACATTCTATGGATTTGCTATTCTCCTAAGTGGATTTGACATTAAAGAAGTTTATTGTTGGAAGGAAATTGACTGCACCTATCAAAATTTAAAATGTACCCAGCAGTTCCACTTTGTGTGTGAAATGTATGTACAAGCATCTTCATGAAAGCATTGCAAGTGCTTGCAAGAATTGGAAAATAACTAAATGTCCTTCACTGGGAGCTGATTAAGAACATTATGGCATATCCACTTTTACATGGACTAATATAAAAATAGCATGCATATCACAATAACTTGAGTTTATGATATTTAGTGAATAAACGAGGGACAAGAGTGTGTATATTATGCTGCTATTTATATAAAAAAATCACAGTATTTATGTTTAGTTTTCAAATAGAACACTTCTATAGAGACATATACAAGAAACAGGTTAAAGTATTAGCTTGGAGTCAGGGGTTGGGGGGTAGGGTTTATAACTATGGATGAGAAAAGAGATTGAGATTTATCCTTCACTGTTTATATTTTACCTTTTGAATATCTTAACAAGTGAATACATTATGTATTCAAAAAAACCATCAGGAATATATTTCAAAGCAAACGTTTTTGGTTCTAAAGCAATGCTATATTATTCTTGTATATCATATATCAATAACAAGGTCTTAACATAGAGATTTTATGTCAAAAGATGAGGACCACAGAAGTTATTTCTGAACAGTTACTAACCAAGAGTCTGTGCTCTTGTATAAGCACAGTGCCTATTTTTAAAGAAAGTTCTATATCTCCATAGCTTTATCAATTCTGCAAATTTGGAATATTGCATATGGTCTTTTATATATATATATATATTCTTCCCAAACTAGATATTATCTTCAAGTCAGTGACTTTATTTTTATTTTTTTAATGCATCAAAATACCCGACAAGAGTTTCTTATATATGACAGGAGGCCAAAAATGTATTTATTGATTGTGCAGGAAAGAGATTAGTAATAGGGCTTAGCATCTTTAGTAATCCTTACCTCAGGCTGTGTGAAATCAAAATGTCATAATTTATTTCAGTGCCTGCAAATAAAAACTTAGCATGCGCCACCTTTTTAGCAACTGAGTGATCTTAGAGAGTTATTAGCTATTAACTGGGTTTATGGAGTGTACACCTCAAATAGGCCTCTAGATATATTCATAAAACTATGAAATAAAGATGAAATTGTTGCTCTTAAGGTTTATAATGAAGTCATCTAGAGGCACTTCATAAAAGCAGGTATTGGGTGTAATCACACTTGGACACCTACTGCTACCAAACTAGCTTAGCAAGAGAAATGTTCCTCTTACTTGAATGAGCTTATCTTTCCTATCATCCTGTCATTACTCTTCATCCTATAGAGGTTTTTCTTTTGCTAATGTACTGAAAAATTTGAAAACTCTCAGTAAAGGCTTGCAGAAGAAATGAGTATGTACCAGCTACTCTACCTGTGACTTAAAAGTTCAGCAAGTCTTTTGGGTAGAGTCTAAAGGGACTGATCTGGGTGGGTTGTTTGTGTGCAGCCTTCTGTTTATGACATTAAAGGAAAAAGTGCTGGAAGGACTCAGGTAGAAGGAAAAGAAAAGGAGAAGAGGAGGAGACAATGTCCTACATGTCTCCAGCCAAAAGTTCTGTGGGAGAACGGATATGCACAGTGAAGGATATCCATTTTCAGGAAGAACATACGAACTGGCTGAGCCACAGCATGGTGAGAATATTCGTGTCCAGTGGTCCTATTGATCCTTCTTAGGGAAGGTTGTAAGGGGAAGAAATGCGGTGGGGAAGGAGTGATGTCTTACAGAATTAGACTGGAGAACATATGTGATTCATGGGAATCTCCAAAGTAATTATTGGGAAACTGCATGGCTGAAGTTTGAGTTAATGGGACAACAAGAGCGAAATGAGATATTACCATTACTCTGTCTCTATCTAAATCATAGGTCTAGCTTTCATAAATTAATGTAGATAAGTCATACTCAAACTTACATGACTGAATTTGGTAAGGAAATATCCTTATGGGCAAATATTCATAACATGGAAGCTTTTTTTTTTTTCTGGACTAAAAATACTAGCCTGTTATTTTGACGTGAGATCAGGATAAGCTTTCTATTGTTTGCAAGTTCTAAAGCTCATGATGAATTAATATCATCTTTGTAACTAAACTTCATAGTGTTTCCCTACGAAGAATGTTTTTGTGTTCATAGGAACAGATGTGGTGATAAGAGATCTTGAGTTTTTCTAGGTTCTTCTATTAAAAAATACTAATCCTACCCAAGTTCTTAGCACCCTAGAAAAAGGTGAAACCCAAAAGTTTGGGTTTCAGTTAAGACAATGGAATTCTTTACTTAAACTTCAACAATGACCTTATTAGCATCACACATTTTTGTAATTTTATAATAGTTGAAAGTTAATCAGTTCCTCAATACAGACAAAAGCTTTAAAAAATACTATGCATGCACACATTATTTATTTATTTATTTATTTTTAAATTAATTTATTTATTTTTAATTTTTACTTTACAATTCTGTATTGGTTTTGGCATAGATTGACATGAATCCACCACAGGTGTACATGCATTCCCAAACATGAGCCCCCCTCCCACCCCCCTCTCCACAATATCTCTCTGGGTCATCCCCGCGCGTCAGCCCCAAGCGTGTCATATCCTGCATCAGACATAGACTGGCATTTCGATTCTTACATGTTATTATACATGTTTCAATGCCATTCTCCCAAATCATCACACCCTCTCCCTCTCCCTCTGAGTCCAAAAGTCCGCTATACACATCTGTGTCTTTTTTGCTGTCCTGCATACAGGGTCATCATTGCCATCTTTCTAAATTCCATATATATGTGTTAGTATACTGTATTGGTGTTTTTCTTTCTGGCTCACTTCACTCTGTATAATTGGCTCCAGTTTCATCCATCTCATCAGAACTGATTCAAATGTATTCTTTTTAATGACTGAGTAATACTCCATTGTGTATATGTACCACAGCTTTCTTATCCATTCATCTACTGATGGACATCTAGGTTGTTTCCATGTCCTGGCTATTATAAACAGTGCTGCAATGAACATTGGGGTACATGTGTCTCTTTCAATTCTGGTTTCCTCTGTGTGTATGCCCAACAGTGGGATTGCTGGGTCATAAGGCATTTCTATTTGCAATTTTTTAAGGAATCTCCACACTGTTCTCCATAGTGGCTGTACTAGTTTGCATTCCCACCAACAGTGTAGGAGGGTTCCCTTCTCTCCACATCCTCTCCAGCATTTATTGCTTGCAGATTTTTGGATCGCAGACATTCTGACTGGTGTGAAGTGGTACCTCATTGTGGTTTTGATTTGCATTTCTCTAATAATGAGTGATGTTGAGCATCTTTTCATGTGTTTGTTGACCATCCGTATGTCTTCTTTGGAGAAATGTCTATTTAGTTCTTTGGCCCATTTTTTGATTGGGTCGTTTATTTTTCTGGAATTGAGCTGCAGGAGTTGCTTGTATATTTTTGAGATTAGTTGTTTGTCAGTTGCTTCATTTGCTATTATTTTCTCCCATTCGGAAGGCTGTCTTTTCACTCTGCTTATATTTTCCTTTGTTGTGCAGAAGCTTTTAATTTTAATTAGGTCCCATTTGTTTATTTTTGCTTTTATTTCCAGAATTCTGGGAGGTGGATCATAGAGGATCCTGCTGTGGTTTATGTCGGAGAGTGTTTTGCCTATGTTCTCCTCTAAGAGTTTTATAGTTTCTGGTCTTACATTTAGATCTTTAATCCATTTTGAGTTTATCTTTGTGTGCGGTGTTAGAAAGTGATCTAGTTTCATTCTTTTACAAGTGGTTGACCAGTTTTCCCAGCACCACTTGTTAAAGAGATTGTCTTTACTCCATTGTATATTCTTGCCTCCTTTGTCAAAGATAAGGTGTCCATATGTATGTGGATTTATCTCTGGGCTTTCTATTTTGTTCCATTGATCTATATGTCTGTCTTTGTGCCAATACCATACTGTCTTGATGACTGTGGCTTTGTAGTAGAGCCTGAAGTCAGGCAAATTGATTCCTCCAGTTCCATTCTTCTTTCTCAAGATTGCTTTGGCTATTCGTGGTTTTTTGTATTTCCATACAAATCTTGAAATTATTTGTTCTAGTTCTGTGAAAAATATCGCCGGTATCTTGATAGGGATTGCATTGAATTTGTAAATTGCTTTGGGTAATATACTCATTTTCACTATATTGATTCTTCCGATCCATGAGCATGGTATATTTCTCCATCTATTAGTGTCCTCTTTGATTTCTTTCGTCAGTGTTTTATAGTTTTCTGTATATAGGTCTTTAGTTTCTTTAGGTAGATATATTCCTAAGTATTTTATTCTTTTTGTTGCAATGGTGAATGGAATTGTTTCCTTAATTTCTTCTTCTACTTTCTCATTATTAGTGTATAGGAATGCAAGGGATTTCTGTGTGTTGATTTTATATCCTGCAACTTTACTATATTCATTAATTAGCTCTAGTAATTTTCTGGTAGAGTCTTTAGGGTTTTCTATGTAGAGGATCATGTCATCTGCAAACAGTGAGAGTTTTACTTCTTCTTCCACCAAACCAGACAAAAGAGGAAGAGATAGGGAATCTACCTGAGAAAGAATTCCGAATATTGATAGTGAAAATGATCCAAAACCTTGAAGTCAAAATGGAATCACGGATAAATACCCTAGAGACAAGGATTGAGAAGATGCAAGAAAGGTTCAACAAGGACCTAGAAGAAATAAAAAAGAGTCAATATACAATGAATAATGCAATAAATGAGATCAGAAACACTCTGGAGGCAACAAATAATAGAATAACGGAGGCAGAAGATAGGATTAGTGAAATAGAAGACAGAATGGTAGAAATAAATGAATCAGAGAGGAAAAAAGAAAAACGAATTAAAAGAAATGAGGACAATCTCAGAGACCTCCAGGACAATATGAAATGCTCCAACATTCGAATTATAGGAGTCCCAGAAGAAGAAGACAAAAAGAAAGACCATGAGAAAATCCTTGAGGAGATAATAGTTGAAAACTTCCCTAAAATGGGGAAGGAAATAATCACCCAAGTCCAAGAAACCCAGAGAGTCCCAAATAGGATAAACCCAAGGCGAAACACCCCAAGACACATATTAATCAAATTAACAAAGATCAAACACAAAGAACAACTATTAAATGCACACATTATTTAAAGTGTGTGAATATATTCCTTCACTTACAACCTGGGAATATGTAACATTTACGATCTATCCTGAGATCTTGGGTAAAATCCTCTTTAAAATGTGAAAGAAGTTGCTTTCAAAGCGTTGTTGTATTTTTCTTATTTAACCACCAGGCATTCAATGTTTGCTTGAATCATCGAAAAATTTTTTTCAGACAGCAACTGACATTTTCTCATATTAAAAAAATAAATCCTTGAGTTGACAGACATCCAACAGTAGGAGGGAAAGCTTGAGCTGACAGTTGCTTCCTCACACAGGCTTTTAATTACAGAGTCAGCATGCAAGCTTCAGAAGCCCCCAGGAGTTGGTAGCTAACATTGACTGGCGTTCAATTCATTGCTAGAACAGTAACAGGAAGAAGTGTGGCAGTTACTGTGTTTCAGTGGGAACATGGAGAGTATATATCTGCTCTGTGTCCAGGAGTCTTAATTTCATATAGAAAGAGAAAAAAGAGACTATCATCGATTTAACTTTATCAGAAAATGAGCTGTTTTCCCATAATTAAAATCGCTTTAAATAATTCAGGCTTAGAATTTATTCACTGTAATATTTAACCATTTAAATCACATCTTTTAATGCACGGAGGCCCCGGTGGCTCGGAGGTGGAGGCAGCCTGGGGTCTTCTCACGACATCCAAGTCCCCATCCTCATCCAGCTGAGCCGCCAACCCCTTTAGGGTGGTGGTGCTGGTCCCCGCCTGCAGGGAGGCCCCCACAAGGCTGCAGACGGTGCCGGCAGGAGGGGTCCCCTCTGTGTGGTCGCCACCCTCGGCCCCTGAGTCAGTCTGATTCAGCACAATAAGGGTCACTATTCTAGACAGTGAGAATAGTTAGTTTCTTGGCACCTATGATGCAAGTAATTATTAACCCAGAGATGTGGACCTTACTGCTACATAGAAATCACATTTAAATTTGAGGGCATTTATGTAAAGCAAAACTACCAACTTGTTAATTTTGGCGTGTTATCTTTAATATTTTCTAGAAAACAAGTGATGTTTGTATCCATGATTTTAAAAGTTTTATATAAAATTTACTGCCTCAGTCTGGTCCCATCAAGAAAATTAGTTTTTACTGTACTAGTAACTCAAAACAAATTAGCGTCACTCTGAAAACTTTTTAACACTCCCATCAGTTTTTACTGAGGACTGTTTTTATAAAACTTGGTTCTAACTTAGAATTTTGCTTAAAAGGAAGAGAATATACTTACATTAATTGCCCCTATTGTGTGCCAAAAGGAAGTATTAAGAAAGGTAAGTAGGCATCTTCATAATTATAAGGTTGCTGAGGTGTACTGTTTGGAGATCTATGAGGTTAAAGTGTTGCAGAGAATTACTCAATGCAGTGTGTAGCCTGAATCCATCCAGGATGGCTGTACCCAATTTTGACATCATTTTATGGTTATAGAGGCATTAGAAAATGAACCAAAGAACCACAGTGTATCTTATACTTTGGTAAACCATGTTTTATGGATAACTTTACAGTTTTCCCAAAATACTGATAAATTTCAATATTTTGAATACATCAGTGTTAATTTTGAGTTGCCAGAGGTAACCTAACCAACTCCCATTATGTTTTGGTACTAAGGGATATACCTTTCAATAAAGTTACTGAAATGCAAAAAAAAAAAAAAAAAATACTGTCTTCTTAAGCACAGTATTTTAAACAAAATATAAGCTTCTCTTAGGCAACTCAGTGATAAATTTTAACTGTTTCAGTTTTACAGTGAACACAGTGAGACCCTATTTTTCTAGCTCTGGGTCTTATATGAGCTGTTTTTTCTCAACATCAGCTTCTAGCACAACAGTCTGGCCAGTCTTTCCAAAATATTGTTTTTTCTGTGATCTAGGGACACAGATGACCAAGTTTGTAAAAAAAAAAAATTTTTTTTTTCATCGTTGTAAATCAGTGGACTTTTATCTATGACTCAAAAGAGGACTTTTCCTGTGGAGTCAAAGATTTTATTATTGCCATTTTTTCTAATCAATTCCCCCAATATTTACAGAGCATCTATTATGTGCCAGGTGTTGGGTAGGTTGCCAGAAATGTGACCTTTGAGTGAGCAAAATGCAACTGAACTCAAGTACTTTGGAAAGGAGGGTGTATGGGTTTTGATATTTCTGCCCAGGCCTTCCACACATCCAGGCCTGATTCTTCTCTCTTGGTTCTTAAGATTGTCTATCTTCTTCTGCACCAGAAGAGGATCAGACTTCCCATTTTAGAATCAGAAGCATAGTGTATTCTGTGGCTTGTCACCCTTTACAAGGCTTTAGATGCTACAGGCTAAAGTCCTAAGCTGACCATATAAAGAGCTCTGGTCCAGATCGCTATCTAAGGAAGCTTGTCTGTGAGTTTCACATCTAAAGTAAGATGGCTCATTCTTAGTTTCTTTGTTAAGTTTCCTGTCCCCATATGCTTGGTCAAAAATAAAGGCCCTGAATGAATTTTGGTGGGCCAAATTTAAGAAAATGTATAGGAATAGCAAACATATGGAAAGAAAGAAGGGATTTTTGTACCATCCGTTAGCCTTAAATCCTCTATGGACTCAAAAGATACAAACTAATCCCATGGACAGAGGAGCATGGTGGGCTACAGTCCATGGGGTTGAAGCGTCAGACACAACTGAACACACACATAGAGGAGTCTATGTGTGGTCACAGAAAAACAGTAAAGATAAAGCAATGTACAAACCGACTCCTAGTCTTACAGTTTTTCCTGACTCTTCAGTGTTCCCTTTGAGGAAACAAAATCAGTGGTCAGTCAGTCAAATCTTGGTTCATTTTAAAGCTCTGCGCACGCAGGCATGCTAAGTCGCTCCAGTTGTATCAGACTCTTTGCGAACCTTTCAGACTGTAGCCCACCAGGCTCTTCTGTCCATAAGATTCTCCAAGCAAGAACACTGGAATGGGTTGCCATGCCCTCCTCCAGGGAATCTTCCCAACCCAAGGATTGAAACCAGGTCTGTTACGTCTCCTGCATTGGGTTCTTTACCACTAGCACCACCTGGGAAGCCCTTTAGCCCTGCATCAGTGCATGCTCACTCGCTTTTGTCGTGTCCTACTTTTTGCAAACCCAAGGACTGCAACCTGCCAGGCTCCTCTGTCCATGGGGATTTTCCAGGCAAGAATACTGGATTGGGTTGTCATGCCCTCCTCCCAGAGATCTTCCCAACCCAGGGATCGAACTCAGGTCTCCTGCAGTGCAAGAGGATTCTTTACTGTTTGAGCCACCAGGGAAGCCCAACTCTTTTGTCCAATTAAATTAAAATCTTTTGTTTCCTCTACTATTATCAAAAGGAAAACAAAAACCCTTCCCAGGTGACCTAATTAATGTATGGCATTGAGTTTGATTGATCTAAAAGGCACAATGAATAGACATTGCTTTTGCAGAGTCCCATTCCACACAGGCATCTGGTATTCTAGTTAATCTGATTTCTGAGACAATGTCACTTAAGCAGAAAGTTGGAAGAAACGTGATTTAAAATAATCTTTGGAAAATGTGTAATTCAAAGGCAACCTGTTAGGGACACACTTTTTCTCCAAATGGGCTAATCACAGCCATAAGATGTGAAAAGAATATGTCATGTTTTGACATTTCAACAATGGCTATTAATCATCATCATATTTTTCTACTAAAATTTCCATTTAAATACTGTTTGTTAATGATAATTTTTGGAAGTCTATCCATGTGTAACCTAACAGTGAAAATAGTTCATAGACTATCTTGAATTATACACCAAATTGAAAAAGCTCTTACTAAAAATAATCTGGAACAGAGAAGATATTGTGCAAGACACTAAAAATGGTATGTTTTGGAAGGGAAACTAGGTGAGCTAGTTTCTACCTATTTTGACTTTTTTTTTCCTTTACAAAGTTTTCATGCAATAAAAGAATAATTTACTTAAAAAAAATCTCAGGAAATAAGAAAGCTACATTAGTTCTTTTTGACAAATACGGAAACTCTAAATGAAAGCATTGTAACTTTCTCCTCCATGATGTCTTGAATTCCTTAGAGAATAAAATTTTAAAACCATTTGAATTGAGAAAATATCACTTTCAAAATGACTGAAATTGAGGATAGTCAGTTTCTTGGTTCTTTAGAGAAATCTGTAATGTAACCTTAAATTTTTTTTTTAAAGATGACATTATGAAGCATCAGAATTCTTAAGATAATTTATTTCCTTTCTGATCAATTTTTGGGCACTGTTCTGGATAAAATTAAAGTGGTTTCATACATTGAAGAAAAATTTAGTCTGAGTGCATTCCAGAGTTTTTCATGTCTCAGAAACTTTAAAATTGCAAGGAAGAGATGTGCTCGGGTTAACCTAGCAATGAGGCTTTATCTACAGACAAACAGGGGAGAGTGGCAACACAGGCAGGTGAACAGCTATCCTGAGGCCACTTCATCCAGTCGACCATCACTTCTGGTACAGAAATGAGTCACAGAGACCTGGCTAACTAACCTCCAGGGAGCCTGGACCCGCCGAAGGTGCCTTCATAACCGTGGAACCTCAATGCCTCTGCCAAGTCTCAGGGAACCAGAATCAGAGAACAGGAGAGCCTCCAGGGAGCCTAAGAAAGCTTAGCTCTAGAAGTGAACTGTGAAGTCCACTTGGGCACCAGGACACCAACTGTGAAACTTTAGAATTTAGTTTTGTATCTTTACATTTGTGTATTTCCCTTATCTAATTTCCCAAAAGCATTACTTTTGCAGTAAATAAAAAAAAAAAGAAAGTAGTTACTTTACAAATATGCTGTTATAAGCCACAGTTGAGTGAGGAGAAAATATTCCCAATCAGGACCATCTGGGACGGCCTCAAGGCAGAAGGAACAATTGGGTTTCTCCATATTTCCTGAAAGGTCAGTAAGAAGAGTCTTTACACTTGACTCAAAATGGCCAAAATCTAAACTCTGCTTCACAATTTCAAGCTGGGGAATTCCAAGGAGGCTGCTTTTTCCCTCCTTCCTTTTTTCCTTTCCTCCCTCCCTCCTTTCTTTCCTTTTTTCTTTCTTTCCATGAAATCCATCCCAAGCAGAAGGTAGTTTCTCCTACCAGGGCAAGAACTTGTTGCAGGAGGATGGCTTACAGGTTGGCTAGGCTGGCAATGGCACCCCACTCCAGTACTCTTGCCTGGAAAATCCCATGGATGGAGGAGCCTGGTAGGCTGCAGTCCATGGGTTCTCGAAGAGTCAGACACGACTGAGTGACTTCTCTTTCACTTTTCACTTTCATGCACTGGAGAAGGAAAAGGCAACCCACTCCAGTGTTCTTGCCTGGAGAATCCCAGGGACGGGGGAGCCTGGTGGGCTGCCGTCTATGGGGTCACACAGAGTCGGACATGACTGAAGCGACTTAGCAGCAGCAGCAGCAGCAGGGCTCTAAGAAGGAGTCCTAAAAAGCAAATGGAAGAAGCACATCAGGCCTTAAAAAGGATTGTGTGGGAAGAGAAATGGATCAATTTTTGACTACCTATATCTAAAAGTAGCTGGAGAAGGGATAGGCTACTTGCTCCAGTATTCTTGGGTTTCCCTGGTGGTTCAGATGGTAAAGAATCCACCTGCAATGCAAGAGACCTTGGTTTGATCCCTGGGTTGGTAAGATCCCCTGGAAGATGGCATTTCAACCTGCTCCAGTATTCTTGCCTGGAGTATCCCCATGAACAGAGGAGCCTGGTGGGCTACAGTCCATGGGGTCACAAAGAGTCAGACACCACAGAGCAACTAAGCACACAGCACATTCAAAAGTAGAAATCTAAGGAGAAATATTTAGATAGATCTCTGTGGGGTGTCAGGCTTCCCTGGTGGCTCAGACAGTAAAGAATCAGCCTGCAATGCAGGAGACCTGGGTTTGATCCCTGGGTTGGGAAGATGCCCTGCAGAAGGAAATAGTAACCCATTCCACTACTCTTGCCTGGAGAATTCCATGGACAGAAGAGCCTGGCAGGCTACAGTCCATGGGGTTTCAGAGATGAGTGAGTGACTAACTCTTTCTGTGGTGTGAATATATGTGTTTTGCTGATGTATCAACACCATGTCTTGTGGTCATATTAAAATCTACGATCTGTTATTTGCTTTGCCTCTCTACAACTCTGATCAAATTGGTAGCCTCTAACATCATATTTTGCAGGCTACTTGATTTTTGGTTTTAAAAGAATAGAAGGCAACCACCTTAGAACAAGAGGGAGATTATGGAAGCATATCTAGAACAGGGATTACAACCATTGTGATAATGCAAGGTCTGGAATTTAATGTATTAGAGAACTGAAGAGGAAGCCAAACCACTTGTAATCAACAGGACTTTGTCACGCTTTCTAAATGTAAAAAAAGCAATGAAAATATTCTGAATGGTTTACTCACTTGAATCAAAACCTTTACATAGACCTCATCTTGGTCTTTAATTTTTCTGGCTCTCTTTCTTCTCACATATATACCTGAGTCTCTTTGGAAATATAATGGCCTTATGAAGTTTGTTCTCTTTTCATTAAAGTCTCAGCTGCCACTGTGGATCCTAAAGCAATTCCTGAGGATGTATGTGGGGGAAACTTTGGTTGAATTGTATACTGATATGTTAAGAAATGAGACTTGTCAGTCCCTGGTCTCTGATTGATGATCTTCTCATTTTTTCCTAAATACACATAAAAGTTGTATTTCATATTTTCTGGTCCGACTTTCCCACACACAGCTGAATTAGATTTAGGCAGTTTTATGTGAGATACCCAGAGCGAAAGATGTAAGAAGTTTTACTTCAGACTTGTAGGCTGGAAACACGTTTTTATCTTTCCTCCCGCACACATACAATTTATTTAGGAATTAGAGTCCCTCCCAGAAACTGAATCGAGGTCTCTGACACTCATTATTATACTGGAACCTTGTCAGTAGCTGAGACCATCCCATGGAGACTCAGCTGCCAAGGTTTGGTTAACACTGCTCTAAGTTGTATACTACCAGGAATTTCACAGGTATCATCACTGTGTCAGGTATGAGGCAAGAGGGCATTGTTTCATGCTTAGAAAATGCTGAGTTGTAACAGTGCCTGCAGACTTCGGGGGCTAAACAGAGACTTAGGTTAATGGGATTGTCCGCAGGATCCAGCATTAGGAAATAATTATGTCCACTTTTATTCTTGTAGCAGGATGCCCTTCAGTCACAGAGGAGAAAGCAAGGAGTATAGTTACTGAGTTCATATGTTGAAATTATACCTGCGTGTCTACAGAAAGGTCAGAACGTGTTCTACCTAGGCTTAAGGGGAACTGACAGGTATCCAGTCAACCAGGTGTTGTAAAGTGCAGATTAGTAAAACTTAAATATCTGCATTAAGCCAGTGTGGGTCTCAAAGATGACCCAGAGTTCCTACCAAACTTAGATATTCCTCAGACCCTCTGAATTTCTGCTACAAGTAAAGTTATCAGTGAAGTATAAACATAAAAGCAAGGCCTCAGACTAAACTGGCCATTATGACCAGAGCTTTGGTGTGAACTTGAGGGCAGAGAGGTGAGGCAGACACAAGGAGGGACACTGAACCAGACCCTTCAGCCAGACACTGAAGCAAGTGCTGGGTGAGCTGAGAGGTAGGCTCTTCCCCTGGGTGATCACCCCCTCACTATCCAGCATCTGAGTCCTACCGTGTACCCCCAAATTTGCCTTCTTAATAAAGGGACATTTTCCAAATGAGATCATTGATAGCACTTCAGCAAGAGCTCTTTGGCACTCGCAGACCTCAGAGTGATTGAGACATTCAGAATTAAATCCAGAAACACTGAGACTCCAGGGAGGAAATACCTCTTCATCCCATGTCCAATTTGTCCAAGCAGCAGTAAGAAAGGAAAACTGATGGCAGGGTGCAGTCATGAGGATAAAAAAAGGTAAATACCCTGTTATCCTTCTTGGAAGAAGCCGGACTCATGGGGCAGCAGGAAGAGAGAAGTCAATTCTGAGGTTGCTGTGTTAGGTTTTGGATAGTTACCAGAATTCCGTCTTAATGTCATGCCGGTTCTAAACACACACATGTATATACACTCAAATATAGACCATGTATACCTGTATTCACACCTATGTATGTTGTACATCTGTACAGCAATACAGATTGTATATGCTGCTGTATATAATAGCATATTTTTAAAATATTTATCAAAACTGGGTAGTTTTCAAGGTAACAGAAGAGAATTTATTTCTTCATGTTTTTCAACAAAATATTCACTGAACACTCACAGTGATTCAGATACTGTTTTGGGTTGTAGGAATATAAGTCATATAAAGTCCTTCTTCACCTAGAATCTATTTTTCAAGCTTGGAGAGACACAAAGTAAGCAAGTAATAGTACAACAAATCGTGAGTAATAATAATTGATATGAAGAAATTAAAACAGAGCAATATACCCAAGACTGTCTGGAGTAAACTGGGCAGGTTAGATAAGACCTTGAACAACAAACTTTTATTGAATTCAGAGTCCAGTCATACAAATATCTGGAGGAGACAAGAAGATGTGCAAAAAAGTCTGAGGCAGCATTGAGCTTGGCATATTTCAGGAACTGGGGGAAGGCTTTGGAGAGCAGGAAATTAGCGAGAAAGTTGAGGTAGAAGAGGTTGGAAAAGTCAAGCCACTCACATTTCGCAGACAGTTATAAAGAGGAAGGATTCTATTCTCACAGCCATTAGAAGCTACTGGTGAGTTTTAGGAAGGGGAGTGATATGTTCTTATTAATGTTTTAACAAGTAAGTCCTTCTAGGTGTTGCCCAAATAGGGTAGAAAGAGTGGAATCGGGGAGATAGCCTTTGGGGTTTCAGAACCACCAAATGAGAGGCGTTTAGGAAACATTTTGGGCATTCTATTATATATGCGAAACAAATATAAGAGCAAGCCTTTTCAAGTTCAAGGTGATCATCTTATAAAGGAACTGTCTATTCACAGGAAGAATCCAGAGTCTCTACAGCATTCATCCTCAAAGGCACTGCAGTACACAATACAACATTATTGAGCATGCAAAGAAGCAGAAAAGACATGACTCAAAGTCAAGGGGGAAAAAGTCATTAATGTTCCACCCCTCCAAGACCGGCCACACATTGGATTTAGCAGGCACATATTTTAAAGTAAGATTACAAAAAAAAAAAAAAAGGAAACTGTATTCAAATGACTAAAGAAAAGTGTTTTCTTCATAAGGAAACAAAGAAGAGGACAAATGGAGAAAGTAACATTGACAGATATACACTGCTGCTGCTGCTGCTGCTAAGTCGCTTCAGTCGTGTCCGATTCTGTGCGACCCCATAGACAGCAGCCCACCAGGCTCCCCCGTCCCTGGGATTCTCCAGGCAAGAACACTGGAGTGGGGTGCCATTTCCTTCTCCAATGCATGAAAGTGAAAAGTGAAAGAGAAGTCGCTCAGTCGTGTCCGACTCTTCGCGACCCCATGGACTGCAGCCTTCCAGGCTCCTCCGTCCATGGGATTTTCCAGGCAAGAGTACTGGAGTGGGGTGCCATCAAATGTAAAATAGATAGTTGGTAAGAATTTGTTATATAACACAGGGAGCCCAGCCTGGTGCTCTGTGATGCCCTAGAGGTGTGGGGTGGGGGCAGGGGAGGGAGGCTCAAGAGGGAGAGGTATATGTATAATTACGACTGGTTTGTGTTGTTGTATCATAGAAACCAACACAACTTTGTAAACCAATTTTTCTCCAATTAAAAAAAATTTAAAAAGGAAATCTCAGCAGGGACATGGAATCTATAAAAAATTACAAATCCTAACACTGCAAAGCATAGTTCCTCAACTGGAAAATTCACTGACTAGAATTAGCAGAAGATTTAGGGGAGTGGAAGATGAATTAGTGACCTTGAAGGTATAGCAATAAACATTTTCCAGTCAGAAAAATACCAAGAAAAAGATTGAAGCAAAATGAATTGTCCTTCAGGGATTTATGAGACACAGCCAATAATTTGACATATGTGTTCCTGAAGTATCAGGAAAAGAAAATGAGAATAGGGACTTCCCTAGTGGTCCAGTGGCTGAGACACTGAGCTTCCAATGCAAGGGACCTGAGTTTGATGCCTGGTGGGGGAACTAGATCCCATGAACCACAATTGAGAGTTTGCATGGTGCAACTAAAAGAACCTGCATCCTGCAATGAAGACAGAGTGCAGCCAAAGAAATAAATAAATAAAAATAAAGATTAAGATAAAAGAAAATGAGATTAGGTAGGAGAAAATACTTGAAGACAATGACCCAAAATCCTCAACCTTGATGAAAACCTGAAAATGGAAGAAGTCCAGTGATGTTGAGCAACATATTCTTCCAGCTACTGATTCAACAATATATATTGAATGCTTATTCATTTACTATTTATCAAGTACTTTCTGCATTGGGAAAGAGGGAATATACACCTAAATATGGCACAGTTTCCACCATATTTAACAGTCTAGATCTGTAATACCCGGTTCCCAAACCACTAGTCACCTGTGACGATTAAGCACGTACTTGAAATGTGATAGGAGGATGGATTGTATAACATGATGAAGTGGCAATACTTTGGATTAAATAAATTATAGAAATTCATTTCACTTGTTTCTATTTCCTTAAACTATATGAGTAGAAAATTTAAAATTACACATATAGCTTGCACCATGTATGTATTAGAACTGTTCCAGGTGATCATAATCTAGTTGCTAAAATAGGGTCCATAGGGGCTTCCCAAGTGACTCAGTGGTAAAGAATCTGCCTGCCAATGTAGGGGATGTGGGTTCAATCCCTGGGTCAGGATGATCCCCTAGAGAAAGAAAATGGTAATCCACTTCAGTATTCTTGCCTGGGAAATCCCATGGACAGAGGTGCCTGGTGGGCTACAGTCCATGAGGTCACAAAGAGTCGGACACGACTTAGTGACTAAAGAGCAAGAGAGACACAGATGTATAGATCAGTCTTCTGGACTCTGTGGGAGAGGGAGAGGGCGGGATGATTTGGGAGAATGGCATTGAAACATGTATAATATCATATAAGAAATGAATCGCTAGTCTAGGTTCGATGCAGGATACAGGATGCTTAGGGCTGGTGCACTGGGATGACCCAGAGAGATGGTATGGGGAGGGAGGTGGGAGGGGGGTTCAGGATTGGGAACACGTATACACCCGTGGCAAATTCATGTTGATGTATGGCAAAACCAATACAGTATTGTAAAGTAAAAAAAACAAACAAAAAAAAAAACTAAAAAAAAAAAGAAAAATAGAGTCCATATGTATATATATATATACTAAGTAGCTTAAGTTTCAACTTAGATGCATTTGGACTAGATACTTTCTGTTAGCATTTTTTATTTTACAGTTGTTGTTCAGCATCATTTTTAATTATTACAGTTTTGCTTTCTTTTGAAGTTTAATTTGTGATTCTTGAGAGGAAGCAGAAACATAGTAGGTGTAGAAAATATCTCTCATCAATCATTAACAGCAGATCATTCTGAACTCAGTAGAAGAAGCCACTTGGGGTTTTAAGGTTATCAGTCTGGACAACTTCAGCTCTTTATCTCATGAGCCACATTAATAAAAGGGGGTATGATTTGGTCTGCTTAGTATGTATTTCAGATGGTTCCTTCAAATATAAAATGAGGAACGTTAAAAAATTTAAAAAACTCAAATGTTACGTACAATGGAACCTACTTAACGTACAGTTTGAAATAGAGTAGACTTTATGTTTTACTCATTGAACATCCTTTTTAACTTTTATTTGGTAGACATTAACCTAAGGGGAAAGCATTTTGCCTCTAGCTTTTAAAAACTGTCCAATAAAACATTTTTAATTGAGTGAGGTTTCATAGGTATTCGTTATTACACTATTAAATTAAAGAGGAACTATTAAAGAGAAAATAGTGAAGTGACTGATTTACTCATTTGAGCATGTGCTATGTACTGAATGATACATTAGACACCACAGTTGACACAATCTGGGTGATTCTTGCCCTGAAGGAACTAATAGTCCCGGCTATGGTGATTTACTTTGTAGGGTTAGATTTTCTCCTCCCCAGATGCTCTGCTAAAGTTTGGTCTTTGATCTTGTAGACTCCAACTTTTAAAAACTGTAGAGCATTAAGTTCTTTGTTTGGAAGCTTCCTCTTCTGCCTCCTCAGATATGACTCAGATGAAGTCATATGACTCAGATATGTCCATCCTCGGATGAAGCTGTGGGTTAGCAAGTTAGTCCCAAAGGACAGTGGGGCTGCGGAAGCTAGGAGGTGGTGAGATGGCTCAAAGAAAGAGGGTTCTTGAAATCTATCAGAAGTGGTGAGGGCTAAAAAGGCTCATGCTGATGGTTTGCATAATGACTAAGATTTCCTGGTGTTCATAGCTGGCCAAACTATGAGATATTCGGGAAACCATCACTGCAGATCTTGCTGCCCCTGGCAAGATAACAAGGTCAAACTTTCACTAAGATACCTTTGTTGAGAATATCTGTTCAAAGAGACACTCGGTTTCTATCTATGCAGCATGCTTTGGTCCAGATAGTGTCTATTTCCAGGAAGACATGTATTTATAAAGGGCACTGCAAATCTGCTGCTGTAGTACCCAGAACTATGAAGAGTGTTCCAAAAGGTGAACAGGGTGGGAGAAATCTATAAGGAAACTATTTAAATAGGATTAGAAATTGAGCTGCCCTAGAATCAAAGTGTTACATAAAAGACATCCATGTAAAGCTGGGTGGGAAAATGAGCAAAGGCATCTTTCTCTTACACTCCTAAATTTTCAACAAAAAAGACCAAGGGCATGTAAAATAGTATAAATCATATAGGCTAGAAACTAAGAAGTGTCGTCCATGTGACAGAAACATCAAAGGAATTCTACTGGATATAAATGCTAACGATACTTGGTTATTCTGAGAAACAATGACATCAGTGGAAGGAAATAAAGGGGACACTTTAAGAAAACACCCACACTTCCTGAGGAGCAGACACTGTATGGACTCTAATTAGCCAGTATTAAACATTCATATTTGAAAACAGAAGCACCAAAGGCACAAGTTTAATTACACCAAGGAGGCAGTTTGAATGTAGGTGGCATCAAGCAGTGGAGAAGGCGATGGCACTCCACTCCAGTCCTCTTGCCTGGAAAAATCCCATGGATGGAGGAGCCTGGTGGGCTGCAGTCCATGGGGTTGCGAAGAGTCGGACACGACTGAGCGACTTCCTTTTCACTTTTCACTTTCGTGCATTGGAGAAGGAAATGGCAACCCACTCCAGTGTTCTTGCCTGGAGAATCCCAGGGACGGGGGAGCCTGGTGGGCTGCCGTCTATGAGGTCACACAGAGTCGGACATGACTGAAGTGACTTAGCAGCAGCAGCAGCAGCAGCAGCAAGCAGGAAGTGTGGGCTAAGGAACAGCTAAATGACTGAAGGAAAAGCCTGTTGTACATCTGCACAGTGGAATATTATTCAGCAACAAAAAGGGATGGACTACTGATATGCAGCACAACATGGATGAAAGCCGAAAACATTGTCTGAAGTGAAAGACGTCAGAGGCAAGATGCTATCTGTGGTATACTTCTATTTATATGAAATGTCTAGAAAATTCAAATCTCCAGAGGTGTAAAGCAGATGAACGGCTGCCTGCAGTGGCATTTAGATTGAAAACTGACTGAAAACCTGCAAAAGTTATCTTTTGGAAATGATGGGAATGTTCTCAAGCTGGTTTGTTATTATGGTTGTACAGTACTGTAAACTAACTAAAAATTATTTTATCATACACTTAAAACAGTTGGACTCTATGATCTATAACAGCCAGCCCCAAACATCTGCCCAGTGGTTGAAGCATTTCCTTTAGAAGAGATGGCCATTATCTTGACTATCCCAGAAATGTTAAGACTTGAGTTAAGAATAAATGTGGGAAATCAGAGTTTTCAAAATGTTGATGACTTAGAGGGGTGGGATGGAGGCTTAAGGAGGAGAATATGTGTGTGTGTGTGTGTGTGTATACTTTTGACTGATTCACATTGTTGTATGGCAGAAACCAATACAGCATTGTAAAGCAATTATCCTCCAATTAAAATTTTTTTTAAAAAGTTGCAGTCTGGTTCACCTAACTCAATTGAGTAGCCAAACATGTGCCAAAGGAGCATAATCTCCTCTCAAAATTCATGGAGTGTGAGGAAAATGGGGTGACATCAGGCTATTAATGAATTAAAGATTTCAGTTGTAAGATAAATAAGTTCTTGTGATATAAGGTGCAGGCTGATGACTACAGTGAGTGAACAAAACTGTATTGTGTACTCAAAAGAGGACATTTTAAATGTTCTCACCACACACACAACAGAGATACACACACACACACACAAAGGTAACTATGTGAGATAATGGAGACATTAACTAGTACTATGTGGTAATCATTTCACAATATATACATATATCAAATCATCACCTTGGATACCTTAAATTTACACAATGTTACATGTCAAGTGTATCTCAATAAAGCTCAGAAAAGAAAAGGAGAAAACACATAGGAATTCTAAGAAACCACACTTCTTAGAAGAAAGCAGTTCAGTGAATGCTTGGCTCTGAACCATTCCTAGAGAAGAAGCAATTACAGCAATATTCTAATCTTGAGATTGGGTCAACGACGAGGCACAATTTGTGTGTGTATGGGTAATTAATCCAAACGGCCTTGAGGGTGAGTGTTAGGAAATCAAGATCCAACTATGGGGAAGTGAGCTTCTTTCTAACATGCTTGCTTGTGTGACAATAAGTATGATTAGAAATACACAGGGAGATTTATCTACATAAAACTGTTCTTTAAAAGATAGTTCTTTTGTTTGTTGGAACCAATGTTCCCAGTTACAGTGATGAGAGTTGATTTCCACTTGGAAGGAATTTATTTCAGTTTCCATTAAGCAGCCTAGAGCCTGGTTCAAAATACAGTTAATTTTATTATGTGATGCTTTCTGGCTTCCAGGTGCCTAAAGAAACTCAAATTGTGTTTAAAGAGCAAGATATTAAATAAACTCTTCAACTTAAAAAATGTCAAGGATGTGAGTTGCGAATGAAAATCGAAGTCCTTAATTTTTTATAAGAAACTTTATTCTGTGGTGTATAAAAGTGGAGAGAACCTAGCAACTGCATCACTGCACATTATTAAAAAGAAGCACAGGGTCCAAGGATTCTTCTACATGTCTGAGCATAAGTCAAGTGCCCAGAAACTAATTAACTGTTTCTTCAAGTCATTTAAACCACATATGTGACTCGATCTCATGACAGTGAGTATTATGTTTTAATCACAATAGTTGGGAAGACTGGAAAATTATGCTGGCATCATGGAGTTTTCAACATGTGCTTGGTGGAGATCCAACTTAGAGGAGAAACTTCTCCCAGTGAGGTCATTCTTTGACCAAACCTTCTTGTGTGAAGTTAAAAAGAGTCCATTATCCACTACATTTTGTTTTGCCAAAAATTAAATGGTGGAGACATTCTAGTTTCAGTAGTACCTAAAATGGCCTGGGCGCTCAGTCGCTTCAGTCCTGTCTGACTCTTTGTGACCCTATGGATGAAAGCCCGCCAGACTCCTCTGTGCATGGGATTCTCCAGGCAAGAATATTGGAGAGGGTTGCAGGCCCTCCTCCAGGGGATCTTCCCAACCTGGGGATCAAACCCACGGTCTCTTACAGCTCTGGCTCTGGCAGGCGGCTCTTTGCCACTAGAGCTACCTAGGACATCCCATTTAACATCTATGGGTGTGTTCTCACTCAGTCGTGTCTTATTCTTTGAAGCCCCATGGACTGTAGCCTGCCAGACTCCTCTGTCCATGGAATTCTCCAGGCAAGAGTACTGGAGTGGCCTGCCATTTCCTTCTCCACAGAATCTCCCCAACCCAGGGATCGAATCCAGGGCTCCCACATTGCAGGCAGATCCTTTACCTTCTGAAACACCAGGTATGGGTGCCTATTAGCAAACACAGATGGCATAATCACAGAGAAAAATATTTATTTGCAAACTGAGGAATAACTCAATGGCTCCAGACATTGCATTAACCAAACTTTCCTGCGATGTCCTCCAATACTCTTCCATAATCTCACCTTATCACTTAAAAACTCTCTGCCTTTTGTTTCAGTAGCAATGAATTCAGACTCAGGTCTGGCCTTGTGCAACTGTTTTAATAGCTTTGAATAAAATCTTCCTTATGTGTTTAACTTCGACTGGCAGAATTTTTGCTGTGACTCCCAAATGTGAACGTCCGTGTGGGCATGAAATCCTGTTGTTCCTATAAGCTGCTTCATAGAACTGGTGTGGTTAACAGGTGTTTTCTTGGAGGATGGGGACAGGGTGAGTGAAGGGAAACTTGGGATGGAAATTTTCAAGACAACGTATCTTCTCTGAGAAGTGAAAGCGAAAATCGCTCAGTCAAGTCCGACTCTTTGCAACCCCATGGGCTATACAGTCCATGGAATTCTCCAGGCCAGAATACTGGAGTGGGTAGCCCTTCCCTTCCCCAGGGGGTCTTCCCAACCCAGGGATCAAATCCAGGTCTCCTGCATTGCAGACGAGTTCTTTACCAACTGAGTTATCAGGGAAGCCTCTCTTAGAGGTAGTATGATACAAGGTTGAGGTTTACAGGCATCTTTCCTCTGGCTTCTCTCAAACTACTTCTGATTCATTACTTTTAAAAAGACCAACCTTCATCTTCCTAGTGCAGACACTCCATCTCCATCTCGAAGTTCAAATATGATGTTAACATGCATATCAAGGGGTAGGCAGGGTTGGGGCATGGGAGCCCCTGTTGCTTAGGCTGCTACAGAAGGGAATTCCGCAACTTTTGAGTTGCTTACATGCTCCATAAGAATTCTTCTATGTTGATAACCTATTGGTGTTTAGAATCATATCTAACAAACATTAAAAGTATTGTTTTCAAAACAATACCTTATTGTTTTATAATACTATTTATTTATAATACGTCATATCTCTATAATACCTAATCATTTAGAAAATATTTTATATAAACATTATTTCAATCTTATTTCATAACTACTACCCACCCATATGTTTTTGTATTTATTCCATCAACATATAATTTTGTGTAATTATTAAGTGCCAGATGAAACCATATAACTACATACTTATAAATGTATTTTTAGATTGAGGAAATTGAAAGTAAGGGAGAATAAATGACTAGTTCAACATCTCAAAATAAGAATTTTTAGATCTAGGGCTCACATTCAGGGAGTAAAATGAATCCAGCACCCTTCTCACTCCTTTTAGGTTTGGAAAGGTGTTTATTCCAGCAGTGCAAATGACCAAGACCTTTTTTAGTTTGAGCTATAAAGTGTGAGGTTTTTTTCCCCCCTGAAAAATAAATCTCTGTCTTGTAGGTGGGAAGGCTAGCTCAGGAACTAGAGAAATATTGTGATATCTGTGTTTTATCATTGCTAGAAGGAAAGGAAGTAGAAGAAAGAGCTAAGTCAGGTATATAATGTCAACTTGTATCATCTTATGATACATATATGTGTCTAAAATGATGTAACCACCACTTCTTTGTGCCTTGGAAGATCAGCTAAAACTTATGCTATCATTTATTAAGTGCTTTCTTCTGAGAAGCTTACACTATCCAAAAACTAGTTAATGTTCTAATTTTTATACCATTATGTTGTGAAAATAGTGGCACAGGGAATTAAAATTATTTGGACAATGTCACGAAAAGTGTGAGACAGAAGAGATGTGTCTGTACACAGAAACTGATTTAAATACATTTGAATTCAGTCAAAACGCAAACAACAGTGGTAATACTAATCTTAAAACTTTACCATGTTAATTATTTATTATATTAATTATGTATTCAACTTGTTCTTTTAAAGAATGCTATCATGTTTCATTAGGATACAGTTGCAATTGACTTTCCTTGCAGTATTTATATAGTGTGAGCAAGGAAGCACGGCATATATATTAGTCAGGATAAGGTAGGTTATACTGAGGTAAAACATTAGTCATGAATTCTGGTGATTTAATACAATAAAAGTTTATTTCTTTATCATGTCACATCTTCAAAGCTGGCCAGAGGCAGGCTCTGCTCCACAAAGTCACAACAAATCTCTCCTACAAGGGGCATTGACATTTCAACGTGAGGTTTCCGAGTTTGTTGCAGGAGAAGAAGAGGGAGACTGGAGAATTGCCCAGAGAGGTTTTCACTGCTTCATCCTGGACACGACACAGTCCTTTCCATGCACATTTCTTTGGTCAAAACCAGTCACTCTGATGCCCCTAACTGCAAGAACTCCTAGGAAGTTTAGTTTCCCATGTGTCCAGGAAGGAAGGAGAGCTGAGTATGTAGTATTTATCTCAGCATGTCTGTGAAACTCACAACGTGTATGATGGGATCTGAAAGTAAAGAAGATGGAAAAAATATGTAAAATAATAGTTTGAATAAAAGAAACCACAACTGGCTACTCAACACTGTGTCTAATTCTGCTTAGATCAAAGTATTTGTTTATCCATCTATCTTTCTACGTATTGCTTATACATCATAAATCACTTCTTTACATGTTGTATTATTCAGGATTCTCCAGAGAAACAAAATAAATAAGATGTGTATATAACTTAGAAATTTTATTTTAAAGAATTGGCTCATGTGTTTATTGAACTTGGCAAATCTAAAATCCGCAGGTGGGCTGGCAGGCTAGAGACCGAGAGAAGAGCTGACGCAGCAGTTCAGATGAACAGGTCACCTGTTGTAGAATTCCCTCTTGCTCAAAAGAGGTCAGTCTTTTGTTCTATTTAGAATATCACCTGATTGGATGAGGCCCACCCACACATTGGAAAGCAATCTTCTTTATTCAAAGTTCCAATTTAAATGTTCAGTTCAGTTCAGTTCAGTCACTCAGTCATGTCCGACTCTTTGCGACCCCATGAATTGCAGCACGCCAGGCCTCCCTGTCCATCACCAACTCCCAGAGTTCACTCAGACTCACATCCATCAAGTTGGTGATGCTACTCTCATCCAAAAACACTCTTATAGACATATCCAGAAAAAATATTTATCCACAGATTGGTAGTCTGTGGTGTAGCCAAGCTGACATATAAAATTAACCATGACCCATTCTCAATATACCTCCACCCACCAGCTATGAGAACAAGGATGATGGACTTGCCTTTACAACCAATAACCTCAGCATGAAATATTCTTTTATAGCCACATTCAGATATATAGTTCCTTAAGAATCATCAAACACTTTCATAATAATCCCTCCAGAATTCCTGCAAAATGTTTTACTTTCAAACATCAAGTTTTGAAATGAAGTCTAGTGAAATCTAAAACCTAGCGGCATTGTTTTATCTTGATTAGCAAATTCCTTTACAATATCTGCTTTCCTGGAGGATTCTAATTACTAAACCATTATAGTTTTTAATAAAAATTTTTCCTTAGAGTTTCATTAAAGCATGAAAATATTTCTACCCATCAAAATAAAAATTTTAAATGTGTGTTAAAACTAGATTCCTTTCTGTGCTAAGAATTAGGGTCTTAGAATTCAATAGCATGCTGAAAAGTAGGAAGAAAAATTTTGCCTGAAAAATAGTCATCTAACTTTTATAAGCAGAAGAAAGAAAGAGAAGATCAACTACCACATAGAAAACTGCATGAGATACAGTTTTTCAGTACTTTTTCTTTTGTAATGAACCCTGGTAAAGCTCACTGAATTAATAAAAGAAGCATAATCAAGTTATCACCTATTCCTAGAGCACTGGATCAGGATTAACAAGATAATGTTGGTAAATTTCTTTCAGAATTTCAGGTAAAGGACATTGAGTAAAAAAGTAGTTGGCTAAGCACTGATTAAAATACATTCACACACATACACACACAAACTTATACAAACACTGATATGTATGTGTGTGTCCTAATGGGTGCTACATGTCCTTATGTTATCTGAAATAAAAAATTGCAACCTTGGCGGTATTGGCATTTTAGGTCAAATAGAGTGTTGTGGAAGCTGCTCTGTGCATTGTGGAAAGTTTACCAGCATCCCAGATCTCTACCCAATAGATGCCAAGGACATTCTTTACTCTAGTTGTGACAACCAAAAATGTCTCCAGACATTGCCAAATGTCCCCTGGATGGCAAAAATCACCTCTAATCTAAAGCCACTGACTTAGAGGTCAAGACAGAACTAAAGTGAAGGAGTTTCAATATGACACAATTCATAAATCTGACTAAAAGGAGACTTTCACATTTAAAGGAGAATAAAATCGTTGATTCTTAAGGTGATAGTTTAAAGAAGACTTCTTTTTTTTTTTTTAACTTTATAAGCTGCCTCCAAAAAAAAAAAAAAAAGAGAGAGAGAGAGACAAAATGAGATAATTTCAAACAAAACTGGTGGAGGAATTGCTCTTTTGATTAGCTTTCATTTCGCTTAAGCCAGTGTGCTATTAAAAGAGGAGCAGACAAATAGACCAATGAAACAGGATAGAAAGCCTAGAAACACACATGGACACAGAACATTCCTAACATTCGTGGGGCCTGAGGTTGCAAATGGAAGCCCATACTAGTTATCCACCCACCAAATTGGTTTATTGGCTTATAGGCTTATAGGAAAATTGTAAGTATTAACTGTTGCAAAGAATGAGAGGGAAATTATCAGTAATAACTTGGAGTTGAAATTGATGTAACTACTTTCAAGGATCCTTGGCAACATGTAGTGAAGATGAAGATGGTCATATAGCACTAAACATCTACAGAAAAGAAATTTTCACACAAGTGCACAAACATTGCGAATGTTCTTGATGTTGATCAGTGGAGGAAATACAAATACTTCATGGTATGGTCAAATAAAGAATCTACATCCATAAAAATGAATGAAATGCATGTAATATCAGGTTATGCTTTGAATATATGTATATATAATATTAAGGAAATATGTAAATTGAAGAAAAGTATATATTCATGAACAAATCATGAGCCAATTTCAAATCATGTTTTTCTAGGCACTAAAATTGATTTCTAAAACTTTGAGGTGGCAGATTTTTATTAGTTTGAATAACACGAGGAAATGAGAAAAGAAGACTTATTAAATAATTTTTGAAAACTAAACAACTTTTCCTTTGCTCAGTAAAATTAGTGAAATTTTACTGTTTATGAACACTGCAAGGCACATAGCAGTTTGGCGAAAACTGAGAAATTGACAAAATTTAGAATTAAACTTTTATTCAATACAATGCTTATATTCTTTAAATTTATGAAGAATATATCTTTAGAAAAACTACCTTTGAAAACAGCATTTTACTTGAAAAAAAGGACTGTTTTGCTTCATTTTCATTGCTGGAATCTCTGTCCTCTGCACAGTTTCTAGGGCAGGGAAATCACTCCACGATTGCTGCAGGAAAGAATGAGCAGTGTTGGCTTCCTTGATGGCTCACTGGCAAAGAATCTGCTTGCCAGTGTAGGAGACATCGGTTCTATTCCTGATCCAGGCAGATCCCACATGCTGCAGAGCAGCTAAGCCCATATGCCACAATTATTGAGCCTGTGCTCTAGAGGTTGGGAGCCATAACTACTGAGCCCACAAGCCCTAGAGCCCATGCTCTACAACAAGAGAAGTCACTGTAAGGATAATCCCATGCACTGCAACTAGAGAGCAGCCCTTGTTCTCCACAACTAGAGCAAAGCCCCTGCAGCAACGAAGACCCTGCACAACCAGTAAACAAATAAATAAAATCATTAAAAAAAAAGAATGAGCAGTGTATTTCAGATACTATTATACAAATGCCTAACAGTTAGCTGTTATACCCAGGAGGCTATAATGCAATGTTCTTGGTCATAAATTATTTTACCTTTTCATCAATATGATCAGTTAAAAGTATTCTATTTGCTTTTAAATATAAAATGTTAAACCATATTTTGTTATAACAGCCACTCTGATTTCTGTAATTATTTATCTTTTATGCTACAGTCCATGGGGTTGCAAAAAAGTTGGACATGACTTAGCAACTAAACAACAACAACAAAATTAGGTTAATACTGTCTATAATCACAATTACACATATACATAATTAAATATATGTCAGGGGTTCTTAGCTGGGGGTAATTTTGCCTGTGTAGGGGCCTTTCACAAAGTTCAGAGACATTTTTGGTTCCCACAAGGGAGGGCATTGGCTACTGGGATCTAGAAGGTAGATCTAAAGGGTATGCCAGACATACCCACAACACACAGGACAGCTTCTTACTCACATGCACAAAACACTTAGCTGAACTAAAATGTCAACCATGTAGTTTTTGAGAACCCCGATTTGAAGGTCTATACAGTCAGCAAAAACAAGACCCAGAGTTGACTGTGGCTCAGATCATGAATTCCTGCTTGCCAAATTCAGACTTAAATTGAAGAAAGTAGGAAAAACCATTAGATCATTCAGATATGACCTAAATAAAATCCCTTATGATTGTACAGTGGAAGTGACAAATAGATTCAAGGAATTAGATCTGACAGAATGCCTGAAGAACTATGAATGGAGGTTCATGACATTGTAGAGGAGGCAGGGATCAACACCATCTCCAAGAAAAAGAAATGCAAAAAGACAAAATAATTGAGGAGGCCTTACAATTAGCTGTGAACAGAAGCGAAGCGAAAGGCAAAGGAGAAAAGGAAAGATATACCTATTTAAATGCAGAGTTCCAAAGAAGAGCAAGGAGAGATAAGAAAGTCTTCCTCAGTAATCAGTGCAAAGAAATAGAGGAAAACAATAGAATGGGAAAGACTAGAGATCTCTTCAAGAAAATTAGTGATACCAAGGGAACATTTCATGCAAAGATGGGCAGAAATGGTATGGACCTAGGAAAATCAGAAGATATTAAGAAGAGGTGGCAAGAACACACAGAAGAACTATACAAAAAAGATCTTCACAACCAAGATAATCATGATGGTGTGATCACTCACCTAGAGCCAGACATCTTGGAATGCAAAGTCAAGTGGGCCTTAGGAAGCATCACTACAAACAAAGCTAGTGGAGGTGATTCCAGTTGAGGTATCTCAAATTCAAAAAGATGATGCTGTGAAAGTGCTGCACTCAATACACCAGCAAATTTGGAAAACTCAGCAGTGGCCACTAGACTGGAAAAGGTGTTTTCATTCTAATCCCAAAGAAAGGCAATGCCAAAGAATGCTCAAACTACCACACAACTGCAATAATCTCACACACTAGCAAAGTAATGCTCAAAATTCTCCAAGCCAGGCTTCAACAGTACATGAACCAAGAACTTCCAGATGTTCAAGCTGGATTTAGAAAAGGCAGAGGAACCTGCCAACAAACTGCCAGCATCCATTGGATCATCGAACATGCAACAGAGTTCCAGCAAAACATCTACTTCTGCTTTATTGACTATGCCCAAGCCTTTGCCTGTGTGGATCACAATAAACTGTAGAAAATTCTGAAAGAGATGGGAACACCAGACTACCTGACTTGCCTCTTGAGAAACCTATGTGCAGGTCAGGAAGCAACAGTTAGAACTGGACATGGAACAACTGGCTGGTTCCAAATAGGAAAAGGAGTATGTCAAGGCTGTTTATTGTCACCCTGCTTATTTAACTTATATGTAGAGTACATCATGAGAAATGTGCTGAACGAAGCACAAGCTGGAATCAAGATTGCTGGGAGAAATATCAATAACCTCAGATATGCAGATGACACCACCCTTATGGCAGAAAGCAAAGAAGAACTAAAGAGCCTCTTGATGAAAGTGAAAGAAGAGAGTGAAAAAGTTGGCTTAAAACTCAACATTCAGAAAACCAAGACCATGGCATCTGGCCCCATCACTTCATGGCAAATAGATGGGGAAACAGTGGAAACAGTGACAGACTTTATTTTGGGGGGCTCCAAAATCACTGCAGATGGTGCCTGCAACCATGAAATTAAAAGACACTTGTTCCTTGGAGAAGACTCTTGAGAATCCCTTGGACTGCAAGGAGATCCAACCAGTCCATCCTAAAAGAGATCAGTCCTGGGTGTTCATTGGAAGGATTGATGTTGAAGCTGAAACTCCAATACTTTGGTCACCTGATGCAAAGAGCTGACTCATTTGAAAAGACCCTGATGCTGGGAAAGATTAAAGGGTGGGAGGAGAAGGGGACAACAGAGGATGAGATGTTTGGATGGGATCACCGACTCAATGGACATGAGTTTTTGTGAACTCCGGGAGTTGGTGATGGACAGGGAGGTCTGGCGTGCTGCCATCCATGGCGTCGCAAAGAGTCGGACACAATTGAGCGACTGAACTGAACTGAACTGATTTATACCGAATGGAGAAGAAGGCCATTCAAAGATAATTTAATAAACTAATTCTTAAAAATGAGCAGATGTGTAACAAAGAACAGGGTCTCCTCAAAGAAGAAATTCTAAAGCATATCACTGGTTGCATGTTTTATTTTACTTCTCTTCATTAATGGTTGGTGGAGGGGCCCCTGACTCTTCACTTAGCTGTACAAGACCAGATGTGGGACAGATCCTGCCTAAAGCAAACATTTATCTTTCCAGTGATTTGAAAAAAGGAGTTCTTGCCCATGATAGAGAAGACAAAGAGTAAGCTGGAAGAATTTGACTCACCCTTCACTGTTCACATGAAACTGTCACAACATTGTTAAAAAGCTATACCCCAAAACAAAATTAAAAGTTCAAAAGAACTAAAAAAGAAGAGAATTTGACTCAAAAGAGAGTTAAGGGGCTTCCCTGGTGATCCAGAGGTTAAGGCTTCGCTAAGGCTTCGCCTTCTCATGTAGGGCTTGTGAGTTCCATCTTTGGTTGGGAGCTAAGATCTCATACGCCTCATGGCCAAAATAGCAAAAGGTGAAACAGTAAAACAAAAGCAATATTGTAGCAAATTTAACAAAGACTATAAAAATGGCCCACATGAAAAAATAAAAGGTTAAAACCCTGGACTTGGTGGTTCTGCAACCAATAGGTACATCATGTAGCTTAAAAAGGAAAGGCAAGTACATGGTTACCAACATTAGGAAACCGTCCCCTAATGGAGATCTCAGTTTTCAGGAAAGCACAATAAAGCCAGTTCCTTTCTCCACAGAATGTATGAGGACTATACACATAATTTGCTCTCATCTATTTGAACGTGAACAAAAGCCATTAAGTAAGCACACAAAGGCAGTGAGTATAGCATTAGCAAACAGCATCAAATGAATACAGAAGAAAATAATAAAAAAATATAATGAGGACTATTTATTATCTTCTATAGTCAATGGGACAAGACTTTAAGAATATTAAAGGCCAAATAATTAAATTATGCTTTATTGACTTTGAATTTTTTCATAGGCTATGCAAATAATAACTGAAATTATGTTATTCTAATACACTGTGACGATCTTAACTTAATCTTAACCAAAAAGGCAAGAGGAAAATGATGAAAACTTTTTTATAACTAGCCCTGTGGACATTGAGTCTGAACTAAATTAAATTTTCCACTTTTAACAAATTGGGAAAACAAATATCAGATGTGTCTCACCGTAGGGACAAAGTGAAGTGTTGTTATGATTTATTGTGAATAAAATATCCACATCTCATATATATGAGTAAGCATGAGTACGTGTATATCCCCTAGAACCATGCCTGCTGCACAATAAACAGTAAGTATGAGACACTGTTTTTATTAATGCTAAGTCCCAATCCGACTTTAAATCTAATAAGTATTTTGTGACTAACCAAATAAAAGAAGCATAAGTGGAGTCTTCTCAGTCCAGAAGTATCCATGTTATTGATTCTAAGCATTAGGGGAAAATATCTGGGGGAAAACCTATTCACCTATAAAAGGACTACATTTTTCTGAGATACCAGTAAGAGCAATACACAATAGTTATTCTTCATGTCCAGCAAATGCTCTACAAGCAACCTCTTTTCAGCCAGAAAAAGCATAGGCAATCTGAATATCAGTGGAAATCTGAGTAAGAAAATTCAATGATACATGCTATCTCCCAGGAAGAACAGATGGAATGACAGTTTTTAGCCAGGTTGAGATGAGCGAAGGGAGGTTTGTGCTGATTATGGTGAATTGGTGGAATGTTGTATGGAATTTCACAGAAAGAGTAGCTCAGCTGAAAAGTGTTTGTTCTGCTGATAATGACATCAATAACATAAAACCAGCATGGAACCTATAAGAATAAAACTGTAGAGGCTGATTAAAGTGCATAAAATGAGATCTGAACAAATGTAGTACAAAAGAAAATGCATATTGAATATAATCCCAGATCAGATGGGAGCAATAAACGCGGAGAGCATAAACCTGTTTCTGGCAAGTAACATATAGAACATATATAACACACACAACCACATAATATGCAATTCAAGTTGCATTAAAATTTATCAGAAGTGTTTTTAAAATTTCTAAATATGGAGTTATTTTTTTTTCAGACATTGATCTTGAAATGTGTTTATTTCAAGTCTCAAACTTAATTTTTAAAAACTTTTTACCAGAATTATAAAGTAAAATAAAAAATAATAAATAAATAAATAAATAAACACACAATGAAAATATTAGATGTCATCTTAAAATATGGAGTTATTTTGAATTACCTCTTTGTTATTAGCTACTTATTTTATGGCCTTGTGGTTAGAATACATTGTCTAAAATTAATTTTTTGTAATTTGTTCAAATTTGTTTTGTGAACTAGCTTATGATCAATCAATTTGTACACCCGTGGTGGATTCATAAAAATAAATAAATAAATAAAAAGCAAAAAAAAAAAAAGAGAGAGACACAGGGCGTAGGTACAAATAACAGAGACAAAATAACAAGGATAATGTTAAAAACTTTATTCCAATAATTTTGAAAATGAAAGCAAAAGTCACTCATAACAAATTTTAAAAATTTGATTTGATTTATAACATTAAAGTGGAATCAACATTTAAAATCAATTTATTAACTGGAAATCTTATTGGATAGAAAGGTGAACAGACATGTGGCAAAGCAAGGAGACTAAATCATTAATGGTAGAACCTATGTGGTAGATGCAGGGATGTTCACTAAAACTCCTTCAGCTTTGCTGTTTATTTGGCAATTTTCATAATAAAATTTTGGAAGAAAATGCTAAATATGTAGCAAATTTTTCTCATTCTTAGAAGAACGACAATCTATGTTTAATATAAATGATTTCAGAGAATAGAAAAAGTAGAAAAGATACTCAACTCATGTAATAAGAGTACTATATCCTAATAAAACTGGACAAAGATAAAAAAATATTATACACTAATTTTATGTTGCATATGTGAGCATCACTGCAAAACATAACAGGATAGCTCTATGGCATTGTGGGCAGGGATGTTTTTCTTAAGGAAGTTGTATAGAGTATATCCATAAGGATCAAAAAAGGCAAAAAAGCACCACTGCTAAAGGAAAAAACACATTTTACTATATTAAAAGTGACAATTTCATTCAGAGATAATACACCATGAAAATCTTTTTAAGTTTCCAACTAGAAGGATTATTATTTAAATAATTATTAGAAATGCTAAAAAGAAATATTAGGAAATTGGGGAAAATATAGTTACAGATAATTCAAAGAACATGAAATCCCAAGGGCTAAAAAGTATATGAAAAAATGCTCAGCCTCACAACACATTAGGGAAATGTTAACGTAACATCAAGATAAAATTTCTATGTGAATGGAAAGCATCAAAATGTCTAACAATAAATGTTGACAAAGATGTGAGAGAATAGAAATTTTCATACATGGCTATTGGGAGAATAAATGACTATAGCCACTTCTGAAAGCAACTAGGTGATATCTAGTAAAACTGGACATGTTTACACTCTCAGTTCAGTTCAGTTGCTCAGTCATGTCCAACTCTTTGTGACCCCATGAACCGCAGCACGCCAGGCCTCCCTGTCTATCACCAACTCCCAGAGTCCACCCAAACCCATGTCCATTGTGTTGGTGATCCCATCCAGCCATCTCATCCTCTGTCGTCCCCTTCTTCTCCTGCCCTCAATCCTTCCCAGCATCAGAGTCTTTTCCAATGAGTCAGCTCTAAGCATCTGGTGACCAAAGTATTGGAGTTTCAGGTTTAACATCAGTCCTTTCAATGAACACCCAGGGCTGATCTCCTTTAGAATGGACTGGTTGGATCTCTTTACAGTCCAAAGGACTCCCAAGTGTCTTCTCCAACACCACAGTTCAAAGCATCAATTCTTACATTCCAGTACTGAGCAATTTCAATTATAGTGATCGTCTCTAGAAAAACCCATCCATGAGTACAACAAGCCACATGCAAGGTTATTACTAGGAAAAAAAAGTGTCCATCATCAGAAGAATTGACAAAATTTTCCTTTAAAATAAAACCTAATGCTATAGGAAATTAAAATGAATAAACTAGAAAATAAGCTATTAATACAGTTACTAAAAATATATTGTAAAAGTATACCCGGAAAATAATAATTTTATAAAACTTTAAAAATTCTAAAAACAATATTATAAATTGCTTATATATACATGTTGTTATTTAGTTACTAAGTCATGTCCAGCCTTATGAAACCCTATCAACTATAGTCTGCCTGGGATTTTCTGTTCATGTGATTTCCCAGACAAGAATACTGGAGTGGATTGCCATTTCCTTCTCCAGGGAATCTTCCTGATTCAGGGATCAAACCCACATCTCCTGCATTGGCAGATGTAGAAAAAGTCTGGAATCATACATAGATGGGGTGATACATACCAAATTGAGGTTAGTTATTACCTCTGGTGACAGTAATGAGTTAGGGGGCTTTATTTTCTAAGGCAGGTACCGTTCTTTAATTGAAGGATAATAGCTTTGCAATATTGTGTTGGTTTTGCCATACATCACCATGGATCAGCCATAGTTATTCATATGCCTTCCCTCTTGAACCTGCCACCTAACATCCCACCCCACCCCTCTAGATTGTTACAGAGCCTAGTTTGAGTTCCCTGGGTCATAACAGCAAATTCCAATTTGGCTATGTATTTTGCATATGGTAGTGCATGTTTCCATATTACTCTCTCCATTCGTCCCACTCTCCCTCCTCCCCCACCTCTGTGTCCATAAGTCTGTTCTCTGTGTCTGAGTGCTCTGAAAATAGGTTCATCAGTACTGTCTTTCTAGATTCCATATGTATGCTATAATATATATTTGTTTTCCTCTTTCTGACTTACTTTACTCAATAGGCTCCTGGTTCGTCCACTTCATTAGAACTGACTCAAATGAGTTCCTTTCTATGGCTGAGTGATAGTCCATTGTATATATGCACCACAGCTTCTTTATCCATTCATCTGTGGATGGACATTTAGGTTGCTTCCATGTCCTAGTTATTGTAAGTAATGCTGCAGTGAACATTGGGGCACATGTGTCTTTTTCACTTTTGGTTCCCTCAGGGTATATACTGAGTAGTGGGACTGCTGGGTCATATGGTAGTTTTATTCCTAGGTTTTTAAGGAATCTTCATACTAGCTTCCATAATGGCAGCATCAGTTTACATTCCCACCAACAGAGAATACCCTCTCCAACATTTATTGTTTGTAGATTTTTTGATGATAGCTATTCTGGAAAGTGTGAGGTGATATCTCATTGTAGATTTGATTTGTATTTCTCTATTAATGAGCAATGTAGTTAGGGGGCTTTATTTGCTCATTTCTTCGGGGAAAATATATGGAACAAATATTTAAAACAATTTAATTATTAATTAACTTATTAAGTTCTTAAGCTTTAAAATTTGCACAATGGGTCCATGGGATGGTGGATATACTGTTGTTGTTAATAGTACTTTTCCATGTGTTTGGAGTATTTCATAATGACAAATTTTAAATAGATAAAATTGATATATATGGAATGTATAATGCTACAATGAACATAAGGGTGCATATATCTTTTAGAATTTTGTTCTTTACTTTCCTAACCTTAAATTAGATAATCATACTGAGTACAGGAAAGCCTGGCATGCTGCAGTCCATGGGGTGCAACGAGTCAGACACAACTGAGTGACAGAACAACAACTTTGACAATTAAAGTAAGTGTAAAGAATTTTGATATTTAGATAAAACTGTGCAAAAATCTTACTGCACTTTTTACATAAGTCTCTCTTAACCTTACTTCCCCACCCAGGCTTCCACAACTCTATTCATATGATCCTACCTGGTAATATCTTCAATAAAGTTAACTGATCAATGAATGAACTTTTCACATTAAAGATCTCTATGAGCTCATATTTTCCCCAAAAGTGAAAATGTGGACTAAATGGTCTTTTCCAGAATATCATTGTTGATTTTTAACATTCTTCCCTAAGAAAGACAGTAATATATATTACAGTGATGCATTTTCATGAAGAAATCCTAGAACCCATCACAAGGTCTTGCTTTGGGTTTATGTTTTGTTCAATGGGATAAATCATCCCATAGCTAATTCTAACCTCTGAGAAACAGGAAACAACTGAGTAAAGGTCCACAGAGTCAAGGCTATGGTTTTTCCAGTAGTCATGTCTGGATGTGAGAGCTGGACCATAAAGAAGTCTGTGCATTGAAGAATTGATGCTTTTGAACTGTGGTGTTGGAGGAGACTCTTGAGAGTCCCTTGGACAGCAGTGAGATCAAACCAGTCAATTCTATAAGAAATCAACCTTGAATATTCATTGGAAAGACTGATGCTGAAGTTGAAGCTCCCATAGTTTGGCCACTTGATACGAAGAGCTGGCTCATTGGAAAAGACCCTGATGCTGAGAAAGACTGAGAGTAGGAGGAGAAGGGGACGACAGAGTTCAAGATGGTTGGATGACATTACCAACTCAGTGGACATAAGTTTCAGCAAACTCTAGAAGACAGTGAAGGACAGGGAAGCCTGGCGTGGTACAGTCCATGAGATCGCAGACAGTCAGACATGAAGGAGTGACTAAACAACAACAAAAAGGAAATAGCTGGTTTTCCAACTCTTCTGAGAATTTTTATACTTACCTTTACAGGAATTCAGAACAATACTTGGAGAGACAGAGGGTGTGATTCAGTTCAGTTCAGTTCAGTCGCTCAGTCGTGTCCGACTCTTTGCGACCCCATGAATCGCAGCACGCTAGGCCTCCCTGTCCATCACCAACTCCCGGAGTTCACTCAGACTCACGTCTATCGAATCAGTGATGCCATCCAGCCATCTCATCCTCTGTCGTCCCTTTCTCCTCCTGCCCCCAATCCCTCCCAACATCAAAGTCTTTTCCAATGAGTCAACTCTTTGCATGAGGTGGCCAAAGTACTGGAGTTTCAGCTTCAGCATCATTCCTTCCAAAGAAATCCCAGGGTTGATGTCCTTCAGAATGGATTGGTTGGATCTCCTTGCAGTCCAAGGGACTCTCAAGAGTCTTCTCTAACACCACAGTTCAAAAGCATCAATTCTTCAGTGCTCAGCCTTCTTCACAGTCCAACTCTCACATCCATACATGACTACTGGAAAAACCATAGCCTTGACTAGATGGACCTTAGTCGGCAAAGTAATGTCTCTGCTTTTGAATATGCTATCTAGGTTGGTCATAACTTTTCTTCCAAGGAGTAAGCATCTTTTAATTTCATGGCTGCAATCACCATCTGCAGTGATTTTGGAGCCCCCAAAAATAAAGTCTGACACTGTTTCCACTGTTTCCCCATCTATTGTCATTTGTTATATGTTTTTTTAAGAGAGCTGAAAAAAGGGATTATAAACTGGCAACAAGAAAGTATTGAATCTCCTGACTCACAAGCTGACATTTCTTCATGGTGAAGAGTTAGAAGATATACTGGTGATGATTGCTTTGATAATTCTGATACTGTGGCTTTGTCTCTTAGGGGACACTTAATCAGATTCTAATAAATGTTAACAATATGAAAATTCCTTGAGAACATGCAATTATAGTGTGATGCATCTTTCAATTCACACACTGACATTCTGAGTGCTCTAAAAAGGTCCTCCATCAGCCGTTCAGATAGTAGAAATGAAAAACAGATGGATTGTAAAGAATAAAAACAGGAAGAGAAAAATGAGGCTCAGTATCACTCTGCGTTTGCAGAGCACTGCTTGCATCTCTTCAGTTCATCAAAGCTCAGGTGTAGATGGAAAGTGATGCCTCTACTTCTAGAATCAATCTGTCAACAGCATCTGCCATCCCAATCTCCATCTCCACATTTGTTGTGTTTTTTTTTTTTTTACCATAATTTACTCTTATTAGAGAGAGGCTTTAGAACACTGTAAGAAATATTTACAGCTACTCCACAAAACTCTTAACTCTTAGTTAATGCAAAACATCACCAATGCTGAAGAGTCCCTCAAATTACACCTGACCAACTTGTGTCACTAGAGACACTAAGAATCCTACTGGAACTAAGATCTTTCTTCAAAAACTTGAGATATAATGCATTTGAAACTGAGATATTAAAAGAACCCAGCTCAGGGAAATAAAAGATGGAAGGCTGTACTTTGTAATTAGCAATTAATAAACAAGGCTGATCATCCAGGAAAACTTCTGCAAACCTTGAAAATGTCTACAGTCTTCATTATGATTTCGCCATTGATGTAGGCAAAGAACAGGTGTACACTAAATATTTGCAGCCTGAGTTGAGGAGATTTTAGACACTAGGCACCCTACTGTCTATGGAAGTAACATTATAAATACTCTCTTGAGAGTCCCTTGGACTGCAAGGAAATCCAACCAGTCCATTCTGAAGGTGATAAGCCCTGGGATTTCTTTGGAGGGAATGATGCTGAAGCTGAAACTCCAGTACTTTGGCCACCTCATGCGAATAGCTGACTCATTGGAAAAGACTCTGATGATGGGAGGGATTGGGGGCAGGAGGAGAAGGGGACGACAGAGGATGAGATGGCTGGATGGCATCACTGAGTCGATGGACGTGAGTCTGAGTGAACTCCGGGAGTTGGTGATGGACAGGGAGGCCTGGCGTGCTGCGATTCATGGGGTCGCAAAGAGTCGGACATGACTGAGTGACCGAACTGAACTGAACTGAATAGGTATGAGTTTTTCCTTTCTGTCTAGACACTCAAAAAAATATATTTTTATTAGGTTAAAAAAGCATTCTCACCACACACATACACAAACAGGCCCATTACACATGCAGAAGCAAAGTTAACTGCATGAGGTAATAAATGTGCTAATTATCTTGATCTTCTTTATCATTCCACAAAGTATATGAAAATCAACTCATCACACTGTACACTTTAAAAATGTATCTTTTTAAGTTAAGCTTTTTTACCTTGACATAATTACTTTGTCTATATAATGTGTCAAATTGGATAAACTATGCTGGCTCTGTCTTGTCACTAAAAATATCTAAATTTGAAGACTACTTTAAATTTCTTTGAATACTCTTACTGTATCCACAGAACCACCTAACTACAGATTCAGTATCTATGTTCGGCAAATAAATTCAGAGGAGGCTATACAAGATGGAATAGCATCTTATAGCAACCAGTACTTGATTGTTTGGTTATCATGCCTGCTTTCCATATATGTTATTTTCAGAATAAACATGAAGGATTGCTAGTTTAAAATACTCTTTCTTGAAAGCTTGATTTACATTTTGTAGAGTACTTTACTATCAGATTGTAAAAGGTAAGCTACTAGAAATGTTCAAAAGTGTTTTAGGGAATTGTATAGAGTTTTTTTTTTTTCTTTGTTTATATTATTTAGTCAAGTGAATATATGAAGATACAAAAAAGAGACAGGAGGTAGAATGTAAATCATGGTCAATGAGACTTCTCTTCCTGTGGGAAGACCGAGGTTCTTTAAAACCTCACAGTTCTGGCTTAAAAAAAAAAAAAATGGGGAAGTAAATATAAGTAACACTGGCCTTCAGGAATATATTAACTGTAAAGCTGGCTTTAACATGAAGTATAAATTATCTAGCACGTTAAATCTCAAATACAGCCTCAACCACCTTTGCAGTAATAGAGATTGTCAAATTCCAGTTCTGAGGATGAATTCTGACCCTTTTCAAGTGGTAAGGAGGACCCATCAAGTAGATTCTGTATGAAGGAAGTTCAGGGCATCCCAAAGCAATTCCAAGATACCTGAGGACAGAACTATTCATACCCAGTAGAGCCCCAACTCTGGAAAACATCCAGTATATCCCAACTCTGACCGGAAAAAATTACTTTCCCAGTTGAGATGGAGAGTAAAAGTTTATGGAGAGGAATATCAAGGACTGTAGTAAAAATGACTTCCCAAAACCCTGAGGAATAACCTGCCATTATTTATCATTCATTTAACACTTGTTAGATGAACCACAAAAAGCCTTGTTACTGAGAAGATAAAGTATTCCTATCAGCCCATATCTTGTGTCACAGACTTGCCTCCTCAGGTTGAACCAACTTTGAGGTTGACTTATTTTTCTAAACAACTTTTCCAAGATTTAAATCTCTACATCCCCTAATTCTTTTTACATAAAACAAGAAACTATATTTGTCCTAAGGTACTTTCAAATATGGCCATGAAATCTTGTGTTCTAATTAAAATAACAATTTAAAATTATATCATTAGTTCATCTGTCAATGGACATGTAGGTTGCTTGCATGTATCGACTACTGTAAATAGCACTGCGGTGAACATGGGGGTGTGTGTATCTTTTCAAATTATGTTTTTCTCCAAATGGATAAAGAAGATGTGGTATATTTATACAATGAAATATTACTCAGGCATAAAAAAGAATGCAAAGATACCATTTGCCGCAGCATGCATGGACCTACAGAATATCATACCAAGTGAAGTAGGACAGATAAATATCATATATTGCTTGTATGTGGAACTTTAAAAAAATGATACAAATAAACTTACTTACAAAACAAAAATAGATTCATAGACATAGAAAACAATCTTATGGTTACCAGAGGAGAACAATGGGGGAGAGATAAATTAGGATTTGGGGATTACCATATACACTCTACTGGAGCTTCCCAGGTGGCTCAGTGGTAAAGAATCTGCCTGCCAATGCAGGAGATGTGAGTTCGATCCCTGGGTTGGGAAAATTCCCTGGAGGAGGAAATGGCAAGCCATTCCAGTATTCCTGCCTGGAAAATTCCATGGACAAAGGAATCTGATGAGCTGCAGCCTATGGGATTACAGAGCATGCATGCAGACACACTACTCTATATAAAGTAGATAAACAAGGACCTACTATGTTTAAGCACTCCCTTAACCTTAGAGCTTTGTTATACTTTAAACTCTGAGCCTTTACACAAGGCAAAATAATAGCAGTTTAGTTATTAAACAAAATCAAGGACCTTTAGTTAGTCCTGAAGGACTATAGGCAGTATTCTGAGCCATACTCTGTGAGCTGTTTTGCAGATACTGAAGCCCCTACCAGGTGGAGAAAGATGACCACATTGTAGCTATGACAGAAGCTTTTCTGTTTCATATAATCTCAGAACTGGCCTCAAAAAATGGGAATTAATCCTAGAACTGAAGATTAACTGTACTTGAAACAATCAAGGTGACACTGATCAGACCACCACATTACTGATTTTGAGATGATTCTCAGAGCTGACTGTGCTTCTCTGCCCCCTCCCTCTGCCAATACACCCTTGAAGTTCCCCTTTCAAAGCTCTTGCCCTTGAGGTGGCACTAGTGGTAAAGAATCCACCTGCCAATGCAGGAGATGCAACAGACGCAGGTTCAATCCCTCGGTTGGGACGATCCCCTGGGAAGAGGAAATGGCAACCCACTCCAGTATTCTTGGCAGGAGAAACTCAGGGACAGAGGAGCCTGGGAGGCCACAGTCCAGGGTGTCACAAAGAGTGGGACATGACTAAACGTCTGAGCACACACATGCTGCCTGAGCGGCAATTGGGAGTTGGTTTTTGGACATGAGTCCACCTTATTCCTTGGTTGCTGGCCTCCAAAATAAAGTTTTTCTAACACTTATCTCTCAGGTATTGGCTTTCGAGCAGTGAGCAGCTGGACCTGGGTTTAGTAATAGTATTGCACAGGGAACTATACTCAATATTTTGTAATAACCTATAAGGGAAAAGAATCTGAAAAAAAACACACATGCATATATAACTGAATCACTTTGCTGTATACCTGAAACTAACATCTTGTAAATCAAATATACTTCAGTTAAAATAAATATCAAACAATTTAGGATATAAATATTAGGTAGCTATCATAGTATTGAAGTTGAAGAAAAAACAGTTTCTTACATGTTGTTTTTGTATGTTCTAGACTCACTTCATCTTATAGAAACATCGTATTTTAAGCTAAAAATAAAGGTCTGACCACAGTTCTCAGGTTCACATTTGGACTATTCAAATGAGTTTAGTCAGTTTTTCTTGACTCTCTCATAAATGCTGAATAAATCTCAAACTCAACAAATTCAAAATTGCACTCATAGAAGAACCTTTTCTACCTCCAAATACCAATATAGATACTCCTTATCTACCATTTACTCTCTTATTTAAGACTTCACTGTACACCAGTGATTAAAATTGGAGATTTCAGAACCAGCCAATTAACTCAGCTTGTCCTGATTCCAAGTTTACTAGGGGGTAAAAGGTATTATAATTTAAATTTGGCTCTTCTAGAGACCTCCACTCTTATCAAGATGCAACATTAGGAAAAGGATTTACTCTTCTGCCTGAAACAACTAAGAAAAAGAAAAATTTTATGAAATAACAGTTTTCAGACACTGGATATCAGGCAAAACAAGACAGTGATCTCTGAAATGAAGGAAATAGTTGAGCCCTATGATTGATTCAACTTATAGCACAGGGAAGGGGGAATCCAGGCAGAACCTGGTGATGATAACCTGAGTTGAGTAGATGGAGTTGGGAGTCTGGGGAGGACAGGTGGCTATAGTTTGCAGAGCAGAGTATCAGAGAAGAGAGACATGTATAGACAGAAAGATCTCCAGAAATCCTGTCCTCTATTCTGTTGAATACTGATCAAAGCATATTTGTTAGGAAACTATCTGAAGGTAAAGAAATAATCACGTAAAATTATTCGATGAAGTGATCAACAAGGGCTCACACAGTGCTGGGAATAATTCATGCTCCAACCAGAGTGTGTGTGTGTGTGTTAGTTGCTCAGTTGTGTCTGACGATTTGTGACCACATGGATTGTAGCCCACCAGGCTCCTCTGTCCATGGAATTCTGCAGGCAAGAATACTGGAATGGGTTGCCATTCCCTTCTCCAGGGGATCTTTCCAACCCAGGGACTGAACCTGGTTCTCCCGCATTGCAGGCAGATTCTTTACTATCTGAGCTGCCAGGGAAGCCCTCCAATCAGAGTGGAAAACCTCAAAAGTAACAGAGCATCATGTAAAACACTGAGAAAGATGTTGCCTCAGTAGCGAGGGAAAGGCAGTCCCAGTACAGGTTGTTTTGATCTTACCCAATAAATCTTAAGAGCAAATTGTTTCCAAATAACTGTACCCCAGAATAACACAAAAATATTTATAGAAATAAAAATATACCTTAAACATACCTAGTATTTAACAAAGTAAAGTCAACAAGGTCTGGCTCTCAATTTAAAAAAAAAACAGTGCCAGGAAGAAAAAGAACAAAACTATAGCTCTTAAATGAGGAAAATCAAGCAGTAAGAAGTAGCAGAAATGACAGAAATGATAAAATTAGTAGGCAAAAACAGCAAAAGTTATGAAACCTATATTACATATGTTCAAACTTGCTTCATCCAGGGTGAGTTTCATATGTAAGGTTCAGAGAATTTAGATAAAAACTGCAAGAAGAAAGGAATAAGATATGGTATCTAATAAACAAAAACCTAAGTTGATTAAGTTAAATGCTGAAATAGAGGGAAAAAAAAAAAACACTGAAATGACTAAATTGACTTGGATTTAGTTAAATTAAGTGTTCTGCTCTAAAGAAAAAATGGAAACTTGAGAGCTACGTTAGAATACTTTGTCTTTGAACTTGCATTTTTATGCTTTTTCAGTATTTTAATTCTAGCTTTTCTCTTAACCCATACATTTACCGATTTGGTTACTCACCATTTCTTACTGTGTCACACACCTTCAGTGTTGAATTATTTTTCTTTTCCCTTTGATATATGGTTTAGAAGTATCTTCATGAGCCTTGCATGCGGTAAGCTCCCTTAGTTTTTGTTGTTTTGAAAACTTCTTAGTTTTCTTTCATTCTTGAAACATAAATTTTTCTAGATATATCATTCTAGGTTGATAGCTCTTTGTTTTAGCACTTGGAGATTCTTCAGTTCAGTTCAGTTCAGTTGCTCAGTCGTGTCCGACTCTTTGCGACCCCATGAATCGCAGCACACCAAGCCTCCCTGTCCATCACCAACTCCCGGAGTTCACTCAGATTCACGTCTATCAAGTCAGTGATGCCATCCAGCCATCTCAACCTCTGTCGTCCCCTTCTTCTCCTGCCCCCAGTCCCTCCCAGCATCAGAGTCTTTTCCAATGAGTCAACTCTTTGCATGAGGTGGCCAAAGTACTGGAGCTTCAGCTTTAGCATCATTCCCTCCAGAGAAATCTCAGGGCTGATCTCCTTCAGAATGGACTGGTTGGATCTCCTTGCAGTCCAAGGGACTCTCAAGAGTCTTCTCCAACACCACAGTTTAAAAGCATCAATTCTTCGGTGCTCAGCCTTCTTCACAGTCCAACTCTCACATCCATACATGACTACAGGAAAAACCATAGCCTTGACTAGACGGACCTTAGTCAGCAAAGTAATGTCTCTGCTTTTGAATATACTATCTAGGTTGGTCATAACTTTTCTTCCAAGGAGTAAGCGTTTGTTTCCAATTGTTCTTGAGGATGTAGCCTTGGTTCAAGTGTCTAATTATGGCTCCTTGGGTGTAGTCTGTCTTCTTTCTCTCTTTATCATCTTTTCTTTCTTTTGGCTGTGCCATGTGGCATATGGGATCTTAGTTGCACTGGGGATCCTAGTTCCCAGATGAGGGATTGAACCTGCTTCCCTGCAGTGGAAGCATGAGTCTTAACCACTGGACCACTGAGGAAGTCCTTTTCTTTCTTTTGTTGCTGTTGTTATTCAGTTTCTAAGTCATGTCTGACTCTCTGCAACGTCATTTATTGCAGCACGCCAAGCTTCCCTGTCCTTCAGTATCTCCTGGAGTTTGCTCACTCTTTCTTTCGAGTGTTCTACTATTTCACTATCATGTAGGTGAGGGTATATTTCCTTTCTAAAAATCCTGCTTTGGATTCATTATGCTTTCTAAAAAACTTGATTTGTTTCTTTCATTAATATTGGAAAATTGTCACCCATTGTATCTTCAGGGACAGCATTTCTCATATTCTTTTTATTATCTACTCTTGGTGACAGTGAAGTTGCTCAGTCATGTCTGACTCTTTGTGACACCATGGACTGTAGCCTACCAGGATCCTCCAACCATGGGATTTTCCAGGCAAGAGTTCTGAAGTGGGTTGCTGTTTCCTTCTCCAGGGCATCTTCCTGACCCAGGGATTGAACCTGGGTCTCCCACATTGCAGGCAGTTGCATTACCATCTGAGACCTACTCTTGGAATTATGATTAAATATATTTTACATTTCTCATTTTAGCTTGCATTTTTAAACTTCCCTTCAGAGTTCTGTATATCTCTGTGTTGCATTCTAAATAATTTTTTAAAAAATATGTCTTCAAACTTACATACTTCCTTTTCTGGTTTGTATAGTGCTATTTAACCTATTCATTAAGTTTTAAATTTAAATCATTATAATTTTTCTATCTAAAATTTCTATTTGACAGCTTTTCATATCTATCTGGTTACTTTTTGCAGTCTCTTGTTCCTTATTGTATTTGTCTTTTATTGTTACCAAAACGAACTACCACAATGTAGTGACTTAAAACAATACTCATTATTATCTCAGTACTCTATAGATTAGCAGATTTTTCCAATACAAGTCTCACTGGACTAAATCAAGGTGTTTGCAGGGCTGTGACCCTTACTAGAGGCTCTTAAAAGCAATTTATTTCCAAGATTATCATGTTGGCTGAATTCAGTTCCATGCAACTGTAGGACGGAGGCTTCTGTTTCCTTGCTGGGTTTTAACCAAGGGCTATTCTCAGTTTCTGAAGACTGCCTGCATTCTCTGGCTTGTGACCCTTTCCATCATCAAAGCCAGCAGCAGTGTGGCGGGGGCAGGGAAGTGGGGGAGGGTGGGGGGTGTCATCCAATTCTCATATTTCAAATCTCTCTGACTTCCCATTCTGTCTCATCTTACCACCTGACTCTTCTGTTTTTAGGAGGCTCGTATAATCACACTGAGCCCTCCTGAATAAGATTAGATGGAATGAGATGGTTGGATGGCTGGATGGCATCACTGATTCAATGGACATGAACTTGGGCAAACTCTGGGAGATGATGAGGGACAGAAAAGCCTTAGGTGCTGCAGTCCTTGGGGTTGCAAAGAATTGGACACAACTTGGTGACTGAAGAACAACAATCTAAGATAATCTCCCTATTTTAAGGTCATCTGATTAATAAGCTTAACTACTTCTGCAAATGGCTCAGTGGTAAAGAATCTGCCTGCAGGAGATGCAGGTTCCATCCCTGGGTTGGGAAGATCTCCTGGAGAAGGAAATGGCTATCCACTCCAATATTCTTGTCTGGGAAATCCCATGGACAGAGGAACCTGGAGGGCTACAGTCTATGGGATCAGAAGGAGTCAGACACAATTTAGTGACTAAACCACCACCCACATCTGCAAAATCCCTTTATATTAGTACATAAATTAATATTTGACTGAATAATTAGGAGACATTAAGAGGACATTTTTAGAATTCTGCTTACCATACTTATAATACATATCCAACACCCTCTTTTATATTTTCAAACATTATGCATCTTCACTTTATATTCTTTATTTTGTAATTAGAATATATGCTGTCTTTGCACTTTGGATTCTATTTCTTTTGTTTATGTTGTTTCTTGCACAAAACACTTTATGTTTTGGCAGAATTTATGAGTTTTGATGATAAACCAAAAAGTTCTTTGAGCCTCAAGTTGAAAAAAAGTGTTCCTTTTATTTTTTTTCCAGGTACCTGGGAATACTATCAACCTAGGACACGACTGAAGCGACTTAGCAGCAACAGCAGCAGGATTGCTTTAAAATGCAATTTCAGGTTGAAGTCTCTTATACAACACTGATACTGAGACTTTAGGCCCCAAACCTGTGTGGTTATACATTTTCAAAGGAGATTTTACTCCTCCCCAAGTGCATAGGCCAAAACATTAAAATTTCCTTATGCTTCTCTCTATAAAGTGGGTTTTTTTTTTTCTCTTTTTCATTGAGATGATATCCTATCTCCATGTAATTTTCATTTAATCCCTAACTTGCTTGGGTCTTAGTTTGGTCTCCCATCCTTTGTACCCTGTATACTTATTCAAAGAAAAATTCAAGATCTCTAGTGATTAGCAGTTTCTGTCTTCAGTCCTTGCTTAAGTCTCTGGAATTTGCTGGTTCTTTAAACCAAACTTCTCTCTTAAGGACTTCTATTATTATTATTATTTTGCTGACACAGTAATGCATTTTATAAAATATTTATTATGATTTGCTCTTAAGAAGATCTTCCCCACCTCTGTCCTCCAATATCTATACCACCATACTGTCACTAAGTCCTTTTCTTTCTTTCTATAAAACCTCAAGTCTTTTTCTTTCTAGACAAATAAAGATCCTCATATTTGGAAAAAAGCTTTCAATTTCTACTTTATTTTTGTGCTGTTTTTAGTGTTTATTCCTGGACTAGTCTGATCTTGCTCTGTACTGGGGACCTTTATTTTTGATATTTGCATGCCTTAAAATTAACCTCGTATATTATTACTTTGTCTAAAGTACTTCATTTGGGAATAAGATAGCTGATGCTGCCCTGGGGTAACAATTTAAACTATTTTTATTTGTATATTATGTTACAGTAATAAAACTGACCATTTGTTTGAGTTTACTTTTTCATTGCTAGTACAATCCTCTCCCTTCTAAAAATAAAAACACTTAACTCAGAAAAATCCACACGTAAGATAATAGTTATGCATTAGCTAAATCAATGGAGAAGGCAATGGCAGCACACTCCAGTATTCTTGCCTGGAAAATCCCATGGATGGAGGAGCCTGGTGGGCTGCAGTCCATGGGGTCGCTAAGAGTCGGAGACGAGTGAGCAACTTCATTTTGAGTTTTCACTTTCATGCATTGGAGAAGGAAATGGCAACCCTCTCCAGTATTCTTGCCTGGAGAATCCCAGGGATGGCGGAGCCTGGTGGCTGCCATCTATGGGGTTGCACAGAGTCGGACACGACTTAAGAGACTTAGTAGTAGTAGTAGCTAAATCAAAAAAACTTTGGAACAAAAGTGTCATCACTAAGAATCATATACACAGTGGAATATTACTCAGCTATAAAAAAAGAATGAGTCAGTTCTAATGAAGTGGATAAAACTGGAGCCTATTATACAGAGTGAAGTAAGTCAGCAAGAAGAACACCAATACAGTATATTAATGCATATATATGGAATTTAGAAAGGTGGTAATGATGACCCTATATGCAAGACAGCAAGAGACACAGATGTAAAGAATGGACTTCTGAACTCTGTGGGAGAAGGCGAGGGTGGGATGATTGGAGAGAATAACATTGAAACATGTATATTACCGTGTGTGAAATAGATGATCAGTCCAAGTTCAATGCATGAAACAGGGCACTCAAAGCTGGAGCACTGGGACAACCCTGAGAGATGGGATGGGGAGGAAGGTGGGAGGAGGGTTGAGGATGGGGGACACATGTACACCCATGGCTGATTCATGTCAGTGTATGGAAAAAACCACCACAATATTGTAAAGTAATTAGCCTCCAATTAAAATAAATAAATAAACTTTAAAATATTATTAAATGTTTAGCCATGGGGAAGATATAATAAAATATCTAATAATAACCTTTGATATATAGTAATATGTAGTACACATGTCCAGACACAATTAGTGTGCCATGATATTGTTTTATCAAGTTTTGCTAATAAATTCCATTCATAAGTTACCTTCCCATCTCCTAGGCTGAAAAAGGAGAGAACCAAGACTTGGAGACCTGGTAGGGTGAAAACAGTGCACATTTGAAAGGAAGGACATCTGAATTCTGGGTGCTGACATGTTACAGTGGCAGCTGAGGTAAGCAAAGTAAACACGTGTGCCTGGGAGCCCTCCAAGCACTTGCAGAACAGACAGTAAATAGGCATTTAGTGAAATTGCCCCAATTATCTAGACAAGATCCAAACCCCGAGCAAGATAGAGAGATTTAAAGTGACAAAGATTTCCAGTTAACCTCTAAGTAAAGCTCAAGAAAATAACAAAAATGATATCTGTTTTAGAGTGGGAGGACAAAGATTTGTTTGATCATCTGTTTGGGTTGTCAGTTGGAAACTTTCAAAGACAGTGCATACCTCTCAAACTAAAAGAGCTTGAGAACTTTGATATAAATGGGACAAATGTGAAATGGATGAGTTAAGTCATTTCTGATATATCAACTAGACATAAAGATGTAACAAGAGAACCATATGGCTCACTTAAACAAATTTTGACTAAGTATCATTTTTCTTGTACTCAGCTGGCAGCTGTTGGAAGTAATTCATTAAAATGATTCAAGCTGAAATGTTTATATTATTTTCTTGAAAGCAAAATGTACTCATTATAATTTGAAAGTTGTTTCATTTCTTCATAATGAAAATATATTCATCATATAATTCAACAGTGATAAATTGAATGACTAGCAAAAGGCAGAAAAGTAATAAATACTGTGGATCATAAATAAATGTGTAACATATGATAGGTAAGGGAACAAATAAATAGGGTGAACAGAGATGATACACACAAAGCAGTAATAATATAGTGTAATGATTAAATGGACACATTTTTAACTGAAAAAATGATAAATTTTGCATTGACTGGGAGTTGGTGATAGACAGGGAGTCCTGGCGTGCTGCAATTCATGGGGTTGCAAAGAGTCGGACACAACTGAGCAACTGAACTGAACTGAACTGAATAAACAAATAATGAACATGAATTTTTAATTTTATATATGTATAAAATTATACATAATTTTTTAAAAATTTATAACTTAAAAGATCCTGTTTATCATATTTAATTTTCAAGAATAACTTTATAAATAATGTTATTTACACATGCACACACAAAACCATCCCTGAGGACTTCTATGAAAATTAAAGAAGCTATTAAAGGTGAGTTTTAACCTTGTCTTCTATTTTATTTTTAACATGAGAATTGCTCTGTTTTAATTTTCCATATTTTCCTAACTGTACACATTTCTTTTGCCTTTGTGAATTTTTTCCATTAATTTTAGAATGCCAACAGACCTTGATCTTTCATATCCTGAATGCTAGGACACTATTTTCTTCTTACTTTTGTTTAAATGTTCAGTTCTTTCCCTTTTGGTTTCCCCATAGATAACTTATTTTTCTCTTTTGTGAATATATCAACAGTTTCAACTTTTATTCTTTAATTTTCCTCTGGCATTTCTTTCAATATTGATGTAATGGATTGGAATTATATGACTTTTTTCTATACTTGTCTAAACAGTGATAACTCATGTAAATTTCTTAATTTTTTGTTTTTATGTATGACATTATGTAGCTATGAAATAGGGCAGACAGACTGAAACCCACAGTCACAGAAAACTATGAAATAAAATAAATACCTAAGCAAAACTGCTACACAAATAGACAAATGTGTTAATAGTTCTATACTCTTTAGCTTTCTTTTCTAACTCTACTGTGCTAATGGTGGAAATCATAACAAGCCTTAGCCATAGAGCAACAAAATGCATTTCTCAGTGCACTGAGATCATACAAGTATGAACCATAAGATCAAGTGGAAATTCTTATCTGTTTTCTGTTGTTTAGTGGGTTCAGTTACTTTCAATTGTTATGCTATGTAGCTATATCAAGAGTAATCTGATTGGAATATTTTTTTTAGATGATGGGATGTACACCTTATTTAGATTAAACTTTTCTTTTGCACCACTAGATGACCACAGCTTTGATTTTTTTCAGAAAATTCCCTTGGACAACACTCTAGAACACTACAGAAACGATTTATACAAGTACCTAATTAACTTGTATATTTTATTTCCTATTTCTAGCTTCATGGAAAGTTTTTGAAATAATAAATGGACATCTGAAACGTTACACTGAACCCAAAGTGGAAGATGAAGCAAATGACCTCATTTCTTTGAAGATCAAGTTATGAATTATTCTTGTGATGAAGTAGGGTGCATATGGTCCTTAAGCGAAATCGCAGCTGAAGGCTTCCTGATGAAGTCACATAGATGCTCTTGGTTGCATCTTAAAACCGATTTTGGGTGTTCACTGGAACTACAGCAACTACACCAGGATTGATTTAAGAATTATCAATTTTCTAGAGCCAAAGTCTGCAGTGAAGGCTTTTTAGTGGTTTCTGAAACTCACCACAGAATAGTCATGCTTGTCATGGCGTTGTCTCATTACTAATTGGAGGAGCCCAGGACGGATAAGTGTGGAGGTCAAACATAGGTACAATCCAGGTAAACATGCCAAGCATCACCACAGCGACACCCACAATATTAACGCCGAGTCCAGCTTTAACCTTGAATATGAAAGAGCTTGAATGTTAGTCTCAAAAAAAAGAACACAAAACAAAACAAATTGGGAGAATTGGAATACTGTTGCAGAAGGCATATGCAGATTTACATGCATCTTAAGTGATTAGTATCAATTATTTGTTTCATAAGACAAGTCCTTCCATTTATGCCAAAAAAAGAATCTGTTCCCAACTAAATGTCATTTAGTTGGAGAGTATCAGAGAAGTTTCTCTTAGGAATGTACTGAAGTCATTACAATTAGAAAAAAATCCCTTAAAAATTCTGCCAATTCAGGTCAAATCAAGATTTGAGTTTTGTGGTTTGGTATTTCAGTGAATGTGTTTCAGGTCACTATATGAAAACTGAATCCTTCATATTCATTTCAGTATTCTCTTACCAGAGATCTAATATCTCTTCTACTCATCTTTCTCAAAGTTCTTATTCTTCTAGCTCTGATATCATTATTCTGGTATCCACTAAACCATCTCAAATTGCAGAGATTGGCTAACTCCTGCCCATAAACTGCTTTGTAAACCAAGTTTCCTGGGACCACAATTTTGCCCATTTGTGTACATACTTTTGTTGGCTACTTTTATGATGCAGCAGTTGTTACAGAGACCCCCTATGGACCAGAGTCTCAAGTATTTACTCTCTGGATCTTTAGAGAGAAAGCTTGCCTATCTCAGCATTCTCTGTGTTAAAACATGAAGCCCTAAGGCAAAATGGGATGCCTAGCAATGAATATTATAGAGTTTCTGTCCATGCAAGCCACTCATTTATTGTAGAATCTTGTTTTTTTTTTTAATTCACAAACTTAGCACATTGTTTATATTGTATATTATGCACATTTTTAAGCCCAAAGTAAATCATGTGTCTTCTGCATAGAGGCATTTACAGAATTTTTATGTTACAGGAGCTTAGGAACAGCAATCTGTGTAGAAGGAAGGAACTGGGGCTTAACTTGGAACTGCATTTGCACAGCAGGCTCACTGAATAGCCTTTAGTTATATTCTTGCTTGGTTTGGTTCAGAAGTGGGTGATCAAGTTTAAGAGAAGACCAGGATATTGTCAAACTAGTTCTTCACTACCACGACTTTTGTATTTGGCAAAATGTATACATTTATTCCTTGCTGTACTAATTTCACCTCATTTTATTTCAGGTGTCACTATTAGAATCAGAAAAACAAAGATGACTTTCCATCAGTCAGGCACTGAGCCCAACATTTTATTCAGAGCAAATGTCAGTTGTGTAAATATTTGTGATAGAAAACCACAGTGCTTGATTGCTAAATTTCTTTAACCCTACTTCTATCTGGCTAGGTCAAGTTGGATCCTGATCTTGACAAGGCCTAAGCTTAAACCATTGTGTTGAGTATATCCTATGCTCTTTTCCTCTTCCAGTGTATTACTGAGGCATTCAATATCTCTGTATTTGTGACTGTAAATATTAATGGCACGTTTGCTCCAGGTTATCACTCTTAAAAACAATTCTAGGGCCAGTCACATGCACTCACATTCAAAGCAGGACTCAAACTATACATTTCCTACCAGTTGATTAGTTTATAAAAGGATAGAAAACCCAAGACATCACAAAATAATGTCTACTGGACCTGATAGCATTCTTTCAGTTCACTCACCATGTCCATAACTTTTAGATGGCCGTATGAAAAAACAATAGCATTGGGTGGGTTTGCTACTGGTAGGAGGAAAGCAAATGAGGTACATAGAGTAGAAGGTAACAAAATATAAAGAGGGTTGACGTGAATGGCTTCAGCCTGTTGGAAAAGATAAAAAGGGGTCTAAGTAAAATTTTGAGATAGGCATAAAAATGAGCAAAATTATTATAATAAATTTCCCAGAAGCAGGTTGAAATATAAAGACAAAATAATACACATAAACACACTTTTTAAAATTTTTCAGAAAATGTATCTTCTTCTTTTGGTTGTTTATATGGTGATGATATCCACTTATGCATTATAACTCAGTTCATTCAGAAAGTAAAGTATCATTTATTTCAGAAACAAAATGAAAACAGCAACTGTTTATCTAATGCTAAGTGCTATGCTAAGTGTTTATATACATGTTACCACATAATATGTAAGTATTTATATATGAAAGTGAAAGTTGCTTAGTCATATCCGACTCTTGGTGACCCTCCATGAAATTCTCCAGGCCAGAATACCAGAATACTGGAGTGGGTAGCCCATCCCTTCTCCAGGGGATCTTCCCAACCCAGGAATTGAACTGGGATCTCCTGCATTGTAAGCAGATTCTTTACCAACTGAGCTACCAGGGAATCTCAAATATATATATATATATATATATATATAATATATTACTTATATATATTATATATAATATATTAAAGTTATATATTTATATATACATATAAAGTTTAATGGTATATAATGTATAGCAAAATATAATAACTTCATATATTTGTATATACAACTTAATTTTCACTACGGCCTTAAGAGATGGTAATTATAGCCCCAAATAGTGGATGAAGAACCTGAGGTCCATAGAGGCTAAAGTAACTGATCCCAAAACATAGCTGGCAAGCAGTTTGAGCTTAGTAGGCTCTCAGATTCCTTTGGCTCCAAAGATTCTCATCATTCCATTAACTTACTGCCTCTGTGAGTTATATAATTTAAAATTTACTTAGGGATCATCACAGAAGAGTTACTACTATTCTTAATTATTTAACTGCTCCCTGTTGAGAAATAAACCGCAGAAAAGTTCCAAATTGTATTTCACTAATATCCACCTGCCTACATTTCTTTTCTAATTTAAGCCACTCAAGAGTGCCGGTGTCTGCACCTTGAACTGGTAGCAGAACAATTCCAGAAGGGCAATCTTTCTGCATCTAAAGTGTTTTCCTTTCACCAAAATCTTCTGCCAGGGGAAGAAAAACATTTTAGTTGAAGCTATTTCTCGAATTGCCATCTAGTTGTGGAGAAGAGAGACAGTTTTCCCCTCTCTCTCTTTGCAAATCTGCTTCTTACTTATCTTTTAACATTTTTCTTAGGCTGTACAGAGCTGTGTCGGAGACATTCAAGCTTGAAGCCTGAGATGTAAACCTGGCTTTTTATTCCCTTGCAAATCACTTATATGAAGTGCTTCTCAAAACATCAAGACATCTTCTGGAGGGAGAAGTATCAGTGTTAGAGATCTAAATATGAAAGTTGTCAGGGAGCACTGAATCCAGAATTTTCTAGAGCTGGGAAGGGTCTGGGCTGACCCTCCCATTTATCTGTAAAGGAAGACTATGGTCAGAAAGAAGGTAGAGGGTTCTCTTAAGATCCTGCTGCTTGAACATGGAAGAAAAGAGTTCTCCTGAGTTGAGGTCTCCTAATGTGAATAAGGTCAACTAACCTTGTAAGTTACCTACGAGGAACCATTCAGGCCCCAAATGATTCTACACCACGATATGAGAACACGCAAAATGGAACACTATTCTTTCAATGAAGAGAATAAATAAGATAAATGAAATACTCACCAACGGAGATAGTATTGGAAGAAGGAGGGTAATGGTAGCTGGATTGCTGGCTACCTCTGTTAAAGATGTGACGAGCAGAGAAGATATCAGAATTATTAGCCAGACCGGTAATGAACCTAGAGGAGATAATTTATTTCCTATCCACTTAGATAGTCCTGACTCCTAAAAAACAGATTTGCAATATGTGTTATTCATTAATAATTCATTTAATCAGGCAATTTAAATATATTAAAAAGCATTATTTGACCTAAGGACTCAGTTTCTAAATTATCATTTTAATATTTCATATTTCTCTGTGGTTTTTTAGATCTACGTGACTATGACATTGTGAAGTTCTTAGTTATTCTTATTTTAACATCACTAACAAGCTTTAGGAAGTTTGGATTGTCTTCCCCCATTTTTTCAGTTAAATTTTAATTACATCTAATTACTATTTATGGGTATAAAAAGCCATGTAGTACTACAGGGCTTTAAGAAAAGGAGCATCCTTTCTGGTCTTCCTCTTCCCACATTTAAGCTGTGTTTCTCAGAGGCATAACTTTCATTCACATTAGCTACTTATTCCCACATTTATGTTTATGATAGCCATTTTACAAAATTCTACTTTTTCGTATTTCTAAATTTTCAATTTTAGACATTATTTGGAGCAAGCATGCTTGCTCAGTTGTGTCTGACTCTTTGCAACTGCTTGGACTATAGCCTGACAGGTTCCTCTGCCTGTGGAATTTTCCAGGCAAGAATACTACAGCAGGCTGCCATTTCCTACTCCAAGGGATATTCTTGACTCAGGGATGAAACACTGATGTCCTAATATGTACACGAAAATTCAGTTTTCTAAAACCTTCCATCATACATGTACTTCTTGTCCCTGCTCCCCATTCCCTTAAATTCATATATCAACATTTTAGGTTAAATCAGTATTTAAATTTTGCCATTATGATCATATGAATATGGTTCACAACTGAGCCACTTAGTGTACTGTGATTGCTTTAGCTGTTTTGTTTTAGTTTTTGTTTGTTTTTCCAAGAAATGATTTCCCTATTCTTTTGCTTGTTTAATTTTTTAAGCACCCATCACTAATCCTCCAGTACACTCTCTAGTAAAAGTAGAAAACTCCTCACAAGTAGATAGACATTTCAGGTAATTGTTCTTTTTCATTTTCCCTAATGGAGATGTCAGTTTTGGAGTATTTCCTCCTCTTGCTACACTGGGGCTAGTTGCTCTTTAGATCTACTTTACTGTTATAAAGAGACTTCTGTTCACTAGATTACTTATGGGTCCCCTTCACCTCTGTGCTGTGGGAATCCTATCTTGTTAACTCCTTTGTGTTGATGGCCCACAGGACCACATCTTCTGTAACTTCCCGATAATCGGTGCCTGGAAAGTAAATTTCTTTAGTTTCTGCATGTCTGAAAACCTCTTTGTTTTCTTTTCACATTACTTTGATATATCAACCTTTTTAGAATTCTGGATGTACAAATAATTATTGCTCCATTTCCTGTGGCTTCCAGTGGGTTCTTTAGAAACCTGATGTCCAGACCTTGGATACGCTGTACATAATACAGGAAAATGAGTCATACTCAGATGAACAGATATGTTATTCTGTTTTTCTCCTACAGATGGAAGGGACAATCCTCCATTTGTGAGATTTCACTGAGCTCCTGTGTGTGTGAATTTGTACACAGATGACAAAGTAGTATGGACATCAGCAAGGCTCTAGTGACAAGATCAGAAGCTGGCAAAAACATCCCCAGATCTGATAACCAGATGTTATGTATATTATTTCTAGTTTTGACTTATATTTTTGTTTTGGGTTTTGATTTTTCAATGAAAAAGACTATTTACCATTTAAATCACATTAGCACAAATTCTTCTTTAAATATATCAATATTTAAAGAATGGATTTTACCTATGTGTTAGGTAAAATTAGAATGGATTTTACCTATGTATTAGATAAAATTAGATTACCTAATCTTATTAGGTAAGATTAAATGCAGTTGGAAATGATTACATCACATACAGTCCTTCACCTCAGGAAGACACTGAGATCATAACATCATGCTCATGGCTTCAAGCTGACCACTCAGAGGTAGGGTGATTTTGGGTATCCCACAGAAATCTGAGGCTTTGTGCTAGGATTTTCACAGCCAAGAAGAGCCCTTCCAAGGTTTCCCTACTTCTTCCAGAGAGAGAGTCTAGTGAATCAGATTAAGTCCACACCTTATCATTTCCTTCCATTCTGCAATTCTAGGGAGCCAATGCTTTTAAAACCACTTTGAGTGACAGATATTCTGGGAAGGAGAGATGAACATATTGACATCAATACTAGAGTTGCTGATTCTGATTTCCTCACAATTCAAATTAACCGATACAGGAATGGAAGTTACTTATTCTGAGAAACCAGATCTCATTACTACTGAGCTAGTAGAGCAGTGTCTTTGTCTTCTATTGTTATTATTTGTACTTGAACAGTCTATGAAGCAAGTCAAATCTAGACTTGAAACAATATGGTAAGTGGCACTCAGAGTTGACACAATTTTTAGGACTTTCACGTATTACCAAATTGCTGAAAGCTCAGTATCCAAATCTCATATGGAAAAACACAATAAAGTCAGAAGCAAAACTCAGTTTTTCCTTAGACTGTCAAGAATAGGACAGAACAGGTAGCTATTTGTCTTGAAAAACAGAAAAATTTAACTTTAGGGAAATTGAAGGGCTGGACATATTTCTCTCACCATTGCTTTTACTTTGATGACTGAATAAGGAAATGGAATGTTCATGAGTTTTGAGTGTTTCATGGAAGGCTACTAAGTCCATAATAATTAAAGAGTAGAGAATTTTCATGGAATTTCAGGGGAAGATATTCTTCTTCTAGCAACCCTATAACCAGGGCAATTTCAAGGGACAAAGGTTTCCCCAGACTTTTACTTTATATCAGCTGCATAGATGATGGACCAAAGAAACAGCCAACTTTATTTCTCATGATGATTTCATTTCTTCCTAAAATTAGACTATACAGTCCATGGAATTCTCCAGGCCAGGATACTGGAGTGGGTAACCATTCCCTTCTCCAGGGGATCTTCCCAATTCAGGGATCGAAACCAGGTCTCCTACACTGCAGGCGGATTCTTCACCAGCTGAGCCACCAGGGAAGCCCAAGAATACTGGAGTCAGTAGCCTATCCCTTCTCCCTCGGATCTTCCCAACCCAGGAATTGAGCTGGGGTCTCCTGCATTGCAGGTGGATTCTTTACCAGCTGAGCTACCAGGGACGCTAAAAATTAGACATAATAAATATTTAACATGGCTATGTGAAATTCTTTCTGGACTTCATTGAATAAGCATATATGAAGTAATTTTAATGTATTTAATAAGTAACAAGTAATATAATGCAGTTCTATTGTTTCTCATTCTTCTTTGGAAATATTAGGACCATGATATACTTCAGTATTCTTGCCTAGAGAATCCCATGGACAGAGGAGTCTGGCAGGATACAGTCCATAGTGTCTCAAAGAGTCACGACTGAAGCAGCTTAGCATAGCACATAATTGCAGAGAAATCTGAGAGCTACTTAAATTCATCATGAGATAAGGTGAGGGTATAAACAACAAAAAAATGTTTTACAAGGAGTCTCTGTATAAGTGACTTTTATATGTTATTTTTATTATTAAGCTTCTCTTCTAATCCTATTTCATGTATTAAGAATTATATTTATTTTTCTTTTGACATGCTGGGACATCATAAAAATGATGATTTATGCTCACAGAAATTCTTGAACTCTGGACTCACCTCATCTGTGTGGTATAGTTACTGCTTGGCTACTGAAATCTGCATCATTACAACGATAGAATGAAATTGAGAATTCCAAAAGCTTGACTGTCCTTGTGTCCTTCTTTTGAATAGCTTAGTTAACTGCTAGGTATCTTAGACACAGAGTATTACCTCACAGCCATCTGCCAAGGCAAACCCTCCACCAACAAGAATGGCTATATCCCAGGGCATGAATGACTGGAATTCTTTCCAAGTAATCAGTGGAGAGTAATCAAAAGCAACTGAAAAACAAAAAGTCCTACAGTTAAACATTGCTTAAATATTACAATATGACATTTCTTATTATCTTAAATAGCCATCTCATGAAAAGTTTTCTTTCTGTATTATTCTTATATAGGCAACTTGATCCAGACTTTGAGTAATTTCTACCTGGCCTAGGTAGAACATTATATTATTAAAAAAAGAAAAATGCCCTAACTTGGAAAACTTCTTTGCATTTTATTATAGAAAAAAATTAGATGAGTGATAACATCATATATAACACTAGTCATTCATTCATTTGTTCCACTAACATTTTTGCCTACCCTGAGTAACAAGTGCATTGGGCTATCTGCAATCCACCACTGATAAAACAGCATCTGTGGAACATCATCATTCACTCGTATTTATTTGAATATTTTATTTTTTTCAAATCATGAGGAGGGTCATGATAGATTCACCTGAATTTCAGTTTAAAATAATTCAAAGTTCAGATTAAATAATTTTCTTATTATTCAGGAAACCTTAAAATGCTCATAAAGCAATAATCACAAGGATTTCTCTTGGTATTTGGATTCTGATAACTCCATTGATTTGCTTAGAAATAATGTCATCCATGAACATGGATTTTGTGCCCATTTAACTTTTGTGTGTATCAGGCAACCTTCTACATGGTAAGCTTTTAAGATTACTAAGAAGTCCTCTTCCAGTTTCCTTCCCACAAACTTAAACCAAACCAACTGTCATTGTTGATGGAAACTTTGGTATTTTCTGCTTGAATTAAGACCATATATCCTGTTAAACACTAACATCTCTGACTGTTCTTCTCATGTAAAACTGAATGTTTTATGTCTTCTTGTTGTTCAGTTGCTAAGTCATGTCCGACTCTTTTGTGACCCCATGGACTGTAGCCCACAAGGCTCCTCTGTCCATAGGATTTAAATCAAACTTCTTATTCCAGGTGATCTTCCCGACCCAGTGATCAAACCCATGTCTCCTGCATTGGCAGGTGGATTCTATAGGCCGAGCCACCTGGGAAGTCCATTTTATGTCTTATCTTGCATTTTAAAACCTAACATGACTCAGTTTATCAGGGAGAAGAGGAGTTAAAGAATGATAAGAGAGAGGATGGTGGAGAAGGCAAAGCTCTTTCTGAGAGGAGGACTCAGAAGTAGGGGTCAGAGAGGTTAAGCCATGGAGAACACACTACTGCAAGCCCTTAGGGCTTTGATTGCAATGGTCAGAGACCTCGGGGTCTCATAGGAATCTGCTCTATATTACACAACCTTCTTATAACACATTTGAGATATGCTAGTCTCAAATGAAGAACAAAAGGCATTTATTTCTATGCTATACTGTTCACGTATATCATGTCCTGGAAATCTGACTCATCAGTCACTCATCTATTCCTACTCAAGAAGTCAAGTGGGCCAGTCTAACTGCGTGGCAACCAGTTCCATCCCAGCAAATAAATCAATGACTAATGAATAATAAACAACAAAACACCACAACTCTACCAGCCTATTTCCAAACAATTTTAAACCATCTTCCCATATTGACAACATAGGAATTTGCCTACCCAAAACTTAGTGTTAGTATAAAGCATAGGCATGGATGAGAAGAAGTGTGTGTGTATTTATACCCAAATAAGGAGACACGTTTTCTTGTCTATGTGTTATGAAGACAATGAAATCTCCCATTGAATATGGTTTCTTTCTTCTGTGACACCAGGTTATGGCTAAGTGTGGGGTTGATTTGCATTTTCTCCAAGGCTACTGTGAGGCTGTAAATACTCTTCCCTTGAAACTCCTCACATTTTTAGATCCTCAGCATTTATTACTGAAGGCTCATCTTGAAGTATAACCGCCAAGTTCTTGTTCCTGTATTTGTCAATAGTAAGATTATTTCTGATTATGACCAGGACAATGAGCTTATGATAGACCAAATAGTATCACCCATAGTAGAATTCTAACTAACCATGGTGTGTAAAGAAATCTACTTCTAGCTTCTACAAAGTAAGATGGTCCTTCGTATGAGGAGAGGAAGGGTACAGTCTGAACAGGGGTTGCAGTGTGTAAACAGGAGATGTAAACCAGCAGCTTGTGTTCATGTCCATTCCTTCTGTTCTACAGTGTTAACTGAAACAAAGGGAATTTTGTACTTTTGCTCTCTGTCAAATTCATTCAGAATTATAAATAATACTCAACCAGTTTCTCCTGTAGGTGTAGTTTTGGTCAGTCTCTTTGCTGGGATAAGAAAGAACAGCAGTCCTATAAGTAAAGCAACAGTTGAATCTGTAGCAAAACCGGGATACCTGAAAAAGATAAGTGTGCGCATTAAAAAAGGCCATCAAGGATTTCCATGAACTAAGCACCAACTGATTATGCTAACAGCATGGAAGTAGGAGTGGTGATATTGGTTATTTATTCTGGATAATCCGCTCTATAATCTATGGATTCACAACTAAAAATGAAACTTAGTGAAAATGAAAATCTCAGACCACATCCCCATTATTTTCATAGGTCTCCTTATTTTTAAGAATCAAGTTTACACATGTTGATATGCTAGGCCAAAAGTTCCCTTTCAGGTAAAGCTGACAGATCTGGTAAATAATTTCTTCTCTAGATTATTTCTTTTAATCATATTGACAAAGTATTGAGGTTGAAACAATAGGCCAAGTCCTACACAATTGTCTATAAAAGGCTACTATTGAATTGTGGCAAGGCATGGATGTTTCCAGAGTCTTTTAAAACTCTTCTGTAAATTGTGAAAAGAAATTGATCTGTTTTTCTAAGATAGAACATCTGCTTCTGTGTTTATAGGCCCTGGCCATATCATACCAAAGAAATCGACTCATTTGAAGCTTTGTACCCTATGAAACTCAATCAAGAATATTAATTATCAGAATGGCTTTGAGATGCTCAGAGATGATCACTGTACAAATTAAGAGTTATTCAGGAACAGATGGGGTCTTAGAAATACCAGGCCATTCCTGCAAGTAAGACAGGTTTTCAGAATCCCCAACAGTTAAGAAGCACCTGGAGACCAGATATGAATGAAACAGGAAGAAACAATTAAAAATCAGTTTTAAAAGTCAGCATATTAATTAGTGAATCTTTGAGTCTGAAAAGCAGAGTGTGTACCCTAAGATTATTTTACTACCTTATAACTCAGCAATGCACACATAGTAAAGAGCCTCTTTACTCCTGTAACTTACTTGAACAATCTAGATAATCAAGGAAATCCATTATTTTATTCAATCTGACAATTTTATAAAGCAGCTTTTTTTCCCCTAAATATAGACTTTCTTTCATTGTGGAGTGAAATGCTGCCTTGGTATAATTTATTTAAGAAATGTAACCAATATTTATTATTTTATAGTTCCTTATTTCTTTTATTTCAGTTATAATTTTTGTTGGATTTTTGCCAAATTAGGTCAGGCATCATGTAATCTGATTTTGTTTTATATCAAAAGACATATTGAAATCTTTCCAGGTTCAAACAGATGGAATGAAAACACGAGGTGGTAGCAATAAATCTTGATTTATCATTCTAGCTTCAGAAACTCTCAATGTCTAAAATCTCTACATTACAAATATATTCTAGAGGGTATATACCTCATACAAAATTAAGCCATAAATACAGAAATAATTGCTCTTTAAAAGACTTTTTAAGCTATTATCATTTTATTTTTAGTTTATCATGAACTAAGGTTGTCTCAATATTACAAAACATTAAGCTGAGGTAAATTTTATTTGCTCTGGAAATTTAAAAACATAATTGCCAATTAGATATATATATGCTAATTCCCTCCTCTTTCAAAGCTTTTTTTTTCTTTTCTTATTGTTTTCTCTCAGAATTTGAGACAACATGGGTGCCTCCTCAAAGCAAATACTCTTTGTTTTCCTGCTACAGACAAAACATCTGAGTTACATTTTCCTCCCATAAGGAGGAGAATTAGAAACTGTTTATATTGAATTTGCTATTGGGGTTTCTGCCTGGTTTTTATTCGCCATTGTTTGATTTCATTTGGTTTTTATACACTGGGGTTTAGGACTCTCCCCACCTAGAATGATACGAGTGGCATTTTTAAAAGGAGGAAGAATTATATTTTCTGTTGGTCTAGGTCTTATTACGAAACCATAAAGTTTAAATCAAACTGTTAAACAACAGTTTGCTATGAACAGCTTGCTATAAATGATTGGATATTGCCTTTTGTTTAGACTTCTTGAAATGAAAAGTTTTCACCCTAATGGAAAGAAAAAGTCTATAAAGCTGCAGCTGACCCTTGAAAATATGCCCCACACTGCACTGTTGCTCTTGTGTGCTCACTAGGAATTGGCGAGCACACTTGGTGGCTTTAAAAAAAATGTTGGCAATACCTATATAACCAGAAGGCTCTGATGCAAGAATTTCTTCAATCCATGTGGGCAGAATAGATTTCACTCAAACATTTTTAGTTTCTACCCCCACGACATGGATTTTTGTGGGGGGATGTGAGACAGGAAGTCAAATCAGAGATCTGCTGAATTTAGGATACAGAGGACTTCAGTGAAAGACAAATTTGGAAACGTGAATCTCAAACCAAGGTATTTATATGGACATGTAGGATGGTCCTTAATTTAGCAAATTATTCTACAATCTTCCCCCTCACTTCACATGACTCAGCAGTGTCTGCTGGGTTATAAATCACTGACAGATAAAGTTAACTCTGACCCAGCTTCTAACAGTAGCTTGTAAAGTCAGTCTTCTTGCTTATTCAGGAATTCCTTATTTATAAAATAGGGGCAGGGATAGATTTATAGGGAAATAGTACAAAAATGGACATCAACAGAGGAAAAGACAAAATATGAACTAAATACCCTTCATAGAAATAAAAACAGGTTGGCAAAAAATCACAGAATATGAATTCATATCAGGTTATTAGGACTGAGTGGTATTCAGTGCACATAATAAACACTTGTATTGCACTTCTTGTGGGAAGAATACAGCACTATTCTAAGTGCCATTATTAGCCCCAGCTTACAGATGGAGAAACTGAGAGGTAAGTGACTTGTCCAAAGTAAGTGGAAGAGACAAGAATAGAACCAAAGCAGTGCGGCTCCAAGGTCTATACTCCTGACCATATTAAAACATGGCTTTCCTGAAAATCATCCTTCTAATTTTGTAAGGAAGAAAATAGTCTTGTCTGAAGAAGCCTTATCTTTAGTTACAGGGCAGTTTGGCTTCCGAGCTTGCTGCCTTACCCGAAATTTCATTCTTTATCACTGTTTTTTCCTGAAAAGATTAGAATTTTTAAAATCTTTTCAATGGAAAGGAAGAAAAGCAACTCTCATACAGTTTTTCAGAGTTATAGGAACCACTTAGGAGAAAAGCAGAGTATAAAACAAGTGACAAATATAACGCTTAATGCTTACTCTGAAAAAAGTGCAGACCAACCAGAAACAAATCCAGGATCTCGGCTGAACCATAGCAGGGCCATTACAATGAAGAGGACTAAGGTCACAATTTCTTGATATCTGTGGGAAAATTCCAATCCTTTCATTTATTTTCTCAGTCAGAACATTTGCAGAAGCTCCCTGAACTGTTGTCAGGGAGAACGCAAACACTGTAAAAATCGGATGTATCAATTATTTAAGAGAATCTGTGGTTAGAAGGGGGCTTTACTCCTCAGTAGGCCTTTCAGCTTCTTATCCTACCTGGTAAGTTTTAGTTAGACATGGTCTGTATTTTATCATGTGGAATTATATTTATAAAGGTTAGAACACTTGGGGCCCTTATCAAGTATAATAAACACATTACAGACACTTATGCACATATTTGTCTTTAAACAAATACTTGCAGTATAAGCTGCATCCCTCTGTGTGTTTGTGTCTATGTGCATGTGTATCTTACCTTATTGGTCCAAGTTTTTGGTATTCTTGTTTAATAAACGCAGCACAGGCTTTTTGTTTGGCTGTTGGGGGTTTGCCACATTGGAACATCTCCTTAAAGCTAAAAAGAAGAGTGTGGGATTATTTGAGAGAATAGCATTGAAACATATATATTACCATATGTAAAACAGATGACCAGTGCTAGTCTGCTGCATGAAGCAGGGCACCCAAAGCCGATGCTCTGGGACAATCTAGAGTGATATGGTGGCGAGGGAGGTGGGAACAGGATCCAAGATTTGGGGCACACATGTACACCTATGGCTGATTCATGTTGATGTATGGCAAAAACCATCACAATATTGTAAGGTAATTATCCTCCAATTAAAATTAATTAATTAATTTAAAAAGAATAATTAAGCTTGTTAAACAAAGAATTTTCCCTTTATAGAAGATATGTGTGTGAAAGTGTCAGAAAATATAAAGGTCCCCGCTAATAACAAAAACCTGTGCTTTTTGCCTATACCTCTGCCTCTTTCTCTGAATGTCCTCTCCCTTCTTTTCTGTTTTTTCCTGGTTTGCTTAATTTTCGATGCCTAACTGTCATTCCATACCTTCCATGACATCATCTGCTAAGCTTTTCCTTTTCCAAGTTCTTTGGCATCACTGGAATTTTGCTATGTGCCACTCAACTCTAATTTAATACTTTATTACATACCTGACTGTTAAATATTTTAATATATTTCTTAAGTGTGATTGTTAATTTTCATAGAAAAGTTTTATCTCACTAGTGAGAATTATTAGAGAATGGGGGCTGTAGCATGTATTTTTTGGGGGGGGAGCCCAGTAATTCAGTAAATACTTGACTCATTAACTCTATAGTAGCTTTGTCAGGCTTACAAGATAGTTGGTTGTTAGACCCATCAATTTTCACACAATATGCTAAACTCCAGTTATACTTTAGGCACACAAGTCACATACACTGATCATGAAAGGAGTCCAAACTCAGTCTATTTTCAGAAATAAAACCAATTCTATTACATTTTTCTTTGCATTTCTTTACTCCTTATGTTCTAATGGCATCAACCAGATAATCTTCCAATTTACTTCTAACAGTAACTGTCAGTCTCTATTTCTTTTAGCTGCTTACTTTTAGTGACTCCTTTCTCCTGTGACTAATTCTTCTATCCTGAAGTCCAGGGTCTTCAAAACCTTGAATAACATTTTGTGAAGTGTTGCTCTAAATCTTGATTTAAAAATATCCCTCCAGAGGAAGAAACAAATGGAAAACTGGCCAGATTCTCACGGATTATCTTTTGGAATGTATGAGTAGCTCAGTTAGATTACATCATATGTTGGTGTGGAAAGCATTTGTGGGTATGTATCCAAAAGAAACTGATATCTACATTTTTAAGAAATATCTGCATTCAAATGTTCATTGCAGCATTATTCACAACAGTCGAGATATGGAAACAACTCAAAAGTCCTTGGATGGACAAATGGATAAGAAAAAGAATAAAAACTGTTCCACACATATATAGTGGAATACTATTTGGCTATGAGAAGGAATGAAGCACTGATACACGCCACATTGTGGATGAACCTGGAGAACATTATGCTAAATGAAATGTCAGACAGAAAAGCAAACGCTGCATGATTTTCCTTATATGTGGAAACTAAAATAGTTAAACACACAGAAGTAGAGAGTAACATGGTATATTCCAAGGGTTAGGATAAGAAGAAAATGAGGAGATGTTGGCTAAAGGGTATGAAGTTTCAGTTATGCAGAATAAGTAAGCTCTGGATGCCTCTGTGCTAAGTTGCTTCAGTCGTGTCCAACTCTTTGCAACCCTATGGACCATAGCCCTCCAAGTTCTTCTGTGTATGGGATTCTCCAGGCAAGAATACTGGAGTGGGTTGCCATGCCCTCCTCCAAACTCTGGATATCTCTGTACAAACAGAGACTATGATGAACAACAACAATAATATACTTAAAATTTTGCTAAGAGGGTTGATCTAACGTGAAGAGTTTTTATTACAAAAGGAGGGGGAAAAAAAGCAAAAGAGGTAGGGAAAAACTTCTGGAAGTGATGGATAAGTTCATGGCATTGATATTGATGATGGTTTCATGGGTATAGGCTTATCCCCAAACACAGTAAGTTTTGTATACATTTAGTAACTACAGCTTTTTGTATGTCAAGCACACCTCAATAAAGCAGTTTTTAAAAAAGAAAGGAAGCAAGGACATATTCTTCTGTAAAATTGCTTAGGGTAAACATGGCTATTTATGAAAGAGTAGATGGGACAAAGACTGTGGGAGGAGGGCAGTTAACACATGAAGACACGTTATATTTATTTTTTCTGCAGTTCCGTTACTCAGATATGTTTGGACTGTTACTATCTTTGTAGGGGCAGAAATTCCTCAATTCTTAAGTCATCCATCCTACATATTCAAAATCACCCACATGTACCCCCCACCCAATGAACATGATTAGATGATCAGTGTTGCATTTAAGATCAAAAGAGTAATATTTAATTTTTATAGCCTCCATTAAATGATTGACTAGCACGAGTCTTGAAATTTTTCCTCTTGTCAGAATATAAATTCTACCATTAAAAGAAACTAATCTGTGGACCGCCTTGAGAGCCGTCAATAGAATTTTTTTTTTTAAGTAGAGTTAAAGAAAAGATGAGTCTCCTTAGAAACTGTTTTCTACCCAGTAGACTGCCTATGTACTTTGTCACTTTGCTTGGGGACCATCAATAGTTAAGTCAAAATCCAAAGTGTCTTTGCTGCAAATGAAGGTTAATGCCTTTGCAATGGAACTGATGAAGCATATGACAATGCATCAACCTCTCCATTGAAATAAATCCCGTGGCACTGATAGAGGAGCTTCACTTCCCCAGTAGGTTGGGGTCATTTATAATGGGTGAGTGAACTGTGTTCATCAGCCTGTCTGTGTTCATCAGCCTGCCAGGGGAGGGGCTGATCATTTCTGTTTGTTGACCTAAAACCTCTGGAGGTGAATACTCTGGCAGATCGAAAAGAACACTGAAAAATTAGCTGGAGCATAAATCTGTGCCACGGGTAACCAACACTGGACAGCAAGGGGACTGCTTCAACATGATCATGATTTATGGACTTGGCTAATATATGCACTTCACAGGATGTTTTTCCTCATGGAGAAACACATTTCAGTGCCTCTGCCCATTATCTTCTAAATTTCTCCTTTTTAAGTGGTGGGCCACTTCAAAATGATGATAAGGGCCACCTACATATTTTATAAAGTCATTATATGTAGGCAAAAAAAAGAACAAAACAGCTGGGGTCTGAGACTGGATGCTTTCTCCTTTGGTTTGGGATTCCAGTCCCCTGCATCCTATGTTGTTACCTGCACAATTGAATAGACCCCCAAAGGCTTGGATTTCCAGGAAGGGGCACTTAGTATGCAGCTGGCCTTTTCCCTCTGATGCCCACCTGCCGTAGGCAGTGACATTCCACACATTGGCTCCAGTGGGAGCGTGGTCTCATGCTGCTCCTGCAATCTGGACAAATAGATTGTTCAAAAAAACCATCAGTACTATCTCCTCACTGCTAACAAAACTGGCAGTTCTGGAGAAAAACCAGGAAGAGGAATGGCGAGGGAAGAATATCAGTCCTTACATGATGAAGCTTGGGAAATGTGGGCACGGGTATGGGACATGACTCCACAGGAGTGTTTGGCTATTCAGAGGAAGTACAGAAAGCTGACTTCAGTCTCCCGTGCAGTGGATAACATGCTGTTTCATTCACAGGTCCTTGAAGTTATTTAAATAAAACCGTATAAAGATAAAGTTGAGTGACTTCCCTGGAGGTCCAGTGGTTAAGATTCCTTACATCCACTGAAGGGAGTGTGGATTCCACCCCTGGTTGGGGAAATGCCTCTCAGGGCGGCCCAAAAAAAAAAAAGAAGTTGAATTGGCTTGTTTTTTCATGAAAAAAATCCTGAAGCTTTGATAAACAGCCCTTTCCCCTTTCTCTGTGGGTATTGTTATATGTGCTGAATCTCTTGAGGCAGCATTTTTAATTTCGCTGTAGAACCCTGCATAATTTTAAATGCTGGCAGGCATTTGAGCTGTGTAACTCATTGGTACTTAGGAACCACTAACTTCAGTCGCAGCCAAGGTAACATCTGCAAATTCTCTGGCTCTTGATTGATCAGTGTTTCATACTTCAATTTCTCTATTTTCAACAAGGGCCCATCCATATTAGAATTATAGTGTTGCAAGTGAGCTTGCTGATTTTCCGGTTAAATTCTCCTGACTTAGTTGAAGATATTGAGACTGAGAATGGGTCAGGATTTGCAAAGATCACTCATCTGTCTTGTGAGAAGCCACAACTTTGTCCCTCGTTTCCTGATTCTCAATCCAATGTTCTTTCCACAGAGCATGCTCTCAGATTTTTGTTTTAGCTTTTCAAGGGCATGTCAATGTTAGTACAATGTCAGGATGAAACAGGAAGCTCTGCATGCTACAGCTTAAAGTTACCTGATAGCTTGAGGAAGTCCACACATTAAACCAAAGAGAGGAGCAAAATTTCTTAAAATTCTGCTTAAACAGGTGGGCTGGGTCCTCACCATAATGAGCTTCATATGTCCTTCTGGTTTATTAATATCTTAATGGCGTAGGATCAGAGGAGACCAAGATAGAGTTTCTGTCTACAAACACTCTTCCATAGATGATATTCTAGAGTTTCCATAATGCATGTGTTCATACATATCAGTTTTGTGGGGAAGAGAAATGCAGAAATGCAGCATGCATGAAATAGGTGTAAAAGCCCTGGATGAGGGGCTGAGAACATGGAACCCAGACACCAATAAATAAAGACCTGATTAACATGGACTATGTACTCACTTGAATCCTAGGAAAAACCACTGAAGCCAGATCCAAGACAAGAGGAGAATAATAATGGCAGCCGGGAAGGACATTATAAACCATGATCCAAAGTTGATGCAACGGCAGTCAGGATAGCGCCTGTGTGAGAATACAGAAAAGTGTTCACGGGAAGAGTACAAGTGGAATCGCTTCTGACGGTCCGTGAGAAGCAGCACTTCCCGTCTTTCCTGCGATAGCAGCCAAGAAAGAAGATGTTGGGGCGGGGGGATATTCCCTACTAAATACAGGAGTTAGCTTTGCTCCTCATCTCTTGCTTCTGTCGCTGCATGGTTATTCATGCTTCTCACAAAAACAAGAGCAGATATGTTATGACTTTTGCTCCCTTTATTCCATCTTTAAGAAATTGTTTACCAAAGAACCTAGCACAGGACCTGATACTCATGGAGTTGCACAGGAAATAGGTACACATGGGTGTGTGTGTTTTATTTGTATTCAAATCATCAGTACATGAGTGAAGAAAGACAAACAAGCAGACCTGGGAACAGGTGAAAATTAGCTTAAGAGGACTACATGTGTCCATTACCATTTCATCTTGGGAGCTGACATCCCAGGACTTTGACCTGACCCACACTGTCCCTCAAAGCTGTTTTCCCCTCTTGTTTCTTCTGCCCCAAAGCAGCTACAACCATCTTATCAGACATATTCTAGACTTTTCTTCCTAGAATTAGACAGTGCTTTGGGGCTCAAATGGAATAAATCAGGACCAGATAAAAATAATTAAAAGTCCTGTGAAAAATATCAACTTTTCCATTAACTCTCTAGTTATTTTCAGCTTTCTAGCTCACATAATAAAACAGTAGCAAAAAAAAAAAAAAAAGTCAGGTACAAGCACAGTTTCTTTGGTAACCTCACATTCATTGTTTTGAAATGTAGTCTAAATTCTCATATAGTTATCTATTTTATGACTGTGGGGAAATGGAAATTCAAGAAACAGTTATCTTTAATTTTTCTTCTTGAAGCAGTAACACAGAGTCAGAAATGAGAAAAGTACAGAAAATAATATGGAATTAATAAAAAAAAAACACTGTTCACATATTTTTATTATGTTTGAAATCACAAAATGGAGAGAATGTAATAGAAATGCTAGATTTTCAGTATTTTTTTCTACTTAGATCACACTTTGTATTTTGCCACTCAGAAAAGATCATGTAAATAAATAGGATGTTTCATGCTACACACATCAACATAAGCCAAGTTTATTTATTTTAGAACACTGCTATTTTAGCGTGGTTCCTAAGAAATGCAAAGGCTGTTTAAAAAAACAAAATTAAGCTTTCAAAACTGCAGATTTCTCTTGTTGTCTGCTTCTATGAGCTGATCTCCCTGGGTCCTAGAATTAGCACTGGCAACTTGAGGATGACTTTATCTACCTTGAAGAGATCCTATGATTAGCTTATATAGTTATGCCATTGTTACTGCTATTGTTTCGTCACTAAGTCACTTCCACCTCTTAGCGACCGAATGGACTGGAGCCTGCCAGGTTCCTCTGTCCTTGGGATTTCTCAGGCAAGAATACTAGAGTGAGTGGCAATTTCCTCTTCTAGGGGATCTTCATCCAGAGATTGAACCCGCGTCTCCTGAGTCTCCTCTATTGGCAGGTGGATTCTTTCCCACTGAGTCACCTGGGAAGCTCAGTTGTGCCATTTGAAGGTGGCAAATGATAAGTAAAAAAAGATAAAGAATACATAAAATTGATGAATGTAAAAAATGCTTTACCAACTCTGAGGCTCTATAGAGAATTGTCTATTTTTTTAAAAAATGTGTTTTCAGTTGGAAAATAAGTGAGAAAAGGCTTAAGCTTATCTTTCATCAATTTACTAAACTTGGATTATAGGTCAGTGGCCTGTGTTATTTTGTTCAGCCTAAAGACAATGAGAAATGCTGCATGGATCAGGCTCCAAACAATGCCCCAAACCCAATTTCATTTTTCACCATCTGTAGCTCATACCTTGAAATCAGGCTGCTTTGTTCTCCCCACCCACTGCAGAGAATTCTGTGAGATTTGAGGGAAGTGGAGCTTTTCAGAACTTTTGCCTGGAGGGATAGGCCATTTAGAAAAATGAAAGTTTAAAAAAGCTAAACTCTGGGATTTTTTTTTCTTTTTTCTTCCTTTTTTTTGTTCGGTAGTAAGAAAGTAAACACTATGAGGTATAAATATTTTGAACGAAAATGGAATGAGTGGCACCCTAGAAGGGATTAGTTTCACAGTGGTGATTCTTTTCCCCCTTCCTTCATATTCCATAACAGGCTTCCCTGGTGGCTCAGAGGTAAAGAATCTGCCTGCTAATGTAGGAGATGCAGAGATATGGATTCAATCCCTGGGTCAGGAAGATCCCCTGGAAGATGAAATGGCAACCCACTCTAGTATTTTTGCTGGGAAATCCCATGGACAGAGGAGCCTGGAGGGCTCTAGTCTGTAGAGTAACAAGAGTTGAACATGACTGTGTGACTGAGCATGCATGCATGTATAGTCCATAAATGAAGGGACTACAAGTATCTGCCTAAAGCAAATAGAGATTTCTTCTATCATAAACCATGCTAACTACATTTAATTCTGATGGAATCCTTTTCTTTCACCTGGCAGTAGGTTTTGTGTCTATCATGCACTGGGTACTCTTGCAGCTACTGGGGATATAGCAGTGAATTAGATGGACACAGTTCAGATTCTCACAGTTTATATTAAATGAAGAACACAGGCAGAAAAACAGGTAAGCACATAATGAATTGGAAAATAAAACAGAATAGTGTGACAAAAAGAGATTAGGTGGAGGGAGAAATTTTACATAGCGTGACCAAAGGAAATGAAATTTGAGATGAGATCTAAATGGCAGGAAGGAGCTAGTCATGTAAATAACCGGGAAATAGTATTCCAGACACAGGAAATATCAAGTGCAAAGGCCCTGAGGTAGGAATGATTTGGGCATGTTTGAGGATTAGACAGAAGACCATTGTGGCTGTGTGTGGTGAGCTAAGTTCACAGTCACATGAAATAAAGTCCAAGAAGTAGCCACTAGGGGTCAGTTCATATACAGCCATGTAGGCCATCAGAAGGAATTTGGATTTTAATACTAAGGCAATTGGTCTTCCCTGGTGGCTCAGATGGTAAAGAATCTGCCTGCAATGCAGGAAGTCCAAGTTCAATCTCTGGGTCGGGAAGATACCTTGGAGAAGGGAATGACAACCCACTCCAGTATTCATGCCTGGAGAAATCCATGGACAGAGGAGTCCATGGGGTGCAATGAGTCAGACACAACTGAGCCACTAACACTTTCACTTTCACTAATGCAATTAGGAGTAATAGAAACATAGTAAGTAAGCTAGTGACATGATCTAATGTAAAGTCTATATAAATTTATGAATTTCATAAAACATGCTAGCTAGATGGATTGTGAAGATGGATGGTAACAAGAGTGGAAGCCAAGTGTAGTAGGTGGAGCTCCAAGATGACCCCCAAGAATCCTGCCCCTGGCATACATACTTGGTATATTCTTTTCCCCTTCTGTGTGGACAGACGTGTAAAGATGGTGAGATTTTATTTCTGAGGCTAACTTCTTTAATGGGTAGAGTGAAGAGAATTTGCAGAGGTTCCCATCAGTGGACTGACTCTGAGTTAATCAAAAGGGAGATTATCTTGGGAGGGCCTGACTTACTCAAGGGAACCCTTAAAAGAGAGTTGTTCCTGCTGGCTTCCAGATGCCAAAGGAAGGGGGCCATCTAGCAAGGATCTTGGGGTATCCTCTAGTTGCTGAGAGTGACTTTATGCCAACAGACTGCAATAAAATGGGCACCTCAGTGATTCAAACACAATGAATTGAATTCTGTCAACAACCTGGATGACCCTGTCCTGGGACTCTGAGCTTCTGTGGAGATCGCAGACCCCGTTGGCACCCTGACTTCAGCTGAGCAAAGGACCTGGCTAAACCGTGCCTAGATACCTGACCTACAGAAATGATGAGGTCATAAATTCCTGCTGTTTTTATTTGCTAAAGTTTATGGTAATCTGTAACATGGAATCTGTTAGAAGACCAAGGCAGGTTTGCAGAGGAGCAGGGAGATAAGTAGATTTTAGCTTCATTTAGATTGGTAGCAACATAGATGAAGAGAAGGCAGTGGGTTTTACAAATATTTGGCATACAGTGTAGGAAAAGGTACTATTCATTGACATGAATCTGAGGGAAGAGCAGGTTGGCGGCTTGGATGATGCTGTGAGGGTGTTCATGTGAGGTGCCCTTGAGCTTTCCTGGTGGCTCTGGTGGATAGTCAGTTAGATAGATGAGTCTGGAATTGAGAGAGCAGTTAGAGATGTGAAATTGATGGTTACCCACACACAGGTAGCTTTAGAAACCATGGAAATGGGTGTGTCAATTTCAGGAATCAGTGGAGATGAGTGGAAAAGGAAATACACCAGGGGCAAGTTAAGTCTTAGAGGTCAGGCAGAGGGGCAGGAATGAGTTAAGCACATTTAATTCTAACAAAATTCCTGTAGGCAGGTATTATATTTTTATTTTACACAGAAAACACAAAGTCTCAGAAGGTTAAGTGGATTGCTCAAGGTCACAGAGTGTACAATCAAGCTGGGTATTTAAACCTAGGAGGACTGTTGAAAACACAACCTCTCTTCTTTAAAGCCCAGTGTCCTCAATGTCCTCCCAAGTGAAAAGAGAAAACTCCACATATATTTCAAAATATCCATAAACTAGAGTACAGACTTGATGTTTTAAGGACATTTTAGAACCCCACAGGAATGATGGCATAGGAGAGACATGCTTTGACCTCGCATACGAGTATGTCAGTGTTGAAATTCAGGAAGACAGTGCTATAGATGCAGTTCTTAAGTCCAAGTACAAAATCATAAATAACGCTAATTAAATGCACAGCACTGATCTCAAAAGAATGTGTGTGAGTGTGGATATTTATTGCCTTGAAACAGATATTGGCCACTAAGGGCAAGATCAGCTGATATCCACGCTGATTAGAGTCCTTTTGATTAATGACTATTTTGATTATTTCTGAGTCAAAGCCACTTTTCAGATTTGCATTTATGTACTTCCAGAGGTTTCTTTTCAAATATTAATTACTTTTTATGCATGAGCCCGACTTAGATTTCTAACAGCAAGAGCAAAAGTTGAAGAAGCAGCAATGACAATGGCTGGGGTTATTGACATTTTCCTACCTGCCAGGCCCACTGCTAAGAGCCACGAATGCAGTATGCCATTTATTCTTCATCATAAAGCTGTATGTTCTAGTTTTGCCTCCCTTTTACAGATGGAAGAAACTTACATTTGTAGAAGTTAAGCTAATATATGGCAAAGTTGAATCTGAACCAACGTCTAAGTCTAAACTTTGCAATACCCAAATTTCTTCTGTACTATTTGCCAGAAAAATTCTTTCTTAGAAGCACATATTACGCTTTTCTGTAGGAGAAAATCATGGTGAGCTTTGAAAGTGGCTATTGCTAGGTAGCTGGTTTACCTTCTTCCTCTGTAATTAGCTAAGCAGATAGGTTAGGAAGGTGGGCTTTGAATTCAGAGCGCCTAGAAACATATCACTTGGTTTGTGAAGCAACAATAGTTATTATTTAACATATAATTAGCAACAGTGACTGTGCTAATCATTGATAATTCAACTTCCTTCCAAGCTGCTTTGTATACCCACACATTTCACAGCTGACGCCCACAAGCTGAATAATATACTTTGATAATCAGCAAGCTGTGAAATTTTACTTGTGATAATCTTGTATTCTTAATATGATAGATTGGCTTTTTGTGTTTAACTAATAGCTGGTATATTTCTTAAGTGATATCGATGCAGCAAAACTCCTCTGTTATGAAAGCAATAATTGTTCCTAATAATATTTCCTTTAATAACTTTATTTTAATATCAAAATATTATTCAGTTACTTAGATGATTCCCAGGAACAATCAGCACTTCATTCATGCCTTAGTTCAGTTCATCTTAACCAATGTTTATTGATCATCTACTTGTGTTCCTTGGGGGCTAAAAGAAGAAGATAATGATTATAATTCAATAATTCATGAAATGGTTTTCAAGCTTGCAGTCAGGTGTGCTGGTTATGGGTGTGCATGGATAAGACAAATTTATAGAAGTGTGAATATAGCTTTGATAAGAAGAGATGGGACTGGAATGTAAGTTTTGGAGTAACCGAACAGTTTCAAATGATACAGCATCCACACAAATAGAGAAAAGCTGGCAGAGTTGGAGGTCTTTAAAGAACCAGAGTAGGAAGAAGTGAGTTAATTACAGGGTGATATTTATTAACAATAATGTTAGGAAAGGAGGAGATTGGATGACAACTGGAAGAGTGTATCAGTGGAGCAGAAGGGTCAGGTAGAGAACACCGAGCAAGCAGGATTTCTTTAATGAGGAGCCAATAAAAATCCAAAGAATTTATAAGATTGTAACAGTAGGTACAGAAAACAAAGAATATTTCCATAATGCCTTATTCCAGGGGTAAGTCAAAAACTAATAGTGAATTAATCACAAGGGAGTCAGAATCTAGGTGCCACAGGTACTAGATTCAAAGATCAAGGATGCAAGGAATTTCATACCTTGTGGTTGACTTAGATAATTGGCTCAGTCTTATTAGTATTGTTCTGAAAATCACCTGCTAAGCTATATATCAGCTTAGGATGACAAGGGTTTCCCTGGTTCCTCAGTCGGTAAAGAACTTGTCTGCAGTGCGGGGGACCTGGGTTCGATCCCTGGATTGGGAAGATGCCCTGAAGGAGGGCATGGCAACCCACTCCAGTATTCTTGCCTGGAGAATCCCCTGGACAGAAGAGCCTGGGGGGTTACAGTCCATGGGCTCACAAAGAGTCGGACACAACTGAGCAACTTAGCACAAAGGGACGGTTCAGTCAAAATAGCCATGTTTTCAGCATTGCAACTCTTTCAAATAATTCTCATGAGTGCATGTTTATCTTTTATAAAAAGAAAGTGCAATGCTGCTGCTGCTGCTAAGTCGCTTCAGTCGTGTCCAACTCTGTGCAACCCCATGGACTGTAGCCTACCAGGCTCCTCCGCCCATGGGATTTTCCAGGCAAGAGTCCTGGAGTGGGGTGCCATTGCCTTCTCTGAGAAAAGTGCAATACTTGAATGCAAATACCAATGCAGTCTTTACTTGTCACTGGCAGCAAACTTGATTTTTAAAAATTTTGCCAACATGGCCCCCTCCCAGATGGTAGGAGAGGCAATGAGGCTGCAGAGCAAAAAGGGTACCAGGATTCAGGCCATCTGCCTTCACCTCCCAGTGCTTCCACTGACTGGTGATCATTGTTTAAACTCTTGGAGCCTTGGTTTCCTCATCTGTGAAACAAGGGTGTGTATATACATGATCTGAAATATTTCTATCTTCACTTGTCCCTTCTCATTACCACTCAGGAGCACACATCTTTCTTTTCCAAGACTGACATTTTTACCCTTGTTTCTATCCCATTCCACCTCCATTAATTGACTGTTAGCCAGTTAATAATTTTTCTCTCTCTCTCTTTCTTTTCCCCGCAAAACTCACATAGCTGTTTTTACTGTCTCCTTTGCCTGAGTGTAAAACTAAACTGATACCTCCCTTATTCTAAAGGAATACTCTGCCTCTGGTTACACCATGTTTGTTCTTTTTTTGTTGTTGTTAAACTTGAACAATCATTTAAACTAGCTGCCTTGTTCTCTCACTATGTCCTCACTCCTTCACTCTCTTTAGTCTGAATTCTGCCCCAGTCCCCGTAGTTCCCCTGCATCTGCCCTCCTGGAGGTCACTGATGAAAACTAAAAGCCTCTTTTCAGCCATCATCTTACCTGATCCTTCCACCACATTGCATGCTCCTGACTTATTCTCTGCTTGGAAAATGGTCTTCCCCTCCATCTGTCAAAATCCCACATGCTCCTGGTTCTCTAGCTACCTTGATTAACTTTTCTCATCTTCCTTTTTGTCAGTATTTCCTAAGAATCTTTCCATGTTTCAATTCTCTTTATCTTTTTTCTCCCTATATTTCCCTTGCTACACTCAAGATTTTAATTTCTATGTATATATATACACGTGTATATATATGTATATATGTATATATATCTTCCCTAATGGCTCAGCAGGTAAAGAATCTGCCTGCCATGCTGGAGACACAGGAGATGCAGGCTTGATCCCTAGGTCTGGAAGCTTCCCTGGAGAAGGAAATGGCAACCCACTCCAGTATTCTTGCCTGAAAAATCCCATGGATAGAGTAGCCTGGAAGGCTATAGTCCAAAGTGTCACAAAGAGTCAGACACAACTGAGCAACTAAGCACATACACACGTATATATAGTCCCAAATTTATAACTAATTGGAACAATGAATTTGTAAATGCCTGCTGAAAATCTCCTTGTGGATAGATTCTGAGCAGGTCACTTCACCATATCCAAAACAAAATTTATTTATTTCTCTAATGAATGTGCCTAGTCTTCTCTAGAACTTCATGAAATCACCATCTATTGACATATAGCCCTAGCGTCAAAATTCCCTAGAGTTGCCTTAACCCTTCCTTACCCTTATAAATCCTCATGCCTAGTCACTCACCACCTTCTGAGTGTACGGCACCCTGAGTCTAAATCCACCCGTCAGTTCATGACTCACCTGGCTGTGCCTCTCATCATTTGTCAACAAGTTGGTCATAGACTCCTAGCTGGTCTCCTGTCCCCAGATTCTTAGAATGCCAATCAATCTGCACACTGCTCTTAACTGTGCAAAGACATACACAGGCTATTCTACTACTTCCTGGAAAAACTGATTACAGAATTTATGACTTTGAGTTTATGGATTATTTGCATTCATTTCCTCCATAAGCATGGTGTTTACTGTTTACTTTGTTTAAGACTGAGCCAGGTTACACAGACAAATTTTCTCTAGTGATTAGAAGTACTGTGCACAACTAGAGTCTTCTTTAAAGACACATGTTCAAAAGTTTCTAGGGAGGTGATATTTTAGGAAGATAAACTTTGAGGTCTGACTGATCTTGATTTGGTCTGCAAACTGCCAAGCTAAACATCAAAAATTTCAACTCTACTAATAATAGCCAACATTTATACAGCACGTGCTTTATGTTAGGCACCATTCTAAGTGGTATTTATTTTATGTAAAACTTGAAACTATGAGAGAAAGAGAGAGAGATTATTATCCTCTTTTTTTTTTTCTGGCAAAATAACAGGCTTAAAGACATTAAGTTATTTGTCCAAGAGCTGGTATTTGAATATAGACATTTGAACCTCAGAGTCAATGCCTTTAATCACCACTGTATACCATTTCCACAGCAAGAATATAAGGGTTCATGTGCAGTATAATATATGCAATTCATCTGGCAAGGGCTCAATACTCATCATTTGTCACTTTACCTTCTTCTCGGTATGTCAAAAAACAAAAGTTATTCTGTTTTAAAATTGTTAATGGTTTCTGTATATGTATGTTTTGCCTAGGCAATGAGCTAGAATCTTCTTTCTGGTAGGTTTTATTTTTTGTATTCTTCAAAAGAGTACAAAACCATGCCTTGCACATTGTCAATTCTCAACAAATGTTTGTTGATTGACTGAGTGGATGAAGATCTGTTTTTATTTGCACAGGATAAAATTTAGGTTTCTCAGAACTTGTTCTTATTTTCCATATGTAAAAAAGAAAACAAAAGAGTACATGCATAAAACATAAATATATTTTATATTTAAGTAAGTAGATAAACAGTTAGATAAGGCTTTGAATGTATTATCCAGTTGCTGCCTCTCTTAGATTACTTGTAAGATAGCACCCTTTTTTAAGTGTCAAAGGCAGGAAATAATTGACTCTCAGGCTAGTGTACCCTTCAGAGTTTGGTAAGACCCAACATGAACTTATACAAAATAATCATTGGTATTGCTCAAAAAGATGGCAGAAAGTGTCAGGAGAAAAGGTGAGATTATTGTAGTGGCTTTGGAAATAAAGGATGATTTCTCTCTGGCTCCAAACATCTGAACATAGAACATAAACCTTTTTTTATTTCATGTAGTTTTAAGTTTCTGGAACTTTTCCCAATCAAATTGAATGCATTTCATTCCAATGTTGCTTTGGGTTGCTGTTGTATTTTTAGGGTCAATATTTAAGAAAACATTCATTAAATACTGAGTCTGTTTATTTACTATTTACTTTTTATTATACAAATTACTATATACTTTTTAAAGCTATTTACTTTTTATTGTTCAAATTCACAATGTAAGGGACTGAAAAGTAGAATTTTTAATTCAAGTGCCCTGACTGTATCCACGCTTCCCCATTTTCTGCACTGAAGGAACATCATAGCACTAACTTATATTCAGATTCATACATCTGCCCTCAACTATACATAAGGTTGTTTTGCCCCTTCTCTTTCAATATTTTCTATCAAGAAGGGATATTTTGAGTTTTCCAGTTTTCATATAACTCTTAATGCTAAAGAAAACTTGAAGGAAAAAAATCACTAAATTTCTAATTATATTTTAAGCATTTTCTAAAAAGAATGTTTTGGCCAAATTCCCATGATTAGGAGAATTATAAGATCAGACAATTAGGGAAAATAGTTACTGAATCATTTTGCTCCAAGTGCTACAATGCTCTCAATCTGTCATTGAAAAATGGATGAATACATTCAAAGAGTCCAGGGAACAGTTAAATAAAAGAAAGAAAATTTTGTTGATGCATCGGGTAAGAACACAAAGACCAAGGGCAAACTCAGTATGGTTATTTTGACGATATCAAGTAATTTCACAGGAATGGTGGAAACCAGCAGTTCTCTAACACCAACAAAGTAAAAAAAGTAAAAATAAAAACCTGGTCTAAATTTTAGAAAAGACTTATAGAGAGGACTGAGATGTAGAATCTCTTTCTTTGGGGGATTCATGAGAAAAGATAGAAGTCTAGCTTTCAGAAAGGGATTAAGTACATTTCCTGCCTTGAATTAGGAGATGCATTGAATAAATCCTTTCTGGCACTGGGAATTTCAGAAGTCTCTCACTTATAAACCAAATGTCTTTCTAAGGTTCTTTTCTAAGTCAGTCATTGGAGTACACATGATGGATGTATACTCATAGAATCAGTAAATGCACACGGTAGTCTGTGTTATGGACTTCCCTGGTGGCTCAGACAGTAAAGCGTCTGTCCACAATGCGGGAGACCTGGGTTCGATTCCTGGGTTGGGAAGATCCCCTGGAGAAGGTAATGGCATTCCACTCTAGGACTATTGCCTGGAAAATCCCATGGACAGAGGAGCCTGGTAGGCTACAGTCCATGGGGTCGCAAAGAGTCGGACACGACTGAGCAACTTCACTTCACTTCACTTCAGTCTGTGTTATATTGCCCCTAAACTGCTCTGTTAAGGTTGTTTTTTGTACATAAGTTCTCATTCTTTCCAGAATGGAGGGTGACATTTTTTGAATCTTTAATTTCTTGGAACATCTTGCAAATAACTCAGAAAGTTTACAGAGTCTGTGACTCTGCTTCCTACAGTGTGGTTTTCCCTGAATTTTTCTATGAAAAGGACTTAAATCTTGTTCCTGGGCATCGTCAACACTGCCCACCTTCTAGAAACTCTGACTATTATCTGTCCTTCATCCTTAGAATTATACCTTGGGTGTAGAACCAGGTTGAGCTCTCACAAGACACTGTGAACTTTCAAACTATTGTTTCAGTAATTCTTACATGCTGATAAGTCGCTTCAGTCGTGTCCGACTCTGTGCGACCCCATGGACTGCAGCCTACCAGGCTCCTCCATCCATGGGATTTTCCAGGCAAGAGTACTGGAGTGGGGTGCCATTGCCTTCTCCTAATTCTTACATAGTATCAAGTATTTTTACATAGTTTACTTCATTTAATTCTTACACTATTCATATGAACTGTGACTATTTTAGATGTGAGAAAATTAAGTCTTGGAAGAACTAATTATTATTGTGACTGAAAAGTGGAATTTTTAACTCCAGTGTCCTGTGTTCAAGAGTCTCAATTTTCTGCACTGAAGTAGCATCACACCACTCATTCAGATTCATATATCTGTCCTTAGAATACTTTATTACTGCTATTTTTTGTAATTGTCCAATTCTTCAAATTTTTTCAATCCCAACATCAAATCTTCTGTAATGAGCAATTCTGTTTACTACTCATCATTTAAGTTTAAATGTCAGTTGACAAACCCTACACAAATTGTCCCATGTAAACAATCCCTTTCACTTTAGGTAACTACCATTTGCAATACTATTTATAATAAAAAGTGTCTTCTGTGTTTTGAGACACAGGAGAGGTGGGCTCAATTCCTGGGTTGGGAAGATCCCCTGGAGGAGGAAATGGCAACCCACTCCGTATTCTTGCCTGAAAAATCCAATGGAGAAAGGAGCCTGCTGGGCTACAGTCCATGGGGTTGTGAGGTAGACATGACTGAGCAACTGGGAACCCAAGCACGAGTTTGGTGAGAGTGATCACCCGGGAGTTATTTTATCCAAGCTGACCTTGGAATCTACAAACACCTGTTAATTCACTGTGTCCTACATATCTAACTCTATTGGAAGGAGCAGAAGGGAGGTTTCTAGACCTATAGCAGTCCTGATGGGGAACAAAGGAGGGTGAACTCAACAGAGCTCTCTCTCTCTGGATTCTCTGAAACAGGTAAGAATAATTCTTATAATTTGTGTGCTGTCCATTTATCAAATCATCAACCCAATCATTTTACTTACATATTGAAATGCTCAGCGAAGATCAAGTTGGTAGAGGTACCAGTGATTGTTGTCAGTCCACCAATGGTAGAAGAATAAGCAATGCACAGACACATAAGTTTACACATCATGTGGTCCTTCTTTGTTCGATATTTGTTTCCAGAATTTGTGCCTGGATTCTGTTCAACAATAAAATGTACCATGAGAAGAGCTCTATTTGCGGTCATAAGAAGCAGTCATAGCATTTGTTATGGACTGAATATGTATGTCCATCCCACCCCCAAATTCATATGTTGAAGCCCTCATGCCCAATATGATGGTATTTGGAGACTGGGACTTTGGAAAGTAATGGGGTTAGAGGAGATCATCATGGTGGGGCCCTGGCATGATGCGATTAAAGTTCTTACAAGAGGAGACACCAAAGAGCTTGAGTTCTCTCTCTTTCTTTCTGCCACGTGAGACCACAGAGAGAAGGCAGCTGTCTGCAACCTAAGGAGACAGCTCTCATCAGACACTAATCTTGCTGATCTTGGATTTTCAGGTTCTAAACCTGGGAGAAACAAATTCCTGTTGTTTAAGTCACCCAGTCTATGGTATTTTGTCAGAGCAGCCCAGTAATGCAGCATTTATCTTTCCATCAACAGAAATGTTAACAAGAAAAAATACGTAACCACTGAAATACCTTTACATGGTTTCATTCACTCATCCTTCTTTCTTATTCCCGAGCCAGCTCTTACCTACTTTCCTCCCTTCTCACCAGTGCTCGCAAATCTTTCCAGGGTTTTCCCTCTGAAGTGGTGGCACATGGTCACTGAATTCCTAAATCTCTTTTGGGAGTGTTTCTCTTCTTTGGCACTTTAACTGGTCCTCTCCAGAGGCTACCACTACTTCTGAAATTGAATGTTTTCAACCCCTTCTACTTCAGCACTGAGAGATGGAGGAAGTGTCCTCTTTGTTCCCCACCCTCTTCCAGAACATTAATCTCCTACTGACATGAGAATAAATCAATTTTTCTTTAAGCTCATGTCATTTGGCTATCTCTTTCCCTGCCCATTCTTCTGAATAGGATGTTCTGATCTCCTGATCACCCACTGCTATCAATTAAGATGACATTCCCATCTGGCCCACAACACTCCTCCATCCTGAAAATCCTGTCAAGCATCTGGATAACTGGACCATCTTTATGAATACCCCTCAGAGATCCCAGCCCTACAGATTTTTTTTTTTTTAATCTCATTTCCAGAGACCTTCAATCTGCTCTTCCTCAGTCACCCTGTGCTCTAATTCCTGGACAACACATCTTCCAGTGAATCCATCTAAAAAAAAAATCACTATTTCTAATTTTTTTTTTTTTAAGGATAGAACTTAAGGTGCAAGACAAAAGCAACTTTATTCCTTCTCTCACCTGTGGCCCATTTAACACACTCTCTTGGTCTGATTGTTGCTATCCAGATTGTTGAAATCTGGAATAGAATCTGTAACTTTTCGTGTCACTTCATTTAGTCAAGAGTTTTCAGTCATGTTTAGCAAAAAAAAAAAAAAAAAAGCAACCTCATTTCATTAGCTGGAATGAAGAATCCTCTATTTAAAAAGTCCATTTTCACTGTCAAACTACACAAAAGAATTGCCTATTTCACCTTCTCCATTTCTTTAACCTTTCTAATCTGGCTTCTTTCTCTTCAATCAGCTCAACGTGCACTTGCTATGATTTTTTATAACCTCTATATTACAAACTCAGTAGCCATTGTTCATTTCCAGGCTTGCAGACTTCTCCTGTGCACACACACCAAGTCACTTCAATCATGTCTGACTCTTTGCAACACCGTGGACGGTAGCTCACGAAGCTCCTCTGCCCATGGGATTCTCCAGGTAAGAATCCTGGAATGGGTAGCCATTTTCTTCTCCAGGGGATCTTGCAGACCCAGGGACTGAACCTGTGTCTCCTGCATTGGCAGGCGGGTTCTTTACTACTAGCAACACCTGGAAAGTCCCTGGAGACTTCTCAGCAGCACCTAAAAGAGCTGATGACTCCTTCTCTCTGGAGAACTCGTCTTTGGGCTCTGATATTTCAGTCTTCTGGCTTTTCTTCTTCATCTCTGCCTGTTCCTCTGTCTCCCTTGCCTGTTCATTCTCCTTGATCTGTCCTTAAAACCGGAGTTTCCTGGGCTTCCCTGGTGGTTCAGTGGTAAGGAATCTGCCCACCAATGGGGGAGACTAGAGTTTGATCCCTGATCCGGGAGGATCGCACATGCCTCGGGGCAACTCAGCCCACTGGCCACAACTATTGAGCCTGTTGCTGTAAAGCCCGGGAACTGCAACTATGGACCCATGGGCTGCACCTACTGAAGCTCGGTGCCTCGAGCCTGTGCTCTGCAATAGAAGAAGCCACTGCAATAAGAATCCTGTGCAATGCAATGAAGAGGAGCCCCCACTTGCTGCAACTAGAGAATGACCCTCGCAGCAACAAAGACCAGCACAGCCAAAAACAAACAAAAAACCCCTGGAGTTTCCTGAAACCCTGTCACAGGTGCTTGCTTGTCTCTTCTTATAGTAAGATTTCTCCTTAGGGATTTTCATACATTTCACTGGTTTAATGAAAGAGAAAATCACACCACCTAACTTGTTTTCAGCCAGGCTTCTCCTTTTACTTATGAATCCAACAGACTGTCCAACATAATTTGAATGTCTCAGATAACACTCTGATCCCCAGATGGTCAAAGCCAAACTCATTCTCTCCTTCCTCAAATCCTCTTCTTCAGGATCATCTACAGAAGATAATAGCATTACCACCCCCATGATTACAAACACTTGGAGTGTGCTGAGTATATAAAAACACTGCTTTAAGTTAAAATCAAATAAATGCTTTAATTCACATTTTTCTTACAACATGAGAGCAGTACTGTCATTATCCGACTTTACATATGGAGATGTGAAGCACAGAGAGGCTGAGTGGCTTGCTTCTGGTCTCAGAGCCAGGAAATGGCAGACTTAAGTTTGGAGACCATGCAGTGCTCATACCACAGCACTCTCAGCCACTATACTACATTGCTTGTCCTTAACATTCTTCCTCATTCTCATCCCACTAAATTCTATCAATCGTATCTACTGAAAAATGTCTGGATTCTGCCGGTTTTTCCCATCTCCACTATTACTTGCTCTAAGTCATCATTATCTCTGATTTGGGTTATTGTAAGAGGAACCAGAGATCAAATTGCCAACATCCCTTGAATCACTGAAAAAGCAAGAGAATACCAGAAAAAAATCTACTTCTGCTTCATTGATTACACCAAAGCCTTTGACTGTGTGGATCACAACAAACTGTGGAAAATTCTGAAAGAGATGGGAATACAAGACCACCTGACCTGTCTCCTGAGAAATCTGTATGCAGAAATCTGTACAAAGCAGCAGTTAGAACTGGACATGAAACAACAGACTGGTTCCAAATCGGGAAAGGAGTATGTCAAGGCTGTATATTGTCACCCCGCTTATTTAACTTACATGAAAAGTACATCATAAGAAATGTTGGGCTGGATAAAGCACAAGCTGGAATCAAGGTTGCCAGGAGAAATATCAGTAACCTCAGATATGCAGATGACACCACCCTTATGGCAAAAGGTGAAGAAGAACTAAAGAGCGTCTTGATGAAAGTGAAAGACGAGAGTGAAAAAACTGGCTTAAAGCTCAACATTCAGAAAACTAAGATCATGGCATCTGGTCCCATCACTTCATGGCAAATAGATGGGGAAACAATGGAAACAGTGACAGACTTTATGTTTTGGGGCTCCAAAATCACTGCAGATGGTGACTGCTGCCATGAAATTAAAAGACACTTGCTCCTTGGAAAAAAAGCTATGACCAACCTAGACAGCATATTAAAGAACAGAGACATTACTTTGCCCACAAAGGTCCATCTAGTCAAAGCTATGTTTTTTCCAGTGGTCATGTATGGATGTGAGAGTTGGACTGTGAGGAAAGCTGAACGCTGAAAAATTGATGCTTTTGAACCGTGGCATTGGAGAAGACTCTTGAGAGTCCCTTGGACTGCAAGGAGATCCAACCAGTCCATCCTAAAGGAAATCAGTCCTGAATATTCATTGGAAGGACTGATGCTGAAGCTGAAACTCCAATACTTTGGCCACCTGACGTGAAGAACTGACTCACTGGAAAAGACCCTGACGCCTGAAAGATTGAAGGCGGGAGGAGAAGCTTGAAAAGATGATACTGTAGTAAGGTGCAAAGATTGAGGACCAGAGAGACAGTAGTAGAGAGCAATGGGCAGGAAAATAGAGCTCTTAAGAAAGTCTGAGATGAGCCACTAATTAAGACAATGATTGGTACAGAAACTCTAAAAAGGAGTAGGAAAGTCCTTAGCAAATTGATCTGCTCAAGACAGTAGTTTCAAGAGTGTTCGACCCTAATTTTAGAGTGTTTGACCCTAATCTTAAAATGATGTTGGAATAAGTCACTCTGGGTAGACAGTAAGATTCAGACCCTGAGAGTACATGTTTGCAGATTTATCTGAACTAATCACTACATTTATCTATGAGTGGAGCAGGAAGTTGTGTGTGTGTGTGTGAGGTATCTTTTCTTCGAAACTGGGAGAGGAAAAAAAATCCAAAGCAAAGAAGGAAGAAGCAAAGCATCTAGAGGGTGCAGCTGGAGACATTCAGGGATGAAGTGGGCAGAGGAAACCTCTTGCGCTGCTGACAAAGGACAGAGACAAGGATATATTGTGAGCAGGAAAGAGCTTACTTTATGTTTCTTGATGAGAGAAGTACAGGATATTAAATGTATACAATGATGTAGTTTTTTAAAAATAAAACATTTATCCACAAATACACAAAAGAAATTATACTGAAATGAAATATACCAAGATATGAGAGTGCCTGCTACTTTCTTGATACTGTTTCTATCTTCCACAATATAAAATAATTTTTTAATATATAAAAGAACCATAGAGTACAGATATTTAGAGATAAATGGTAGGTACAAAGACCTACATTTTCAGAACAAAATAAGTCTCAATGTGACATAACGGTCACAGCAGAAATGAAGCAGATTTCTGTGTATCTGAGTTTCCTTTCAGTGATTTCCCTTGTGTCATTTTGCCTTCCAGAACACACTTTTTATTTATGTGAGTTTTTTAACCTATACCCAAAACTTTACCTCTAATTACTTTTCATATTGCTTTCACAACAGCAACTGCATCCTAGTGTATTTTTATTCAATCCCAATTCTGTCATCATACATTTGTAGTTCCGACAATATATGACATCTAAGACCGACCTTGTGAGTATATCTTCTACAGCTTCTTTCAAGTAACTGAAAACATTTTGTCCAGGACATGACCAAATTCAGAATCCTAAGACACCGTGAAATGGGTAGTACTCCAGGGACATTTCAGAACAGAAATCCTGCAGGTGCCGATATGACTCACTATTGCCACCTGGTGGCAGTGATTGTGGATTCTGGAGGCATGTTATACACTGACCCCAGGTGCTATAATAATAAGGGAATCACTATGGACTATACCAGTCTCCACTGCTCTGTACAAAATAATTCAACTGGGTGAGTGTGGTATAAAAACATTACGGGTTATATTTATATTTAAATGTTTATGCAAGGCTAATTGCACAAAATATTAGTTCCTGCTAATCATTTTCTGCTTGTGAAAGTTTAAAATCTTCCAGCTCTTTTTGAACATTTTTTGCATTTTAGGGGCTTCCCTGGTGGATCAGACGGTAAAGCGTCTGCCTGCAATGCGGGAGACCTGGGTTAGATTGCTGGGTCGGGAAAATCCCCTGGAGAAGGAAATGGCAGTCCACTCCAGTACTCTTGCCTGCAAAATCCCATGGATGGAGGAGCCTGATAGGCTACAGTCCATGGGGTCGCAAAGAGTCGGACACGACTGAGTGACTTTACTTTTGCATTTTAATACTATTCCTGTGGTACCATTTCTCAGTTGAAGGTATTAGGGTTAAAATTCCACTATGTTACATGATGAGAATTAAGCTTTCTTTCACAGCCTCCTCCACTGAACACACTTAAGACTTCTCAAGTCTCCATCACCCTCCCATTATGGCTATCATAATTTTGCTTAGAGCAGAGTTCAGCATTCAGAATGTTGTCTAGAGATCTACTAACAACTGAGAAATCAGATATATATTACTTTTCTTGTTTTGTGTCCCCTGCTTACTTGATTAGTTTTCTAAGTGGATACCACTAAATCAGCCCCAAATATTCCCTGGTTATTTAAATGTTTTCTCTGAAAAAGAAAATGATGCGACACCTAATCTACAACAAAGTGATGTGAAAGCCGCTCAGTCGTGTCTGACTCTTTGTGACCCCATGGACCATACAGTCCCTGGAATTCTCTAGGCCAGAGTATTGAAGTGGGGAGCCTTTGCCTTCTCCAGGCATCTTCCCAACCCAGGGACTGAACCCACGGATTGAACCCAGGTCTCTGGCATTGCAGGCGGATATTTAGTCTACAACAACATTCTACCAATTCCATTGTCTTAGAAACATCTCTTCAGGGCTTTCCTGTCTGTCTTCAGTTCAGTTCGGTTCAGTCGCTCAGTCGTGTCCGACTCTTTGCGACCCCATGAATCGCAGCACGCCAGGCCTCCCTGTCCATCACCAACTCCCAGAGTTCACTCAGACTCACGTCCATTGAGCCAGTGATGCCATCCAGCCATCTCATCCTCAGCCGTCCCCTTCTTCTCCTGCCCCCAATCCCTCCCAGCATCAGAGTCTTTTCCAATGAGTCAACTCTTCACATGAGGTACCCAAAGTACTGGAGTTTCAGCTTTAGCATCATTCCTTCCAAAGAAATCCCAGGGTTGATGTCCTTCAGAATGGATTGGTTGGATCTCCTTGCAGTCCAAGGGACTCTCAAGAGTCTTCTCCAACACCACAGTTCAAACGCATCAATTCTTTGGCACTCAGCCTTCTTCACAGTCCAACTCTCACATCCATACATGACCACAGGAAAAACCATAGCCTTGACTAGACGGACCTAAGTCGGCAAAGTAATGTCTCTGCTTTTGAATATGCTATCCAGGTTGGTCATAACTTTTCTTCCAAGGAGTAAGCGTCTTTTAATTTCATGGCTGCAGTCACCATCTGCAGTGATTCTGGAGTCCCAAAAAATAAAGTCTGACACTGTTTCCACTGTTTCCCCATCTATTTCCCATGAAGTGATGGGACCAGATGCCATGATCTTCGTTTTCTGAATGTTGAGCTTTAAGCCAACTTTTTCACTCTCCTCTTTCACTTTCATCAAGAGGCTTTTTAGCTCCTCTTCACTTTCCGCCATAAGGGTGGTATCATCTGCATATCTGAGGTTATTGATATTTCTCCTGGCAATCTTGATTCCAGCTTGTGCTTCTTCCAGTCCAGCATTTCTCATGATGTACTCTGCATAGAAGTTAAATAAGCAGGGTGACAATATACAGCCTTGACATACTCCTTTTCCTATTTGAAACCAGTCCCTTCCATGTCCAGTTCTAACTGTTGCTTCCTGACCTGCATACAGATTTCTCAACAGGCAGGTCAGGTGGTCTGGTGTGCCTATCTCTTTCAGAATTTTCCACAGTTTATTGTGATCCACACAGTCAAAGGCTTTGGCGTAGTCAATAAAGCAGAAATAGATGTTTTTCTGGAACTCTCTTGCTATTTCCATGCGGATGTTGGCAATTTGATCTCTGGTTCCTCTGCCTTTTCTAAAACCTTACATCTAGTCATTTTCTTCCTCTAGACCTGCCAGGAGCTATCTAGACTTAAGTCTACCCTCTTCCTTCATTGATAGTTCGACTGGGTATTGATTTCTAGGTTGAAAACAATGTTACTTAGATTTTTGAAGGCATTCTCCCCTGACTGCCTGTGAGTTTCCAGGGTTGCTCTAAAGAAGTCTTCTGTTATTCATGTTGTTTATCCAAAGGAATTGGTTTTTCTCTCTTTCTGGAAACTCTTAGGGTCTTCTCCTCATTCACTGTATTCTGAACTCTCAGTGTCCTTCCCTATGTGTATCTGTCCCATCCATCTTGCTGGTACCCAGTGTGAGCTTGTCATAAAAATTATATTTTTCCATTATGGAAGTTTTCTTGAATTTTGATAGAATCTTCTCTGTTTTCTCTACTCTTTTTCTGAAACTCCTATCTTTTCTCTTCTTGCTTATTCCTTTTATACTAAAGTTTCTACTTATATTTCATATCTTTACATTGTATTTAGTATTTTATAAATTTATTTCCTATTTTACTTATATATGTTCTGCTTCTTGTTCCTCTATTATAGAATGTCCTTCATATTTCACAAATGCAGATTCTTTGCTTCCCTCTCTGAATATATTAACGATAGCTTCTTTTCTTGTGTTTTCATCTTTTTGCACAGTCTGTTTCCTGCAAGTTTCTGTTTTCCTTTTCTTTGTTTAAGTTTCTTCCTTCCATGCCTGAGGCTGTCTTCAGATATCCAGGAACTTTGGTGCTTTGCTCATATTTAAAGCAGTGAAAAGCTGGCTGGAATCCTTGTACATGTGCTTTGAGATTTGTTGGTGAATGTGGGCTCATATCTAGTATCATATGATTGGGGCTTTTTTGGGAGAAAACCCAATGCTATATATTTTCATCTTTTCTCTTATACTGGCTGCATTACCCAGAGAAAAACCTCCCTGGCCTCTTGCCTACTGACACAAGGAGGGAATAGTTCCAGTTATTGGGGCTAGCAGGGTGGAAGGCAGGGTTCTCACCATTCAACATATAAATGGTCAGTCTGTATCTCTGTTTTCATCATGAAATTATCCTTGATTCGGAACTGCATCAAGTTCTCCTTATCCTCTGTGTCACCTGTCTAAAGATTATACTTCTGTTTGGTGGAGGAGGAACAGCTGCATCCATGGAGACTTGGGGGAGAAACTTGTATATTTAACCATTTCTTAAACAATTTTTTAAGTACCTTCACTTTTCAACATTTTAAAAACTTTGAGGGCTACTGGTAGGTAAATTAGGTTGCTTATTTTCTTTCCTCACTGTTGACTAGAATTTCACTTTCATTGACTAACTGAGGCATTTCCCACCTAGTCTTTAACTTTCCATGTTTTAAAGTGATTTTGCTGTCATTTTCTCACTTGACATTTTTATAATTGTGACTTCACTTTAAAAAGTCTATTCTTTTTTTTTAAATGAAGATTCAGGATAGAGTGAAGGTAAATGGACCTATTTAATCTGCCATCTTATTGGAAGATGTAATATTTCTCTTTTAACTTTAAAACACAAGTGAATAAATGATTCTTGACTAATAACTCTTGCACAGATTGACCTTTGTGGCTTGACGGCATCCACACTGGGGGATGATGGAGAAAACAGGGAAAGGAGAAGAAAGCTCCAGAGTGCATAGAGAGAGTGACAGTAGGGCCATGCGACCCTGTTCACTCTTGCCCTGTTCACGCTTGACGTGTTGAGTTTATATGGTCTTGGTTAAGAGGATAACAAATTATCCTTTCTAGCTTTAATTCAACCAGTCCTTCCACGATGTGCTTCTGGCTTTAAGTGATTTCTACAGGAAGTTACTTAAAAAAAAAAACCTAGAATGAAGACAACATAAGAAAATGTAAGAGGACATCCTTCTCCTATTCTTGATGTAAACTCTTCATGAAGATCTGGTGAGGATATAATTAGCAATAACCTGAAGGACTCAGAAGAGCTGGTAACAAATTTGAAGTGATCAGTAAGATTCCTTGAATGAGGATTTCTATCCACTATAGTTAATAAAGAATTATGATGCATAGTATGAATCAGGATATTAGTTTATACATTAATAGTAATAGTGTAGTAAATAGGTATTTAAAATTTAGCACAAAAAACTGGACTTTTCATAAAAATTCTGTTTTCATCAATGCTGAAAATCAATTAAATCCATTATTTATTTTACAAAATGTTTTATCCTATTAAGTATTTAGAAGCTTCCTTTGTAATTTCTTAGTGAAGAACAAAAAACCAAAACATACATGCTATTGCAAAAAAAGATTCTGTTCTTTAATAGTGGTTAAAAATGACTGAAATAATATATAAATAACATAGCAGCACAGGACATCAGTACAAGTGTGTGTGTGTGTGTGTGTGTGTGTGTGTGTGTGCCTGTGTCTGTGTAGGATTATATACAAAGAACAAACAGATAACAACTGCAAAATAATGCAGGAAAGAGAGATGGAAAGAATAAGTACTTGAAAAACAGAAATCTGGCACTAAAAATTACTCTAAACTTATAAAGTCACAGAAAGTTCAAGTGGATCAATCTTGTCAGGCAAAAATTTCTAACCTGAATAAAAATGCAAAAGCCAACAATATGCTTTTTATAAAAGAAACATCTAAAGTATAAGGAGATAGAACTATTGAAACTGAAAGGACAGAACTAATGCCAAGTAAACACTAGCTTAAACAAAGCTAGTATTGCTATTACACTTTCATCAGACAAACGCTGATTCCAAAATATTACCATTGATTAAAAGGGACAGGCAAAATGGTAAAAGCATTACTTAGCCAGGAATATATAAATATTCTAAACTGATAGGGATGTAATAACATAATTTAAAATTATACAGAAACCAACACTGACAGATCAGGAGACAACAGACATATTCACATCATAGAGGGAGATGTTAACAAAACAGCTGCATTCATTGCTGGCTAACCAGACAAAAATTGTTAGGTCACAGACAACTTGAAAATCACAACTGGCAAACTTGATCTAAAAGGCTTAGAAAATACTGCACCCAATATGTTGAAAATATGCAGTTCTTTTTAAGTAAAATGAAATATTTATCAAAATTGGCCATGGCTAGGCCACAAATCTGCCTCAGCAAGTTTAGAAGAACTGATGTCCTACAGACAAGCTTTTGACCACAGGGAATTTATGTTAGAAATAAACAACAAAACAGGAAGTAGCTACAAAGTAGCTATAAACGTTCATTTATTTCAAAATTTAAAACATACATCTAAGCAGCCCATGGATCAAAGACTAGTATAACGGAAATCAGAAGATACAAAAAACTGAAAAATATAGAATACAAGTAAAGTGGAAGAAATGGAAGAAAATTTGTCTCCTCAAATTTTTACTTTGGAAAAGAAGAAAAAGTTCAAACAAATAATGCAAATTTATATTTTAAAATTAGCGAAACTAAATGGAAAGATGAAGTAGACAGAACAAAGTAATAAAAAGAAGAAACTAATAATGTAGAACATGAAATAGGATCAAAAGAGCCAAAAGTTGGTTCTTTGGCAGACTTATAAAATGTACACTTTTGGAAAAAATATTCCAATAGTAGGAATAAAAAGATATGCAACTAAAAATACTATAGAAATTAAATAGGTAATAAGAGAATATTAAAAACAACGTGCAACTAAATTTGAGAGGGAATGCATAAGTTCCTAGAAAAATACAACTAAAACTCAAGGAGAAATTAGAAATGTGAATAATTCTAAACCCAGAAAAGTAATGGAAGAATTGCTAAGTATATGTCTGTTATGCCTTTTGCATTCTCCTTTCTGTTTCCCAGTAGCTGGAACAGAAAATGGATAGAGGGCGATGAGGCAGCCATCTTGAACCCTGAGGCAGCTATCAAGTGCTGATGATGGCAGCGCAAGAACAGAAACAGTTAAAGTCATCGTGATGGTGAAACTGTTATACCAGCCTATTTCTGTCTTATTAAAACTATCATTATTTGGGGTGTTTGTTGAGATGAAAAAGTAATTAATAGAAGTGGTGATACTGAAAAGAAAACAAGAAAATGATTAACTTGAAATTCTGGAGACTGTGGCTACCTCCATAAGGGGCTGGATATGATTGTGTGAGGAAAGGAGATGGAATCAAAGAAGAGCTCATGGGGACTTTTAGAAATTGTTATGTCCTTATTCTTAAGCTAGGGCATTGGTATAAACCATTTTATCATCTTCTTTAAAATTTTTGTTACATTCTTTAAATATGTATATATTAAAGTATTTCACAATCAAGATACTTGAAAAACAATTTGGGGACAAAATAAATGTATCCTTTTGTTAGGAAATGTCATTGGACTATGAAAAGAAAAATATTGTTGAGAATTTTAGGAGACAAAACAAACACAGAATAAATTATATGGGAGGTTTATTTTATGGAGGTTTATTGTACACTTAGGGGAAAGTACAGTTGCTTCCAACATGGCTAAGCTCATGTTACTTGCTAGATAATATTTCCACAATATAAAAGGTGAAGAGCCACATTTTTGTGGTTCAAAATTAAAAGCTATATAGAAAAAAATGCACTGTCAATAGCAAATTATTTCTTTAATAACAAAATGTTTTGTGGAAACCCAGCTAAGTAAACCAATGGAGCCCAGCCAGGGTTTTGACTACAATAAACATTAAAATCTTGAGTGAGGTTGTGCTTACAGGCTGCTGCTATGATTCTTTTTTTTTTTATGAATGTCTAAATAAATTATTTATTCAGAAGCGAAATTACCTCACCACCTGTTGTTCATTGTTGTTAGTCTCTCAGGTGTATCCAACTCTTCTATGACCCCATGGACTGTAGGCCATCAGGCTCCTCTGTCCATGGGATTTCCCAGGCAAGAATACTGGAGTGGGTTGCCATTTCCTCCTCCAGAGGATCTTCCAGACCCAGGGATTGAGTCTACATCTTTGAGTCTCCTGCATTGCAGGCAGATTCTTTACCACTAAGCCACCAGGAAAGTACCACCTGCATGGTGAATCCCAGTACCTGAATCAGCACCATCTGAATCCCAGTATATGTCAGAAATATCATCCCTTGTTCTGATTTAATACCATTGATAATGAGGCTTCCAAATTCTCAATTGAATGGCATGAGTTCTCATAAATTGGATTAGTGAGTAGGATAGTTATAATGTCTTTTATTTATTATTTTTTTTCAAAAGCAGAGAAAGATATATATTTAATATATAAAAGAAAAAGCTAAATCTGACATAATTATATTCTTAAAAACATTCCATTTATTTACAGATGTATAAAAAGGCGAATTATTGGTTTACTGAGATCATGCTTCTTATAGTTAGGGTGAGAGCTCACTATCCTCCCAATTCCTCAACTCTTCACTCAACTACATCTTTCATAGTCACACATGAATTTTCATAGATCAGTTTCTCCTGGGATAAAAAAGTTTAAAGGGTTGGAGTTTTTGGAGATCTTTAGATTTCTTTCAAGACTGTAGGATTGTTCTTAAGACTGAGCCCTCCTCAAATTAGCCCTAACAACTCCCTATTTCTAAGAGGTCTTTTAAAACTTCAACTTCATCTTGTGTTCCTAGAGGTGCAGAAAACTGCCAAGTTAAAAAAAAAACAAGTAAAATGTATAAACTTTCAGCTATGAATAAGGACTGAGAAGCCATTGACTAGGCATGGTGACTAGAGTTGACATCACTACACTCAACAATTGAAATTTGCCAGGAGTAGAACTAAAATGCTCTCAAAAAAGAGAGAAAAAGATAAATATGTGAGGCAATCAATATGCCAATCAAGCAGGTAGGGGAAACCATTTCACCATGAATAGCTCTTAAAATCACCAATGGATACTTTAAATATCTTATGATCTTTTTCAACATTATTGAGGTATAACTGACAAATAAAATCATAGGATATTTAAAAGTGTACATCATGGTGATCTGATCTACATATGCATTATGAAAAGATTATTCCCACCCAGCCCTTAAATACTTCACTTACAGCATGTGTCCCTCCCGCCTTCCTCTCTCTCTCTTTCATTGGTGACACATTCAAGTATCAGTCCCCTAACCAATCTCAACCATACAGTAATATTATCACCTCTAGTCCCCATGTTTTATATTAGGTCCTCTGACCTTATTTATGTTATAGCCAAATGCTTGTACCCTATTGCTAATATCTCCCTGTTTACCCACTCCCACCCCCTGGCTCCTGAGAACCAGTTTTCTATTCTTTATTTCTATGAGTTTTACTTTTATTTTCAAGATTCAATACATAAATGAAAGCATGCAGTATTCGTCTTTCTATGCCTGGCTTATTTTACTTAGCATACTGCACTCAAGGTTTATCCATGTAATTGGAATGGCAGAATTGCCTTTTATTTTTTCTCATGGCTTAATAATATACCATGGTATATGCACACCACATCTTCTTAATCCATTCATTTATTTTTTCCATATTTTGGCTATTGTGACTAATGCTACAGTGTGAGTGCAGATATCTCTTCAAGATCCTGTTTTCATTTCCTTTGAATATATACCCTGTAGTGGGATTGCTAGATCCTGTGTTAGTATTTTGATCCATTGGTTTCTATAGTGGTTGCGCCAATTTACATTCCCACCAACAATCCATAGGGGCTCCCTTTTCTTCAACAACCCTTGTTATCTCTTGCCTTTTGGTGATGCTGTGATTCCTAAAGGGTATGTAATAGCCTTTCTCTCTCTCTCTTTCTGCTCACATCTTTATAACCTGCAGAATTTGGCTGGATGAGTAAAGGAAATCCATACTAGGTTGTGTCAAGTGAGCTCTCAGTGGTGCTAAAACTTGGCTTTGCTGGCCAACTATCTTCGCCTGGTCTAGGAAAAGGGAAAAGCAATTTAGAACTTTTATTTGTAGCACCTACCTGATCTAATTTAAAATGCCATTTCTGCATTTGATCTAGGGGCCAGATATTCTAGAATTGATATCTCCCTACTTGGCAGAAATAACACCCCTAGTCCATGATATTATGAACCATGCTTATCACTTTTATAGGGTCCTTAGAATTCTTGGAGAATATTAGAGAGTGCTGTTTTATAGAATTCGATTTTGAATAATAAGGATTTCACCACCAAACTAAACAACATCTAATTAAAAGCAACATTCAATTTGTTCAAGGAAATTTTCCTTTGGACTTTTCCTTTTGGGGAAACTACAAATTATATAAGATGAATGGAAAACAATTATTTTAGGCCTCTCATTAAAAACATACTGAATTTCCAATTCCTTTCATTCAAAGACGCCTGGAGGTTTAGAAATTGAGCTAGTGTAAAAATCTGAGATATTTCTTTGATTAATACCCGTGCTTGAAAGAAGGAAAAAACATAGCAACTTGATTCTCCCTTTAGTTTGTAAAAATTGATTTCCAGATACCTGAAATTCATTTCTTATGGAAATAATATGAGTGATGATTGGTCTCCCAACTGCTCCACTGGAAGCTGACAAATTATTCCCTCATATATGTCAGTGTCTTTTGGCCTCTTCCTTTCTTCTTGTTCCTTTTCTTCTCTAATAATATTTCAGCAACTTTTGGAGTAAAAAGAATTTATGGGCTAAATACCTACCTATCATTTTTATTCTGGGCATGAGTAGGGAGCTCTGCTAATGTTTGGGCCATTGTCTATGGTGAAAAGGGAACACTGTGAGTCTTTTTCATGTATGCAGCTCAGATAGGAGTGAGACTCAGATAGGAGTGCTCCTGAATCATTTCTGGAATCTGAGGAACTGGTGAATATCCATCAGCTTCAAAACCAACATATAATCGTCACCATTGGTGGCTTGCTGTAGCAGCAGCAATAGGAAAATTACCATCAAATTATCATTATCATCTATACCAATACTTTGCAATTCTAATAAGAATTTTAAGACTGATAACGTTTACAAAGAACTCATACAACTCACTAGCAAAAACAACCAACCAATTGAACAAGAAAACAGAATAACCTCCCAGACAATCCAACTGAAAAACAGGCAAAGGAACTGAAAAGACAAGTTCTTAAAGAAGACATCCAAGTGGTCAGCATGAAAAGGCGCTTAACATCACTAATCGTCAGAGGAATACAAATCAGAAGCACGTGAGTTATCATCTCACACCTGTTGAAATGGCAATCATTATAGTAGCTTTGGGCTAAGTGAAATAAGTCGGGCAGGGAAAGACAAATACTGCATGGTATCACTTTTACAGGGGCTTCCCTGGAGGCTCAGTGATAAAGAATCTGCCTGCCAGTGCAGGAGATGTGGGTTCGATTGCTGGGCTGGGAAGATCCCCTGGAGAAGGAAATGGCAACCTGCTCCAATATTCTTGCCTGGGAAATCCCATGAACAGAGGAGCCTGGTGGGACAAAGTCCAGGGGGTAGCAAAAGAGTCAGACAGGACTTAGTGACTAAACAACAACAACAGTCATTGATATGGGAAATCCATAAAAGCTGAATGCATAGAATGGAGAGTAGAGTGTTGCTTACCATGGGTTAGAGGGGAGAGCAGGGGATGGGATGGGGAGATAAAGGTTAAAGGGTACCTGCTTCCAGTTTTAAGATGAATAAGTTCCAGGTATCTAATGCAGGATTATTATAATTAATAACATTATATACATTAGTTGAAAGTTGCTGAGAGTAAACTTTGAACGTTTACACTGCAATAAATGGTAATTATGTAATATGATGGAGGTGTTAAATAAAGCTATGGTGGTAATCACTTTTCAATATGTAGGTGTATCAAATCAACACGTTGGTGATTCAAATGTGTAAAAACATGGCAAAATGGTATAAATTACCAAAATACTGTATGCCCTTTTGTCTCTTCTTTTTCTTCTTTGAAATTTATTTTAAACCATCCTCTCTCAAAAAGAGTAATATTTGGATCTTTTTTGACTCGCAGTTCACATTCAAAGCCAGACCACACAGGATTTAATTTAATTCAATAAAATGTCTTATTTACTTGATGAAAAAAGCAGAAGGCTGAAACATTATGAATATAAATATTCCTTCCATTTTATAGCTAGATTAAGTGGATGCAGATTCTCCCACATAATCAGTTAATCTTAAATTATCCAGTTTAAATCTGGCAAAGAACAGGTGCAATTTATTATAATTATAACAACATGTTATAATAATCTACTATGTTTATATCTGAGATTTGTAATTGTCAAAAATAAAAATCTATCTTAAATGTACAGTATGTAAAAAATATTTTTATGTGACCCCCTCTAAATAGAACTTTATTAGAGCAAAAAGTTATCTCTTAATTTTTCTTTTACACCAAGCTAAAATTTTATGTATGAAGTTATAGAACTTCATTGTTCAAAGGCCTAGCTCTTCTCTACCAAACTCAGAACTTATTATCTTTACTGCCTAAAATAGACCCCAGTTATCTCACATTTCCCTGTTGAAAACTTATTCCTCCCTCAGTGGCATCAGAAACCTTCTTCTATCTAGCTTTCTGTAGCAGAGGCATCTTCCATGCTTTTATCACTCTCATCCACAGAGTCATACTAATCAGAAAGTCCAGTTAGGCCCATACCCTCTGTCCTTCACTTTGTTATCACAGTAAGCTTCTCAAAGGGCAGTTTACCACAACCCCTCCTAGCTTCAAAGCTCTCCATTTCCCTTAAGATAAACCAGGATCCTTTGCATGGCACGAACTACTATTTTTCACCTGGCCCAACCTCTCCAAACATTTCACTTTCCACAGCTCATCCCTGGCACCTGCACTGGACATGCTTTCTGAAACATCCCCTCTCTCTACATTTTGGGGTCTTTGAATTTTATGTATTCTCTGATTGCATGCCCTCTTCCTTCTTCATTCCTTCATTAATTAGCCAAGATAATTATCTGTTGAATACTTACTCTCTGTCAAGCAGTGGAATGCGGTAGGGTGTTGAATGGGGAGCCATTAGGCCTGGTCCTTGCACACATGGAGGGCGCATATCTCTGACTGTGAGTGCCAACTTCCCTCCAGACTCAGATTTCTTGACCTCACATTCTCTCTTGGCAATATTCCCAGACTGAGCTAGTTGTTCCAGCTTCTGGGAGATCTGGTCTCTGTGTGCACCTTTGGTATGGTATTTATGTCACAGTTTTTTTTTTTTTTTTAAAGTCCATCTTCCCCATTAGACCCTGAGTTGCTCATGGTAAAGAGGAGGTCTTTTCATCCATAGACTTTCCTACCATGCCTGGGACAGTGCTGGATAACCAGTCCATTGGAAGGGTCTTGATCTCAAATTTAAGCATCACACCAGAAAACTGGGTTTCTAAAGATGACCACAAGAGAGTTACCAAGTGAGTGCAAGTATACCCAACAGTTTTTAAAGCTCATTTCTGTTGCATTTTTCTGTAATACACCTGGCAGACTGCTGATTTTCTATGTCCTAAAAGAATTATTTCCCTCCCTAAAGGTGATAATATTTTCAGAAATATGTATTCAATTCTCATCTTAAAAACCCTTAAGTACACTGTAGCTAGTGGTTTAAAACTTATCACTACATTAGTTTTCTCTTTACATAAAAATCACTCTTTCCTTAAAGATTTCTGTAAATAACAAGACGGTTTTCTTTTTCCTTTTCAGTTGCATGCTGATGCATTATAGCCTGAGGAAGGAACATATGCCCAACTCTCATATTTCTAATGTCATGGTTACCATAGGACTATTTCTGTGCAGGTTTACTTTTCAGTGGTCTTGAGATATATTTCTCCCAATAAAACCTAGTATAGTATTTTTATATTGATTTATTCTGGGAAAATGAATTCTATGGGATAGTTTACAAAAGGCTTCTTCCTTCCTTTAATAGCCAGAATGGCTACAGCAGTCCCTCCATCTTCATTTGATGGTAGCAGCTTATGAATTCTACTAGAATTTATTGGCAAGGAGGATACTAAAGATAACTGGATTGTAATTATATGAATAGGAGTTGCTGTAAGTTCATAACATGGAAGTAATAGAATGTGCTTAATAAAAAGGCAGCAAGATTTTGATAAGAAAATGAAACAATATTCTGAAGCTAGCATTATATTTCTTTAAATTACATATGCAAACTGCCATCACTATGGTATCTGTTAAAAAGGAAAAATGATACTGATTTCAAAGCCTAAAACTTTTTCTATGAGGATTTTTATTTCAGTCCATCCATGAAGGCTTATCAAACCATCACACCATGCTTTGACATAGGTAAGTAAAGTAATTCATAGACAAGGAAGCAAGTAACAGATTTTAAAATGCATACATATCTAACTGCAGATCTAATATAATTTCATGTATAATTATTTAGAGAGAATCAAATTTAATGTACCTTTTCCAGCTCCATCTTGCTTGAAATTTTCCCTGCATCATTACTGTATCTGAAAAATAAATTGACCCAGTTTATAATTTCATTAAAATATAATTCTGAAAATCCTAATCAAAATAATATTCTTTACCCTGGAACTGGTTTTGTTTTCTCTTTTCTCTCATTTGCTTCTTGTCCGTTAATACTTTCTGCAAAACATTAAATAGAAAAAAAATTAAAATGAAGGATTATCAGTGTATGTGTGTTTGTGTGAAGGTGGAAGCATTATGAGAGGCTGAAAATAAACAAATTCGCTTTGTACTGACATAACCTTTATCATAATAAAGTGTTTTACAAACATCAATATCCTCCCAACATTTTTCTCACTGCATCAAAGCAGTTTATCAGAACCAGAAATAACCAAGGTAGAATGTGATGCTGTCTCCAAATAGAATACAGGAATTAAAGGTTCACAGATTATGCAGGGAAGTCATTTCAGGGTAAAAGAGTAACCTGAGTCTACTGATAAAGACATAAAAGGGAGTTCTATCAGATTGGTTGAAGCATAGATAAGGCATTCTTTTTCTTTCCCTTTTGTCAGAGAATGTAAATTCAACCATTAATTGAAGGTAAAATATTTGGGTAATATAATTCCCTTGTATAAATACTGGGAAATAGAGGTAGAGTAAGGTTGAATTCATATCATGCCTGTATGGATAATTAATTCAAAATATAATCCTTGAGTTTATCCCATTGCCCAAATAGCTAGATCCCACCGTGGCCAAAACAAATGTGATACCATCTATTTCCAGTGCCTGGTTGGTAGATCCACTGAAATAAGTCATCTGAGTAGCCTCCACCTCTGCTTCTGCACTGATGACCTGCTGGGCCACAGCCTCCACAATGGGCATCACCATGGCAGCAGTAGAGGTGTTGCTAAGCCACATCGACAGGAAGGCGGTACTGCTCATGAACCCCAAGGACAGCCTGAAACAAGAGGGCCTTCAGTATGAACTGTGCTCTCTAGCTTCACCAGCTCTGTAGTACTTACCTGTAAAGGATGTTATTTGTGAGTTGAGAATTCATTTTTACAAAACATAAAGACAATTAAGGTTTCACGCAGGTAAAGAACTCTGAGAACAGGATAGACAGGTAGGAATCCAAATGGCACATGTAAGACAGGACTTATTACAAGGTTTGTCTCCCTGGAAACTGTAAGAGGCTTCTCTTCAAAACCAGAAAAAAAGGATACAATTTATAATCAAACTGCAAGTCGGTAAATGGTGTAAGAGCTTATAATATTACACCAATATTCAAATGCCCTTTAAAGATGGCCCATCTTCAAATACTAGTAAAATAAGGTGCAATTGGCATCGGATCCCTTATTCTTTCTTTTATATTTGGGTCATATCTCTGTTTATTTGTATATGTGCCAAGGAAGAACAAGAGCAAGGAGGGAGGTTAACATTTATAAATCTGCTTTTTACTTGTTTATTACTCTGGTTCAGTATGTGGTGGGTGGAGGAAATGGTTAAAATCACTAGCTAAAATGAGGTTTCAGAATTTTCTGTAGATTCAATTATTCATGCTCTCCTGAATCTGACATTCCTGCCTGTTGTCAAGAGCTGGATGTATTACATTGTCTCCTCGTACAAATAGAGTAATCCTTCTCCCTTAAAAAATAACATACCTAAAATTATAGGATTTTAAACCATGTCCATAAGCTTTCAGAATCACAACTGGGGGGAAAAGACATGATCTATTTTGAGTAGGAAGTCCAAGAATATAATTCAGATGCATGTCTTTCCTGATAGAACCATTTATGAAATTCTCTTTCTTTTGAAATAGATCTATAAGAAAAATTCCTCATTCTACATTCCAACTACAGATAAGGTGGATATTTTCTATGTGAAAAATGAAACAAAACTTTTAAGCAAACTGTTTAGACAATAAACTATTCTTAATTAAAACATAGAAACAATTTCAACTTAAGGTATTGGCAAAACAATCTCTCAATACAAATCTCTCAGTAAAAAAGATTGGGAACTGGTAAAACTTTTGTGTGGTGAAAATACCTTAACTTGAAAAATCACTTAGTGGTATAACGGACAGGACCCTGTCCCACTGTGCAGTGCATGACTCCACCCCCTGGGGCCAGTGAGCAGATGGTCAAAGGAAAGAGACACATTTCTCTAGCACTTCAGAGGCATGGAACACCATTTCATTTTAAGAGTGAAACGTCCTTGATACATACATGTTCTAAAATTTTTAAGTTACAGATGTTTGTACAAAATAGGCTTCATCTGAGATATTGAATGCTTTTTCTGTCTACAAAAGAGTGCTTCATAAATGATAAACACAGACGTTGTTATACTCTGACACGAATTATGCAGCATAATTCAATAAATTTTCTTATGTTTAAAGAAAGATGAGATGGGAAGAATCACCTAAGGTTTTAAAGCATAATGCCGTTATGTAAATGATTGGAGGCTTGTTTTGTTTTGTTTTGTTTTTTAGTTACCATCTATGGGAGAAGGAAATGGCAACCCACTCCAGTGTTCTTGCCTGGAGAATCCCAGGGACAGGGGAGTCTGGTGGGCTGTTATCTATGGGGTCACACAGAGTCGGACACGACTGAAGTGACTTAGCAGCAATAGCAGCATGTTCTTAACAAGAGCTAGAATTAAAACCAAAATGGCCAACTAATTTAATGGATTTTGATGGGCAAAATCCTTTTATTTTGGTGGTCAAAATTTATTTTAGTGGGCACATTCTATAGATGAAACTTCTTAATTGATTGTTTTACTCTGGAACAATTCATTTAAAAACAGAAATGTTCACCTCGGAATTTTTCTGCACATATTTGTATTTTGTCAATAAATGTCTTTGTCTTTGGTTCTTAACATCCTTCCTGATGATCAAGCATACTCTTGAACAAGTCTTGAATGTGTAATCAGCCCAATAAACAAGATAGTACTGAAATCTACTCTGAAGTCTATCAATCTTGTTTGTTGAGGTACAGGCTTCTCTCAGCTTTGACTCCTACAGAGCATAAAAGGTGAAAGAGTTGTGTGCACTTATTCCAATCTCCCTGTAATTAGACTTGCAATGAAATTAAAGTTTTTTTCACCTCCAATTCAAGTACCCTTTATATCACTTTCATTTTTGCAGAGAAAAAAAAAATCACGAATTACACTGCCATACAAATGATTGCTTGGATGTGCATTACTTATCTGGTTATTTGCTCTGTACAAAAATGGTCTGTATGGAATGCAGTAAACACGGTACTTACCATGCTGGGTTCACACCCACCATCATCACCATTCTCAGAGCAATCCTTTTGTGCAGATTCCATTTTTCTATGGATGTTGCTAAACAGATGACTCCAATCAGCAGTAGGTGAAAATCTTTGAAATAAGCAGATGCCACCTGAAATTACAATTAAACCCGTGAGTATTTATGCTGACGAGGGAAAAACAACATTGCACCAGAAAGGCATTATTTTGCTGCTCCTAACTTTGACCTTCAACTACATAATCTTTCTGTTTTGTTGAAAGGAATGCAGATGTATTTGAATACAAATGTAAATCAGTTCCACATCCTTATCCAGAAAAAGTAGTATTAAGAAAAAATATACATAGAGAGAGGGTACCCATATACTGAGTTTTTAAAGACCTGAGTAATATCAGGTAAGTGCCTTCTATTGCTTAATTTCTCCATCTGTAAACTGGGGCTAATTAGTTTGTAATCCTATAGCAGACTGGCCATGGCTATGATGAGGAAAAGTCTCAAGTCAAGATCTGGCTCACCAATATCTTCATTATCACCATTATGCCCAGACGCAGTCATTCTTTAGTATTTTGAATGGCGATTAGTAGAGCATACAGACACTTGGGCAACCATTTGTAGCAGGATTTACAAAATAATTCTCTGAAAGGTACATTAATATTTTTCTTTTTATTTATTTATTTATTTTTAATTTTTACTTTACAATTCTGTATTGGTTTTGGCATAGATTGACATGAATCCACCACAGGTGTACATGCGTTCCCAAACATGAACCCCCCTCCCACCCCCCTCCTCACAACATCTCTCTGGGTCATCCCCGCGCGTCAGCCCCAAGCGTGTCATATCCTGCATCAGACATAGACTGGTATTTCGATTCTTACATGATATTATACATGTTTCAATGCCATTCTCCCAAATCATCACACCCTCTCCCTCTCCCTCTGAGTCCAAAAGTCCGCTATACACATCTGTGTCTTTTTTGCTGTCCTGCATACAGGGTCATCATTGCCATCTTCCTAAATTCCATATATATGTGTTAGTATACTGTATTGGTGTTTTTCTTTCTGGCTCACTTCACTCTGTATAATCGGCTCCAGTTTCATCCATCTCATCAGAACTGATTCAAATGTATTCTTTTTAATGGCTGAGTAATACTCCATTGTGTATATGTACCACAGCTTTCTTATCCATTCATCTACTGATGGACATCTAGGTTGTTTCCATGTCCTGGCTATTATAAACAGTGCTGCAATGAACATTGGGGTACATGTGTCTCTTTCAATTCTGGTTTCCTCTGTGTGTATGCCCAACAGTGGGATTGCTGGGTCATAAGGCATTTCTATTTGCAATTTTTTAAGGAATCTCCACACTGTTCTCCATAGTGGCTGTACTAGTTTGCATTCCCACCAACAGTGTAGGAGGGTTCCCTTTTCTCCACACCCTCTCCAGCATTTATTGCTTGCAGATTTTTGGATCGCAGACATTCTGACTGGTGTGAAGTGGTACCTCATTGTGGTTTTGATTTGCATTTCTCTAATAATGAGTGATGTTGAGCATCTTTTCATGTGTTTGTTAGCCATCCGTATGTCTTCTTTGGAGAAATGTCTATTTAGTTCTTGATTTGTATGGAAATACAAAAAACCACGAATAGCCAAAGCAATCTTGAGAAAGAAGAATGGAACTGGAGGAATCAATTTGCCTGACTTCAGGCTCTACTACAAAGCCACAGTCATCAAGACAGTATGGTATTGGCACAAAGACAGACATATAGATCAATGGAACAAAATAGAAAGCCCAGAGATAAATCCACATACATATGGACACCTTATCTTTGACAAAGGAGGCAAGAATATACAATGGAGTAAAGACAATCTCTTTAACAAGTGGTGCTGGGAAAACTGGTCAACCACTTGTAAAAGAATGAAACTAGATCACTTTCTAACACCGCACACAAAGATAAACTCAAAATGGATTAAAGATCTAAATGTAAGACCAGAAACTATAAAACTCTTAGAGGAGAACATAGGCAAAACACTCTCCGACATAAACCACAGCAAGATCCTCTATGATCCACCTCCCAGAATTCTGGAAATAAAAGCAAAAATAAACAAATGGGATCTAATTAAAATTAAAAGCTTCTGCACAACAAAGGAAAACATAAGCAAAGTGAAAAGACAGCCTTCCGAATGGGAGAAAATAATAGCAAATGAAGCAACTGACAAACAACTAGTCTCAAAAATATACAAGCAACTCCTGCAGCTCAATTCCAGAAAAATAAATGACCCAATCAAAAAATGGGCCAAAGAACTAAATATTTTTCTTTTTAAAAAACATTTTCTGTGGTCGAATAAGTTTAGAAAACAGAATTTCTTAAGATTCTAGAATTTTATTTCTTGTAGGCCTTCTCCAAACCTTTAAACCCCAGTGTAAACTCTCACTCAAGAGGGGGATACCCTATGCTATATAGTTTTCAAACTTATCTAATCATAGAAACCTTATTTTAAAGTACCTCATGGTGATATTCAAGAGTCCTGACTTTACAAAATACTTGGCTTAAATTGAATCATAAGGCTGTGTTGAAATCCTCTCCCATGGTGGGGGGGCAGGGAAGGGGGCAGCGGGGTGGTGGGGAGAAACTGTATTGTGGGTTATATTTCAACTACAGAAAAAAAAAAAAAAAGACCTGTGTCATGGGTTAGTTTTTAAAAGAAGTCTCCACCCACAATATTGGACAGATGAACTTCATGACAGCAGTACTGTATCCAAGCAGAAGACAGAAATCCTGGTGATAAATTACATGCCTGGCATTTTGAATGTGCCATCTTTCCTGAGAGGGGCTTCCCTGGTGGCTCAGAGATTAAAGCGTCTACCTCCAATGCGGGAGACCAGGGTTCGATCCCTGGGTCGGGAAGATCCCCTGGAGAAGGAAATGGCAACCCACTCCAGTATTCTTGCCTGGAGAATCCTATGGAAAGAATCTTTCCTGAGAATGTTTCACCTGAGGTCTAGGCAGTTGTGGGCTGAGTGGCTGAGAGTTACAAGGAGACAGATATTCTGGCTTCAGTACAGTTCATGCTTTTAATGGGAAACTGAATCCATTTTCTTCAGATGGGTACCCTTAGATTGTATAAAGGTAAGAAACACCTCTCAGCATGAATAAACTCCTCTCAGTAAGAACAAAAAGGAAATACACATGAAAGTTAATTTGGGTTTATCTTCTGAAATGGCAGGTTTCTGGAAAAAAAAAAAAACAGGGAAGCTTTTCCTTTATTAAAAAAAAATTACTTTTGCAACACTGTATGAGACTGAATTTTGTTGACTAGAAAGAGCTGATGCAGGACGTGAAAGAACTGGCCCTTTTGCTAGGAGGGAGGCACCGGGCGTAGAGGACAGCCTGGAAAGATCAGACATGCATTTCTTCTACTGACACTCACAGCTCAAGTAACCACAGCTTGTGTTTTGCTTTTGTCCACCTGAAGGTGGACACACATGCAGACTTCTAGAGGCAAGACATGGCTGGAAGTCTGGAGGACTTATGTGGAAGCCTTACCAACAGGATGTTTTTGTCGTTCAGTCACTAAGTTGTGTCATTAATTCGTGCCCGACTCTTTGCAACCCCGTGGACTGCAGCACGCCAGGCTTCCCTGTCCATCACTATCTCCCTGAGCTTGCTCAAACTCATGTCCATTGAGTCGATGATGCCATCCAACCATCTCATTCTCTGTCGCCCTCTTCTCTTCCTGCCCTCATTCTGTCCCAACATCAAGGTCTTTTCCAATGAGTCAGTTCTTCTCATCAGGTGGCCAAAGTATTAGAGCTTCTACTTCAGCTTCAGTCCTTCTAATGAATATTCAGGTTGATTTCCTTTAGGATTGAGTGGTTTGATCTCCAGGATTACTGCTCCTTTTAAATACAACTTTCTCACTGGAAGTATCAGCACAAAATAGGGAATCTAATTAAGTCAAACATTCGCAGGAAAACTTACTTCTTTGGAAGGCATGATCCCAAACATCGGGAACATTAAGCCAGGCAGCAACGCTGTTATCGACAAAGGCAAAGCTTCTGTCAGCCAGAATATGGCGACAACAAATAGGGTGTAGGCACATTCTGCTTCCTGGACAGAACAAAGGCAAGATGTCAGGTGAAATAACAAGGCTGAGAAATCATTGTTCAAGTCGCAGTCACATTTGCTGAACAGAGAAAGTAAGAAGAAACTCTGCAGGTCTCTGCACTTTAGAATAGGGCAGCAAATGGTTATTTCTGAGGGTCTCTAAGAGTCAAAATTTAATACACATAAAAAACCAATGACATAAAAACATCCTCATTTGTTATATTTTCTTCACATTTCCTTCAAACTAGGCAAAAGCATGTAGTCAATTTTCTATGCTCATGTCAGCATTTATGGGTGTTTGCCTTTACTTTCCTGTGGCTTGTAAAATTCACACCCTTTCTTTTAACTACATTTCCTGGTTTCTAGTTGGGTGGGACCCATGCACATGGACTTTCCTCTCTCTCTACTAAAAAGGGAAGTCAACCCAGAAGAAAAAGTTAGGTGTACTTTTTTGCAGAGAAAGAAGGACACTGCCTAGTTATGGGCATGGTTAAGACTGAATTTGCTCCTAAGTGATGCAGACCTGGAGGTGAAGAGCCTTCTGTTTGACTTTTTTAGAAAGACAGTTGAGCTTCTATGGAGACACAGGGAACTAAACAGGATAGAGGCTCTTAATGTAGTTTTTTGCTTTGCCAGGTATAAATCTGTGGGTTTCTGGCTTAGGGCATTGTTAAGGAATGGTTGAAATTTATCCTTATATTGGGCCTCCTTGGTGGCTCAGATGGTAAATACGCTGCCTGCAATGCAAGAGACCTGGGTTCAATCCCTGGGTCAGGAAGATCCCTTGAGAAGGGCATGGTTACCCACTCCAGTAATCTTGACTGGAGAATTCCATGGATAGAGGAGACTGGCATGCTACAGTCCATGGATCACAAAGAGTTGGACATGACTGAGTGACTAATACTTTTACTTTGGCTTACATAAATAATTTTAATATGATATCACTATGTACTAAATGATCAATAAAGGGCAGCATATCTTACATGGCTTGGTTTTGCTCTCACATTGCTTAATCTCTGCAAATTCTGAGCTGCATTTGAAAAATTTGCAAATTTATAAAACTCAAAATTTACAGATTTAAAAAACTCAAACTGCTGTCTGAGTTTAACGAGGTCTTTTATTTAAGGTTTTCCCAAAGCAGTAGCATTTCTAGTTTTGTTGCCCTCTGATTCACCTACCTCACGGTGAGTCCTCTGGGCCTGGTCTTTAACTCACCCAGCATTCCTGCACTTTCAGGGAGTTTCTAAGAAATTCTTAATAAGACACGATTGTGTCATATCTTTATTGTGCTGTCTTTTTCAAGGAGAAAGAATAAAGGTGTTTTGATGTTGACAATTTTATACCAAGTCTGCCCCTATAATCTTGACAAACAGTAAAACAGTGGAACAAAGCTGAGCCTTGACTAAATCTTTCTGACTTGCTCTGGAAAGAATCTGTGAATATGTGCTTAACTTAAAATGCCCATGTTGGAGAAAGACCAGGTCTGTTTTTTCTCTTAGTTAGAACACATGTATGTGCGTTCCGTCTCTCAGCCGTATCTCTGACTCTTTGTGACCTCATGGACTACAACCTGCCAGGCTCCTCCTCTATGGAAATTTCCAGACAAGAATACTGGAATGGCTTACCATTTCCTACTCCAGGGGACCTTCCCAGTCCATGGATTGTACCCGCATCTCTCGCATCTCCTGCATTGGCAGACAGATTCTTTACCACTGTGCCACCTGGGAAGCCTATTAAAACACACATATAACCCCAAAACTCTTCATTGTGACTCTATGTTTTCTATCATACTTACAAGGACCTAGATTTCAAAGATAAAATGGACTTTTTTCTATCTTGCCTTTTAATCACAGCCAACCAGTCTCTTGGGCTTCCCTGGTAGCTCAGATGGTAAAGAATCCTCCTGCAATGCAGGAGAGCCAGGTTTGATCCCTAAGTCATGAAGATCTATCTCCTGGAGAAGGAAATGGCTACCCATTCCAGTATTCTTGCCTGGAGAATTCCATGGACAGAGGAGCCTGGCGGGCTACAGTCCATGGAGTCGCCAAAGAGTTGGACACAACTGAACAACTAACATTTTCACTTTCAATCAGTCTCTTAATTTTATCTATCCCACTGTCATTTTACCTCTCGACTCTGCCCTTCAGCCTCCACTCCAATTCCTCCACTATAGGCAAAGCTGTTCCAAAACCAGTTGATTTTCCAAAAATTTAATTCATTTTTGTCATTCCTTTGCATAAGGCAGGATTGGGGCTAGCTACCCTGACAACTGTCTGGAGAACCCTTCTACAAGGAACTGCTAAAACATCAGAAAAATAAAAAGAATATGATGCCAGCAAATTCTGTTTACCAGACAAAATCCCTGCCATAGGATTTCATTTCCACATGGGTCTACTTCAGCTAGACATTGATAGTCTGCTCAGATGGGGCAAATTTGGGGGCAAAATTTCAAGTGTTAAATCATTAGCTTGTCAAGACAACTTTCATATTTTAACTGGCCCATACATAATTTAAAATGGTCATATCAGTAATTTTTGAATTGTTTATTGAAAAGAATCCAAAACTTGCATTGAAGGCCACCTTCACTCTAACTATAATATGACTCACTCCAGTACTTCCTAAAATATTTCTAAAGAGTCTTATCTACATTCCTTCTTCATATATGAATTCTGATCCCTGCTCCTCATACATTGCTTTTCTAAACTCTAATCCTTAACAGGTAGTCATCCCAGTGAGCCTGCAATACTCTTAAGTGATAGCTTCTACCTGCCTGTGACCATATTCTGGAATGGACACTTTAAATCTAGTTTGATTATGTAAACTAAACAGTTGAAAACTGATGGCCACATCTAAGAAGAAAATACAACTTACAATGGTGTGTGTGGGGGACATGTGTACATTTGAGTCCAGATTTGCAAACCAGCAGATTTCATATTAGAAATAAAACCCAAATTTCTGGCTCCTCTTGAAAAACTGAGGAATTTGGTACCATTGGATCATATTCTTCCAGGTCAACAATTCTCCAGACTTGAGGATGCCAATAATTTCCCTTTAAGACTGACTTGCGCTTCTCAGTTTTTCCTGGTGCCTCTGCACCATCTCATGAATTCTCTTACCTGTTTGGCCTTAGATGTCATTTGAGTAAAATCTCTGGTAATAAAAATGCTGCCTACCTGCTCTTCCTTGCAAATCTTACTTTACCCTTTCAGAATCAGCCCTTGGAGTGCTCATTTGGGTTTCTATCCATGCTTTCATGATTTTGTTACATGTAGACATTACTACATTAATAAACAACATATGGTTTTGAGATTAAGTAACATTTTTGGTGTGTATGACATGAGATGCTGGTTCAAGCCCTGGATTGGGATGATCCCCTGGAGGAGGACATGGCAACCCACTCCAGCATTCTTGCCTGGAAAATACTATGTATTGGGCTGTAGAGTCAGACATGACTGAAGTGATCTAGCATACATACCTATTTAAAAACATTTTATTGGAATATTGTGTGAGTTTCTACTGTATAGCAAAGTGAATCAGCTATACATATACATATATCCCCTCTTTTTTGAATTTCCTTTCCATTAGGTCACCACAGAGAATTGAATAGACTTCCCTGCGCTATACAGTCGGTTATAATTAGTTACCTGTTTTATACATGTTATCAGCAGTGTTACATGTCAACCCCAATCTCTTAATTCATCCAACCTCCCTGCCTGGCAGCCAAACATTTGTTTTCTACAACTGCATCTATTTTTCCTTTGTAGATCAGATTATCTATACCAGTTTTTCATATTGTACATATATGTGTTAATATTTGATATTTATTTTTCTCCTCCTGGCTTATTTCACTCTGTGTGATTTTTCAACTTGCTTTTTCACTCAATGTTTTGTTGATTTCAAATGTGTTCATGTTGATACATATAGACTTATTGTTAACTTTTTAAAATGGATTTAGCATTTCTTTTTATAAATATCTTACAGTTCATTTGTCCATTTTTCTATTGACGGCTGTTTAGGGCTCTTTCCCTCAATTTTTCATTATTATAAGGCTACTAACATCTTTATACCTAGATCCATGTGAATATAAGAAAGAAATTTTCTAAGTTATTATATGAAAGTAATTATCAAAATTTCTGGGTGGAAAGGATGCATTGGAACCTTACTGGTATTGCCCAACTGCTATGCAAGAAGGTTGCATCAGTTTATATAGTATTAGCACCAACAATGTGAGAAAGTTCCAATTCACCAGCCACTGGTATATTGGAGTGATTTATTTATTTGAAATCTGATAGTATGGAAAGTTCTTAATTTAATTTGCATTTGCTTGAATACCATTGAACAGTTATGAACATAATTGTTCCTCTCCTGAAAATTACCTTGTTTATAGTGTTTCCTCGTGTTTCTGTTGTTTCTTTTTATTGTGAATTTGTGAGGTTATTTTTAGATTCTTTACATTTCTTTATACATGTATATTTATAAATATTATTCTTAGCCTCTGACTTATCTATGAAATTTGATTTATTGTGTTTCTGAGTGATAAGATTTTAATTTTGACTCAATTAGTTTAAAGTCCTTTCTGTTATGTTTTGTGTTTTTACTATCCTGTATGAGAAGTTCTTTCTATACGTATAGTATTCCCATTTTTTTTCTAAAATTAAAAAAAAAAATTTTTTCAAATGTGGACCTAAATTGATTTGTATAGGAGTCTGATGCTTTTTTTCTAAATGGATAATCAAAATTCCTGATTTCTTTTTAATTAGATGGTCCATCTTTGCCCACTAACTCATGCTACTACATATTTCCTGTGGCAAATTTCTACAAATGCAGACACATGCATTTATGGACTCTGTATCTCAATCACTTACACCCCCACCACCTTTCAAAAGGTGGTGAACTGCAGAATTGTTAAACTCTCTTAACTACTATAGCTTTTCAGTCAGTTTTATAATCGGTAACTCAAGTCCCATATTTTATATTTTTTCAAAGTTGTCTTGATAGTTTTAGGCTTCTACTTTTGAATTTTAGATTTGTATTCAAATTACATGAAATTTATAAAATAAGAAATGGCCTTAAAATATTCTCATCTATGAACTCTTCTTTCATTTAGGTATTCATTATACTCTTTTTATAATATTTTGTAGTTTTCTCCGTAAGGGTCTTGTATTCTCCAAGCCAGGCTTCAACAATATATGAACTGTGAACTTCCAGATATTCAAGCTGGTTTTTAAAAAGGCAGAGGAACAAATTGCCAACATCTGTTGGATCATCAAAAAAGCAGGAGAGTTCCAGAAAAACATCTATTTCTGCTTTATTGACTACGCCAAAGCCTTTGACTCTGTGGCTCACAACAAACTGTGGAAAATTCTGAAAGAGGGGAACACCAGGCCATCTGACCTGCCTCTTAGAAATCTGTATGTTCAGTTAGAACTGGACATGGAACAACAGACTGGTTCCAAATAGGAAAAGGAGTACGTCAAAGCTGTATATTGTCACCCTGCTTATTTAACTTCTATGCAGAGTACATCATGAGAAACGCTGGGCTGAATTAAGCACAAGCTAGAATCAAGATTGCCGGGAGAAATATCAATAACCTCAGATATGCAGAGGACACCACCCTTATGGCAGAAAGTGAAGAAGAACTAAAGAGCCTCTTGATGAAAGTGAAAGAGGAGAGTGAAAAAGCTGGCTTAAAGCTCAACATTCAGAAAACGAAGATCATGGCATCTGGTCCCATCACTTCATGGCAAATAGATGGGGAAACAGTGGAAATGGTGGCAGGCTTTATTTTGGGGGGCTCCAAAATCACTGCAGATGGTCACTGTAGCCATGAAATTAAAAGATGCTTACTCCTTGGAAGCAAAGTTGTGACCAACCTAGACAGCATATTAAAAAGCAGAGACATTACTTTGCCAACGAAGGTCTGTCTAGTCAAGGCTATGGTTTTTCCAGTAGTTGTGTATGGGTGTGAGAGTTGGACTATAAAGAAAGCTGAGCACCGAAGAATTGATGCTTTTGAATTGTGGTATTGAAAGGACTGATGTTGAAGCTGAAACTCCAATACTTTGGCCACCTGATACGAAGAATTGACTCACTGGAGAAGACCCTGATGCTGGGTAAGATTGAGGACAGGAGGAAAAGGGGACCACAGAGGATGAGATGGTTGGATGGCATCACCGACTCAATGGACATGAGTTTGGATAAACTCCAGGAATTGGTGATGGACAGGAGTCCATGGGGTCGCAAAGAGTCAGACACGACTGAGCGACTGAACTGAACTGACTTAAACTGAATCCTTACTAGATATCTTCATTACTGTTGAAAAACTAAGAAATTAATTATCGTTTTGTATACCTTTTTTCTCTTTATAGTTTGGTAGCTTTAAATTTTTCTCCTTCAGTGGTTTTCTCCTTCAAAGTTTCATTTATGATGTATCTAAACATGGACTAATATTTAATTAACTTACTTTTTACTTGGAAATGCTCTGTTTGAGGATTTATATCTTTTTTAATTCTGAAAAATTTAGCCATTATTACTCTGAATATAATCTCTCTTCTAATCTCTTTTTCAAGAATACCTTTCACATGTGTGTTGGGAATTCTGAATCTACCTTCAAATCATTCTTTCATGTAAAACATGTTTACTTATTATGTCTGATTTTTAGGTGTATTCCTAGTATTCTTTTTTAGTTCACGGAGTATGTCTTCTAGTGTACTGAGGTTAAAGTTTATAGTTCCATCTTAAGTTTTTAAATTTTTAATTCTTTTTAATTTCAGAAAAGACTTTCATTTCCAAGATTTCTAACTAGCCAGTTTTTTTGTATTCACCTGCTCTTGCTTTATATTTCTTTTAAAAATGAGGATTAATTGATGCACAAAATACTGTACATGTATATTGTATACAATTAGTTGAGTTTTGGACATATGTAGATATTGTGAAACTATCACCACAATCAAGGTAATGAACATATCCATCGTGTCCAAAAGTTTCCTCAGGCCCCATTTTGGGTTTTGTTTGTTTCTGTGTGTGTGTTAAAGACACATAACATGAGATCTACATTCTTAAAAATTCTAAGTGTACAGTTCAATATTAACTATGGATACCATGTTGTTCAGCAGATTTCTAGAACTTACTCATCTTACATAAATGAAACTTTCCCCTTTGAACAACTCCCCATCCATTCAACTTTTGGCAACCACCATTCTACCCTGTATTTCTATGAGCTTGTCTATTTCATATGCCTCATAAAAGTGGAATCATGCAGTATTTTTTCCATCACTGGTTTATTTCTCAGCGTGATATCTTCCCAGTTCATCCATGTAGGTGCAGATGACAGGACTGCCTCTTTTTCTTTAAGACTGAATAATATTCTGTCTATACATACCACATTTCCTTTATCCATTCATCAGCCCATGGACATTTAGGTTATTCCCATGTTTTGGATATTGTGAAGAATGCTGCAATGAATATGGAAGTACAAATACTTCTTCAATATCCGGATTTCATTTCTTTTGGCCAAATATCTATTGGTGAGATTGTTGGATCAGACATATGGTAACGATTTTTAAATTTTTGAGAAGCCTCCATACTGTTTCCCATAGTGACAGCATCATTTTACATTTTCATTAGCAGTGTACAAAGGTACAAATTTCTCCACATCATCACCAACACTTATCTTTTTTTTTGAAAAAAGTAACAGCCATCCTAACAGATGTGAGGTGATAACTTGCTGTGGCTTTGATTTGCATTTCCCTGATGATCAATGAAATATTGAGTACCTTTTCATTTGTCTGTTGCTCGTGTGTATATTATCTTTGGACAATGTGCATTCAAATCCTCTGTCTATTGTATATTCTTGGTACTCTTGTCAAAGATCAGTTGACCATATATGAATGGGTTTATTTCTAAGCTCTCTATTCTGTTTCATTGGTCTAAGTATCTGTCTTTATGCCAGTATCATACTGTTTATTTGCTGTAGTGTTGTCATGTATTTTGAAATCAGGAAGTATGGATGCCTCAAGCTTTATTCTCTTTGCTCAGATACCTTTGGTTATTCAAAGTTTTGTGGTTACATATAAATTTTAAGGGTGTTTTATCTATTTCTGTAAAAAAAAAAAGTCTGCAATTTTGATATGGATAGCACTGAATTTGCAGATTGCTTTGGGTAGATGGACATATTTTAGCATATTAAATTTTCTAATCCACGAAATGAGATGTCTTTCTATTTATGTGTGTCTCCATTCATTTCTGTCATCAGTGTTTTATAGTTTTCGGTGTAGAAGGTTAAACTCCTTGGTTACGTTTACTACTAAGTATTTTATTATTTTTGATGCTATTTTAAATGGGATTATTTTCTTAACTTTCTTTTCTGATAGTTGTTAACATGTAGAAAACAACTGATTTTAACATTGGTTTTGTATCCTGCAGCTTTACTACATTAGTTTATTAGTTCTAAGTTTTTTGTAGAGTATTTACGGTTTTCTACACAGAAGATCATTTATGTCATTCCAATTTGATGACTTTTATTTTCTTTCTTGCCTAATTGCTCTAGTTAGGACTTCTAGTACTGTATTAAATAGAAGTGGTAAGAGTGGGCATCCTTGTCTTCTAGTCTTATAGAAAAGCTTTCAGTTTTTCACCATTGAGGATGGTGTTACATGTGGGCTTGTTATATACCTCCCTTATTATGCCAAGGTTCATTCCTTGCACACTTAATTTGTTGAGAGTTTTTTTTTTTAATCATGAAAGGATGTTGAATTTTATTAATGATTTGTCTGCATCTCTTGGGATGATAATGCGATAATTATTTTTACTTTGAAAACCCCATGTATTTGGAAAGTAAATGTCTACTTTAAATGATGGGTGTATCTAAGAAGTCATAACCAGGAAAATTAGAAAATGTTTGTAACAGAATAAAAATGAAAAGAGAATTTACCAGAATTTGTTGCATGCAGCTGGAGATGATCATGTAATTTTTTAAAAAAAATCCTTCATTCTGTTAATGTGATACATCACATTAACTGATTTGTATGTATTGAATCATCCTGGTATCCCAGGGATAAATCCCACTTGGTCATGTTGTATGACCCTTTTAATGTGCTAATGAGTTTGATCAGCTAGTATTTGTTGAGGATTTTTATGTGCATGTTTATAGGGATATGAACCTGTGATTTTCTTTCATTGTATTAACTCTTTGCCTGACTCTGGTATCAGGATGTTGACCTCATAAAATCAGTTTGAAAGTTGTTCACTTCTCTTTAATTTTTTGAAAGAGTTTGGAAAGCATTGGCATTAATTCTTTCAAAAAATATTTGGTAGAATTTACCAGTGAAGCTCTGAGCCTGGGCTTTTCTTTGTTAGGAAGTTTTTGATTATGATTCAAGCACCTCACACTCTTTACTGATCTGTTGAGGATTTTCTGTTTATGACTCCATCTTCATGGGTTGTATGTTTCTGGAAACTTATCCATTTCAAGATTATTCAATTTGTTGGTGTAATTGATACATTTCTATTTCAAAAATAATTTGTTACTTATTATGGATCCCTCCCCCCATTTCTCATCTACTGATTTCCCTGTTACTTTTATCCTATTTGGAGTGTTTCCATCTCTGTTGGTTTCATTATCAGACCTTCTTGATTGTCTTACTGCATTTTGAAATTTTGTTTTCAGATTGACCCTGCATGGTAGTTGTTTCTGTGTTGTTCCCTTCTGTACTCCTAAAGCTTTTACAGTTGCCTGCAGCCAGTCCCCAGCTTGCAGTCCAGGTCGTGCTCTTATCTTGTCAGCCTGAGGTTCAGTCCTGCCAGAACAATGCAAATCCAGCCATCTTGCTGGATCAGGAAGTTTGGGTCAGTCCTGGCTGGGGGCTGGGCAGAAACTGCTTCCTCTGAATGCTTCCACAGACAGCGGTCAGCCTAGCTGTTTGGTTTGGTCATTCAGACCTGCCAAGAAAATCACTCTCTAGCACTTCGTTTGTGGCACTGAAATTAATTCTGACCCCAAAATGACATGGGAGCACTTTAGACCACAGCTTCTCAGGTTTGCTCTCCTTGCTTGCTTTTCTGATCCATTTTGATTTATCGAAATGTTTATCAGTGTTGTGTTTATGGTGGAGAATAGGGTGGAGGGGGCTTCACTGTACAAATTTCATCCAGACTGCTGACCATAGGCTTTATAGGTAGGAACCCTTATTTCAAAGGTGAAGATATTTGCCGAGTAAAGAGACAAATCTGTTCTTCTGACTTGATTAAGAGGAGGGGACAATACCATTTATGAATGCCTGTGACATACCAGGTAAAATACTTGTTTTATGTAGTCCTTCCCCAAATTCTATAAAGTAGGTATTTTAATTCCATGTTGAATTAAGGATCAACAATCACATTGCTAATATGTAGTAGAGTTCTACCAGAGTATATTCATGAGAACACGTCTTATATTTCATTTACTACCCTGTTCCAAGCACTTAAAACAATGGTTGGCGTATAGTAAGCACCCAGTAATATTTATTAAATGATTGAAGCTTTTTTCCTCAGTGTCTTTTCTACTACTGTTTTTATTCAGATATCTGACCCCTGGGCTTTTTCAGTGCCTCAGTGGTAAAGAACCCAACTGTCAATGCAGGAGATGAGGGTTCCATCCCTAGGCTGGGAAGATTCTCTGGAGAAGGAAATGGTAACCCACTCTAGTATATTTGCCTGGGAAATTCCATGGACAGAGGAGCCTGACAGGCTACAGTCCAAGGGGTCACAAAGAGTTGGACACTATTGAGTAACTAAACAATAAACCTTGATCCCTAGATAGGAGATCCCTATATTCTACTAGGCATAAATTATTTAGTCTAGGAATCTCTTTTCTTTGCCTTTTCTCTTTTCTATTTTCTTTTCTACTTGCCTGGCACTGGATATTTTGATGCCCATCATAATGGGTCTTTATAGTTCTCCTGAGGTTTTCATCTCTTTTGCAAATGAGCTTGAATTGGAACTAAAGCTTTTACTTGCCTGGGTCACTTCCTCATTTCACAATATCATCGTTGTATCTAGTTTTAACCACCCCAAGAAAGTGCAGCCAGGAACTTGCTACAGAGGCAGAAAAGGCAAATGCTGCTATGACAAGGCAATGTGGATAATGACTCCCCTCTGACTAAAGTTCTGAGTGTCAAATTATCTTGGGAAATGTGGTTGGTTATATTTTAAAATCACCTCAGTTCTCTTTTAAATTATAGTTCTGGATAGAATTGAAATATAAATTAGCCTTTAAAATGCAGTTTTTCACCTCTTCTCCTTTTTAATGACACACTGACTGATATTAGAGAGTAATTTGGCATATGTGGAATTAGTACATATGTGGGTACAGTCTCTCAGCACAGCTTGAGAAAAGTAGGACCAATCACAAGCCTCAGTCACAGCATTTGATTTTCAAAGAGAACGCACAGCAATTAAGATGGGAGAAAGAAAAATCACGTATTATGAATCTGTGTGCTACAAGAAAAACACTATTATTATATGACAGAGCCTGTAAAGGGCTTTGTATGGTTCCTGACACACCTACCAGTACCGTGGCAGGAATTTCTCAAGACTCAATCCATATTAACTGAAAACCTTAAAGTGACTCCAACTGGCCTCAGGTTGGAAGATGGAGAGTAAGAAGCTCAACTACAAAGTTAAGGAAAAATAATTAGCATTTCTTATTTGTTTTCAGCCCAAAATAGGTAGCAAGGGAAGGCAATTAGTGGCTCCACTATGTCAATTACAAGGGAATTTTTATTTCCTTTCCATTTAACTTGCGAAACCAATTAGCTATGGAGATGTTCTGTGTTCACATCCCACGCACACAGCGGAACTGGAAACAGCCAGAGATCACCTTGTTCTCCAACCTGACGACATGCTAGAGTGTCATTAAAAATGCCGGCTGTGGGTTAACTGCTTTAGAGTCACGATGCATCTTAACCGTGCAGCTTCCTGGACTTCACACCCACAAGTACCTCAGGTGACCCTGGGGCAGCCAATTCACAGACAACGCTCAGAACTCTTGTAAGAGTCTTATTCAATTTACAGATGAGGGCATGGACCGGGGGGCAATGTGACAGAACCAGTTAGGGAGTTTTTCAGAATATGCTAGATAAGTTGGGACAGCCTAGGTTAAATCCCAGCAGCTTGAAACAACCAATGTTTATTTCTTGCTCACATGATCTGTTTATCTGTGTCATAGTTGCTCTACCATCCAGTGGGAGACCTCATCTAAATATGTGTTCTAGTAATTACAAATGCAAGAACAGCAGTGTGCAAGCTTTCAAAAATATGATGTAAATCTAGCAAGGAAGCAATAGTGTCAATGAGTTTGGGAGTCAGACAGCTTGTCTGTAAATCCTCACTCCCCTTAGAGACTGTATGACTTTGGGCAAATTGCTTAACCTCTTTGAGTATTTGTTTGCTCATCTGTAAAATGGGGATAATACTGACTACTCTAATGGTTGTTGGAGGCTGATAGTAGACATTCACTTACTTTATCATTACCAAACAGAGTATAAAAATGTATCTTGAAGAGAAGAGCTTCGTGGAAGAGACACATCCCCATTCCCCTGATACACCTACCTACATTCTTGTTCTGACCCTTAGTGGCTCTTACACTCTATTTGAAGTTCCTTCCTTTCATCATCTCCTTTCTCCTGTATCCTCTGCTTCCTACATGATCTAGCTCAGGTATCTGCATCCTTCTGCCATGAGAGATCTTTAATCCATTCATTCAGCACAGTTATCAACCATCTACTGTAGGTCAGGCATGTGCTTGGGCCAGAGGAAACAAGTAAACAGCATGTTCTGTGCTGTTGAGATATCTGCAGTGTAGAGAGGGGAGTGAAGATAAAGGCAAAATGGAATACACGGTACAGTGGAGGCTGATGTCTTCACAATCATGCAATGAGCGCATGGAGAATGATTCTGTTTGTATCACAGCCTGGGCTGCCTTTCCCAGCAAGCACAGCATGAGAGGAGTGGGCACTCCCTGAAGGGGACACAGCACATCAAAGACAGAAAGGCAAGAATAGTCATGGCTACTCTAGGGGCGCAGATAGTGAAATGTGAATGAAGGAGTCAGATATCGGGGGCTTTGGGGAGGGCTATTAGGACAAAGAAATGGCAAAATCCCAAGATCCAGCATATCTACAAGTTCTGTTAGATGTTTCCCCCTGTCAGCAAAAGGGAGCCGTAGAAGAAGTAGTCCCAGTGAGTGTTCAGTCCTTTCAGCTGCGTCTGATCTTTGTGACCCTATGGACTGTATCCCGCCAGGCTCCTCTCTCCACGGGATTCTCCAGGCAAGAATACTGGGGTGGGTTTCCATGTGACCCTCCAGGGGATCTTCCCAACCCAGGGATCAAACCCACATCTGCCTGTGTTTTTACCCACTGAATCACCTGGGAAGCCCTTGGAAGAATTAGGACCAGTGGTAAATGCAATAGGATGAGGCCGACATTTTAAAAACAGTCCTCTGGCAGGAGACTTCAGAGGGAAACGGTGTGAAATGGTCTGTGAAAGAGAGAGATGAAGGCAGCCTAGAGGAGAACTGTGCCAGCAGGAACGGAAATGAAGATTCAGATGGGAGGCAGGAGGATTCAGGGGGTAAAGCAACATAGACTGAGTGGTGTGGGCTTAGGAAGAGCTGAGGGATCTTACGTGACACACAGATTGCAGACCTGGATGAGGGGCAGCCGATTCTCTGAGATAAAGAACAGAGAAGGAGCAGCACATTGTAGGCAAGCGGGACTGTGCACGGTAGGGGAATGGAGGGGGTGGTGAATGTTGCTTCCCTAGATAGAGTCACCCTTTAACTACATACCAATAAAATAAATGATTTGTTTCCATCACTGGCATGGATTTATATACAACCCTATTTTGTGATGAATGTTGGCCATGGTATATATTAACTTTTCAGCAACCTTGCAAGCTACTTGAAAGCAGAAACATTAATTTAAACTGCGTAAGATGCCACTGTACACTGAGCACCATACTTTGTTTGGGCTTTGAAAGTTCTCATCAAATATTCATGAAATAAATATATATCACATTTGGATTTCCTGGTTTTGTTCATCTCCTACCACATTACCATCAGCATGATTCTATGTTTACTTTTCTTGCCCTCCATCATTCTGATGCTCTTTTGTATCTAAAATGTTCATTTTCTTGGCATTTATAGCATTTACCCCTTTATCTTGGGCTTCCCAGGTGGCACTAGGGGTAAAGAACCTGCTTGCCAACGCAGGAGATGTAAGAGATGTGAGTTCCATCCCTGGGTCCAGAAGATCCCATGGAGGAGGGCATGGCAACCCACTCAGAGGAGCCTGGTGGGCTACAGTCGATGGGGTTGCAAAGAGTCAGAGGCGACTGAAATGACTTAGCATGCACACGCCCCTTTATTTTAAATCCCTACAATATTTTAGACCAACATTGAAAACAATATCCAATTTCATTCGCCCCTTTAGAAGTTCCTTATGTTTTCTCCGAGTTCCTCTCCTCCCTCTTCTCTCACTTGTGGTCTTTTAAAATTCTCTCCCACTCAGTTTCCTTTCCTTTGTCAGGCTTCTCAACCTACCACTTCCCCTCTTCCATCAGAGCCTCTATCCCTTTAAGGTTTACATTTCTTTACAAGTGCTATATTTCTCCCATCTGTTTAGTTTTTCTAGATGGAGCACCTAAGTCTCTCCTTATGTATTATTTCTTTTATTTATCATAATTTCTATTATAACTTTGAGATTCACGATGCATCAGAGGCATAGACTGTGGAGGAAACAGAAGCAGCCCACGACAGCCACAGACACAGAGGCGGCCCTCTCAGCCGTGTTTCTTCCATCGCTGACCGGGGCTGGTAGAGCGAACTAAGGCTCTGTTCAGCTGACTCTCCCTCTCCTCTCTTCAACTTTCTCTTGGCATAAAGTATTTTCCCAGGAAATCCTAAAGTATCTGACAGAAACCTGAAATCTGGTCTTGGATTTACAACCAGTCAACTAAGGACTGCTGCTCAATATCTGTGGGACTGTCTTCCTGAAAAAAACAGGGGTCCATAATGAACACATAAACCAGAGGGACCGACATATCAGTAAGAGATGCACTCTACAAACAGAAAATATTATTGTTCAATTTTCTTCCCTTACAACTCATCAGACAAACCTGGCCTTCTTTTTATCATGTTGTTCCATCACAAGAAATACAAAGAGCCAAGAACTAGAAAAATAAGCAAAGAAATAGCACAGAGTTCTGAGAAGAATAAAATTAACAAGCTGCTAAAAATAGTCGTAAAAAATAATGTTGCATTGGGAATATCCCTGGAACTAAGGCATGTAGCCTAGGCCAATTTTAACAAGTTTTTATCTGGAAATATTTAAGGTAGTTCCTCTCCAAAGAGAGAACATTTCAGTTTCAAGGATTAATTGTACTCATTTACATAAACATCAATTACATCACAGGCTTCTTTTACTGACCACTAACTACTAATTGGGAGCTTCCCGGGTGGCTCAGTGGTAAAGAAACTACCTACCAATGCAGGAAATGCAAGAGACGTGGGTTTGATCCCTGGGTCAGGAAGATTCCCTGGAGGAAGAAATGGCAACCTGTTCCAATAGTTTTGCCTACAAAATCCCATGGATAGAGGAGCCTGGAGGGCTAGAGTCCAGGGGCTTGCAAAGAGCCAGACAGAACTGAGCAGCTGAGCACATAGCACACAACTACTAATTGGGGAAGGACTGGGACTACCTTTACACTTTTGTGATGATTAAAAAGACAGTATTTCTGATGTTTCGTGTAAAGCAATAAGAAGATAAAATTCCTTCAGTAAAGTGACTTTTATACCAGTGTATCAGGAGTATACTTATTCCCCTTGGAAGACATAAGGACACAGATATTTAGCTGTGGTTGAGATCATGGTTCTGGAGTCAGATAGAGGTTGGTTGGACATCTGTATAGCCATGTATTGGTAAGCTATTGACTTGTTTCTATCGCAAATTCTAATCTTCAAAATTTGACCAATTACAATATCTAATTCAAAAGGACTCAATTTGAACTTCTGTCTGACTTAGACCCACAGGTTTCTGGGGTGATGCATATTTTCTTTTGCTATAAAATAGTATTTCCATGAAAACATGGAAATACACAGTTGCAAAATCTCTTCCATCTAAAAATTTTAAGATGCCAACTTAATGCCATGACTCATGGTAAACATCCAGTGTAAAGGGAAGGGGGATCACATCCTGAGAAGTTGATTGCACTAGCTTGTAGAGCTGGGACTCTGGGACATTCAGCGGATGACATGCATGAGACCCTTACTCCAGTTCTCCTAGGTCCATCCCCAGGGTTTAAAATTACTGCACTTGTCTACCTTCAAGAAGTTGAGTTGCCTGAGGTCAATTAAGGAAGTGGCTAATAATTTACACCTCTTCTCTAAAGCATTATGGTGAGGAGTTATGCCTGAGTTGTTGCTAAATGAGTTCCAGCCACACATTTTGTGGCTATTTAAAATAGAAGGCAAGTCTTCAAAAATACAAAATATAGAAAAGGGTAAAAAAAACCACGATTAAAGCATGAATCTGAGTTCTGACAGAACCTGAGTTCAAATCCCATTTCAACACCATCCCTGTGGCCTTTGCTGGGTCACATGTCTTTGAACGTCAATTTCTGCAAATGTAAAATGAGAATGCTAGGACATTTATGATTGTCTTCTTGGTTTGTAATGAACCTTAAATAAGATAACTTGGATAAAGCAGCTGGTAGAATGTCTGGAACAGAAGCAAGCTCTGCAAAGCAAAGCCCTTCCCCTCCGTTTTGAACGTTACATGGCAAAGCCACTTACGGGCTCTCATCTCTGAAGCTATATTTTTAAATTAAGGTTGAATTAAGCTAAGGGTTAAGGCCTGTCTACGAAACAACTCAAAATTCAGCAGGGAAATGAAAAAAAAAATCAGTCAATCATTTATTGTTTATCAGTTCCACCATCGTACAGATTTATTGTGTTTTTATGAAGCAAAATTGACTTTTTTGTTTGCTTGAGCTCTTTAGTTGTTTTGTTACTATGTGTTTAGAAGTATAGGCTTCACAGTTTGGTAGCCTGAAAGTTACAATACAATGATTTCAATCCATACCAAAGTAGCCTCTACTTCAATTTTATACCTTCTAAAGTCCTAAGTTCTCTGAAAGAAAGTTCTGCTTTCATTGTAAGCAACAGTTAACATACTTCGGGTTTAATTAGCAGTTGATTGAATGGTTAAATATGCATTTAAAGTAGCAAAAAAAAATGAAATTATGTTATTATACTTGGAAAAATCCTCCCAATAATATTAATTGAGTTTTAACAAATGAGTTGATTAGAGGGAAAAGAAAGAGGACACAGTTCATCAAATGCAACTTGATGCCAGGTTTCCCCACAGACCTAATGCACTCTTGACATAGCACTTTGGAAAAAAAAAAAAGTCAATGACTACATTGCTTAGCAAGAGTACACTTTTTCTGGTTAATGAATCATGCACAGAGAACGTTGTTTTTTATTTATTTACTTGCCCTTCCCTTGCAAAGAGCTTATATTCATTTTCTCTGAAAATTATGTTAAGATAAGCAAAGTGTCAAGCATGTATATGTCAAAGGAGCAGCACAGATGATATGCAGTCATGGACAAAGTTTGTCTTGACTGGTTTAACTTACTTTCTCAGCCCTAAGTAAAGACTTTATGCTGAGAGTAACCAGAAATATTAAAATATAGCAGGGGTCCAGGTATGAATCAGGAGGTACTCACGGTAAGAGTCAGCCAGGTCTGGGGGACATGTAGGACCAGGGGAGTTGGAAAAAGAAGGCCATCATGAACACGAAATGGGGTAATGAGTCTCTGAAGCGGGTGGAGGGGTGGGGGTGGCATTCAGACGAAAGACTTGTGTCTATGCTTCACATTTGTCATCTAGTGGCTGCCAGAGACTCAGAGGAGTCCTCAGGGCTAGCTGGGGTAGGAGGGGCAGGGGGAAGAGGGGAGGATGTATCAAGTGGAATTTGAGAACAAAACCCACCAAACCAAGGACAATGGAGGCTGCCTGCTGCTTTCACAAGAAATTCTCTAAGAATCTGGGGGTTCAGAACAATGTCTGATAAAAACTAGACGAGGGGAGTTCTTCCCTCTCACCTCAGGGTGCTGTGAGACCTCAGTGCTGAGAGAGACCCAGCCTGAGAGGCTGTAGCCCCTCGTGGTCATTCTTTCTCCCCCCCCCATCCCCCACCAGGTGACAGCTTGAAGCCATGGGAAGCCAAGGCCAGGCCCCTCACCAGCTTTGTTGGTAAAGGAGAACTTGGCAGAGCCAAAAAGGACTTTTCATTATCTCATCTCACTTTCCTTCACACTGTGAATGAAAAAGGCTTAGAAGAAAAGCTGACAAACCTAGACAGCTTATTAAAAAGCAGAGACATCACTTTGCCAACAAAGGTGTGTATAGTCAAAGCTATGGTTTTTCCAGTAGTCATGTACAGATGTGAGAGTTGGACCACAAAGAAGGCTGAGCACTGAAGAATTGATGCCTTTGAACTGTGGTGCTGGAGAAGACTCTTGAGAGTCCCTTGGACAGCAAGGAGATCCAACCACTCAATCCTAAAGGAAATCAACCCTGAATATTCATTGGGAAGGATTGATGCTGATGAAGCTGAAGCTCCAATCCTTTGGCCACCTGATGCAAAGAGCCCACTCACTGGAAAAGACCCTGATGCTAGGAAAGATTGAGGGCAGGAGGAGAAGGAGGGGACAGAGGATGAAATGGTTGGATGGCATCACTGACTCAATGGACATGAATCTGAGTAAACTCTAGAAGATAGTGAAGGACAGAGAAGCCTGGCATACTGCAGTCCGTGTAGTTGCAAAGAGTCAGCCACAACTTAGTGACTGAAGGACAATTTTCCCTCAGACCAGTAGCAGACTGCTGAGGGAGGCTGGAGTGTTACAATCACTGTGATTCTATTTTTACCCAGACTCATATAACCTTGGTTAATGCTTGTTAGAGAAGAACCTCAGGAAGGTTTTCTTCTACTTAGAGAAAAGGCATCATGGGGTGGTGGGAACTGCACTGTTGTAGGGTTAACAGATTTGGGGAGATTCTCACTAACCTACTTACTGTGTGCCAGCCACAGCTCCAAGCAGGTTCTTGGTGGGTGCTCATTCACTTAATCCTTACAACAAGCCCATTACAATCCCAATTTTACATAGGGGAAAATAGAAGCACAGAAAGGTCAATTAATTTTTCCAGGTCACACAGCTTCTAAGTGGAAACCTGGGACCTAAAGCAGAGAGCCTGGCTCTGGGGACTGTTCTCTTGCCACCAAGAGACCCTTGTCACACCTGGCACAAATAAGGCATTCACTAAATGTCTGCAGATACAAATCATTTTACCAAGGTAATAAAAATGCATTGGGTTTATATTTCTACACTTCATAGATTGACCAGACTTAAAGGAAACCGAAAAATCCCTACAAGGACACACACACACACACACACAAAATCTCAAACAATCAGAACATGTGCAATAATGTGTTAGATTTTCTGATTAAACAAGGAAAATTACTTCTTGCTTTCAGTGTCTTCTTCTAATGTTCTTGTGTTGTTCATTTGCTAAGTTGTGTCTGACTCTTTGTGACCCCATGGGCTGCAGCACTTCCAGGGGGTTCCATGGCCTACACCAAAACATGGAACTGCCAAGTAAATTAATTTGCGGTAGATCACCTTTCCTGGAGAATCCCATGGATGGAGGAGCCTGGTGGGCTACAGTCCATAGGGTCACAGAGTTGGGCATGACTGAAGGGGCTAAGCACATAGCACAGATCATCCCTAGGAGCTCCGATCGTCCTTTGAGCTCTTTCCCCCCATGTCACATTGTGGCCTAGTCTCAGGGCAAGGGACTGTGTAAGCCTGGGATGATCCCTGGAGATTGATAACTAGACCAACAGGATCTCAAGGGTGATGATTCTTTTTGTTCTTCTCCTCATCTGGTCGCCAAGCAGAGAACAATTCTGATTGAATATACTATTTAATTATTCTAGTTCATCACACTGAGAATCAACAGCATTAATCATTAAAAGGGAGAAAAATGGACGAAATACAATGTATAACCATCCTGATTTCAAGCCCAAGGTGTCACCACCCTTTCAGCTCCAAGACAGATAATCGCATAGCAACCATGAAAGATAATTAGATACCTCAAAAAACCCACCAGCCTGTTCTCCAGGTTCACTTACCTTCGAGCGGAGGATGAGTGGCAATGGTAATAAAATCAACAGAGTGAAAACTACGAGGAGCAACCGGCGATAAACTAAAATGTAACTGAAGAATTTCATTGTCTTGCACAGGTGGCTTCAATAGTGTTCTCCTCAAATAAAGGGCAGGCATTAAATAACCGACCTGGATTAATATTTCTCTAGCTCATTATCTTCATTTACTGCCCCAGACTCACCAACATGAGTTAAAATTAAATCTCAATTTTTATTGTTTTACTGTCACAATTCATATGGAGAGATAAGCCCAAGAGTGTGAGAAATTGAAGACCATTTTCTGCTAGGGTTTTTGAAAGGCAAAAACTGTCCTTATTTAGTTTGTGTATTGTAACTGGAATAGAAACTGTCTAAGTCTAGGAGGCAAAACCATGAGGTGGGTTGAGTCTGCTCACAAAGAGTTCCCTCCCCACCTTTTGATGTCCCCTTATTTTGAAGCTCCACCCTTGGGTGGCACCTTGAGCAAGTCTTTACTGGATGCCTCCAGTATCCTTTCCAATGAAGTACATTTTCAGTTTGTGAATTGAAATAGCAACCCCAGGAGTAAGAATTCCAATGTGAAAGGCAAGTTTTGGGTACAGATGGGTTTTCCTGGGCCTGCTAAGATAAGATATTGAAAGTCCACTGCCTTTGTGGAGTTTGGCTCCGAGGAGAGCTCCTGACTTCTCTCATTCAGAACTTCTCTGTTCTCATTCAAAAGATAAATACCGATGCTTCTGATAGCTAATAGATCCCCAATATCACACCTGTGCGTGCATACTATGTAGACGCTTCAGTTGTGCCTAACTCTTTGTGACCCTATGGTCTGTATCCCATCAGGCTCCTCTGTCCATGGGATTTTCCAGGCAACAATGCTGGAGTGGGTTGCCATGTCTGTCTCCTGGGGATCTTCCCAATCCAGGGACTGAAGCTGTGTCCCCTGTGTTTCCTACATTCGCAGGCAAGTTCTTTCCCACAGGCATCATCTGGGAAGCCCCAGTACCACACCCCATACACAATAATTTTTTCACTGTTTAAATGCACATTTCTGTGTATTTCTTGGACGCTATGTTCTCTTTAGATAGGAAACCAAGTTATCATAAAGTCTTACAGCCCTCACCTGTAAGACATTTTCAGGATTGAGTTGATACAATTGTGCTGATATTGGCTGAATTGACTAGATAATTATCAGGGAATTTGTACAGAGATGAGTCATTAGGGTCATCCAAGCAGAGTGAGTCTGTGTGTGTGTGTGTGTGTGTGTAGATGGGAACTATTCTGACAACAATAGCAAGGATATGTTTTGGAACACCTTAGGGCTAGGGAGTCATTGATTAGTTTCTCATTGTCTGGTAAATTAATCGTCCAATGAACCTCAACTAAACAACTAGCCCTGGCTATAAACCAAACACATTTCCTTCTGTGTGTGTTGTGTGCTCAGCTGCTCAGTTGTGTCTGACTCTTTGTGACCCCATGGACTGTAGCTCACCAGGCTCCTCTGTGCATGGGATTCTCCAGGCAAGAATACTAGAGTGGGTTGCCATTTCTTACTTCAGGGAATCTTCCCCACCCGGGGATCAAACCCACATCTCCTGCGTCTCTTGTATTGGCAGGCGGATTCTTTACCACTGCACCATCCTGTACTCAATTTCTCTTGTGACAAATAACTTCACTTTTATGCAATCTATGATTAACATGTAGATCTTATTTTTAATTCCCTGCTAATGTAACTCTGCTTTTTTTTTTCTCATCAAGAAAGAGAATTCTTTCAACAAAACTCACCTCACTGTACTGCTAATTTAGATGGGAAAACACCTTTTCCCTCTACAAGTTTAAATTTCTAAAGATATATCATCTATAGTGATTCAGGAAAATCAGAATAGTAAACAGAAAAAAAAAGTCTGCAAACCAGAAAGGCACATTACATCTTGAGTTTCTCAGGTGAAAAAAAAAGGAAGGTAATTATAAATAATAGTAGTAAATAGTGAGCAGTGGTAAAGGAGCAGTAATCATAGTGTTGAAAAACACGTGAAAGGAATGAGTTACTTCAAACACCTTTGATACTTCTTTCCCTGTATCACACTCTGTGAAGTTCATTGCATGCTTTTTTAATATATATTTTTTGGAGAAATCATTTCTGTTCTCAGATTTCCTTTGGCCACCTGGTGAGACCATTTGAGCCTCACTTTCTCACCATAGAAGATTTTGCTCTGTGAGATGACACCAAAAAGGAAAAGGCATTTGTGTGATATTTAATAGAAATGAAGGCCGGTGCATGCAGGGAACGGTGATACTCCAGCAAGAAGGAAGCTACAGGAAAAACACTTGACATTTCATCAAGGCCTCTATTCTTTGTGTCATTTTCTCTATTCTGGTTCCCATTTCTCACCAGACCAGTTTTTGCAGGACCTCCCCTATGATGGCCTGAGGATCTAGCCAGCTTTATCTTCTGCGGCTGCTCCTTATTACAGAATGGTTCTATCTTTTCTTTACATCCAGCCAATCTCCTGTTTCAGGAGTTTTCTCTCCACTGTCAGTTAAAAGATTTGACCAAACAATTCACACTAACCACGAATGACTGATATGACTGGATACCTCTGTGAGTACCAGCAGGGAGTGAAGCTCGAATGGGAGACTTTGGGCCCTTTAGAAACGTATCTTAAGGTGTATTTCACAACACATCACATTGCTAAACAGTTACACAGTTGTCGAATTTCACCTCTTATTTGCACAGAAAAGCATAAATCTCTTGAAAATGAAAGTGAAGAGAAAGTGTTAGTCTCTCAGTCATGTCCAATTCTTTGTGACCTGGTGGACTGTTGCCCATCAGGCTCCTCTGTCCATGGGTTTCTCTAGGCAAGAATACTGGAGTGGGATGCCATTTCCTTTTCCAGGGGATCTTCCCGACCCAGGGATGGAACCTGAGTCTTCTGCATTGCAGGCAGATTCTTTACCGTCTGAGCCTCCAGGGAAGTCCTATATCACAATTGTGATGTTTTCTCTATCTGATCTAAAACAAATCATATCATTGTATAGAAAGTGAAAGTGAAGTCGCTCAGTCGTGTCCGACTCTTTGTGACCCCATGGACTGCAGCCTACTAGGCTACTCCGTCTGTGGGATTTTCCAGGCAAGAATACTGGAGTGGGTTACCATTTCCTTCTCCAGGAGATCTACCAGACCCAGGGACTGAACCCACATCTCCAGCGTTGTAGGCAGACGCTTTACCATCTGAGCCACCAGGGAAGTATATCAATGTATAACCATGGATTAATCCATTTAAAACATCTTTATAAATAGAAAATATTACAAATACTGTTCATTCATTCACTGCCAGCTACATTCACCATCTCATCCAGTCTTCAAAATCCAATACAAATTATAGGAATTGTATGTGCTTTTATAATTATTTCTCTTAGACAGATTTGAAAATTAAAATTCCAAAGAAGCCAACTTTAATGTCTTCGCTAGTAAGTGGTATGACAATGATTTAAATTCAGTTATTTCTGGCACCTAAGATGTGGGTTTTTTTTTTTTTTTTTGGCAGGGTACTATGCCATTTTTCTGCCATAATGACTGTTAATTTGACACTAAGCACTAACCCATCAAATCTAGCATTTGTCTATAGGTACACAATTTGGTTGGCTTAGCAATTGTAGCTCTAGGGCTTCCTTTCTTAATGCCCATCAAGCCTTATAATTGGACATAACACATGAAAATCAGCCTTCTCTGCTGGTTCAGATGGTAAAGAATCCGCTTGCAATGCAGGAGACCTGGCTTCGATCCCTGGATCAGAAAGATCCTCTGGAGAAGGGAATGGCTACCCACTCCTATATTCTGGCCTGGAGAATTCCATGGACAGAGGAGCCTGGCAGGCTACAGTTCAAGGGGTTGCAAAGAGCTGGACATGACAAAGCAATTAAGCACATATGTGAAAATCAGGTTCAGGCATAAAGAGAAAGAAAGATTCCTTCTGTATATATTCTGGTTATGTTCATGAAGACGTTAGACACCTGAGTTGTGTTTGTGTAGATAATTGATGCAAGGAGAGTGGAAACCAGCTTTTAGTGCCAACATTCATACTTCTCTCAGGCTTGTTTTCTGGTTGGCCCTTTATTATGCCACATTTACTCTCAAATTGGTGCTCTTCTTCAGGCCTTTCCCTCTTCTAAGAAAATACTTTCTTCTTTGTCTTTAAATCCCACCATCCTTGAAATTTGACCTAGTACACTCATCTCAAATCTTCTGCTTTCTATAAATCCACCCTGACAACTTCTGAGTCTTCACGGACTCCCCTGGGAAGCTCCTCCGGCCAACTGTATTCAAATAACAGAGTGCTTGACAAGAGTGCAGAGTCCCTACCCTATTGGGTCATTTTTTGTTGGCTCCCTGCATACTAAAATTTGAGAATCATTAACATGGTATCTGTAAGATGCATTTTAGCTTGTGAGTAGAAAATCTGACATTAATTACTATTTTAATAATGCATATCAATCTCAAATCCTCAATAAACTTGCTAACTCTGGGAATAAACGGGGATATTAGTTTACTTCCCTTATGTCCCTAGCAAAGTGACAAGCAAAGGGACTTTCGCATGACTCAGTGAAAAATTTCTCTATATTGGCCTATAAGCACAGATAAATAGGAACCGATTAACCTCATTGCTTACATAGTATGGATGACAGGAGCAGTTCTTCAGTTAAGTATTTAGATTTTCAAAGAAAAACTACATACAGTGTGTTCAACAGGGGAATATTTCTCCATTGCAAATGTGCCCATAAATACTTAGATTAAAAGTGTGTATGCTTAGTGTATGCTTTGACTAAGGAAAAAGAATCAGCATGCTGTTATTGTTAGTGAATGAAGTCATGCATTCTTGTATATAAAAATATTGCATTTCCTTCAATTATGAATGCCCGTTTTCATTCTTAAAATTTGTTGAGTTCAAAGTGCATGCCCGTTTTACTTGATTGCTCTTTCTTAGACTATCGAGGCAGGTGTGCAAGTATTTTCTCTTCACAGTCATTTGCTTCTATGCCTTGACTAGTTCCTCTTTCTGAAACTCACTTATCATGCATCCCATTTATATATTCTAGTTATTATCATAAATTCTATCATTTCCAGACACTGCACTGTGAAGTGTTTATTCCCTGAGTTCTGTATGTGAGCTGTGCCCTAAAACCTTTTTAGATACTGTGAAAACTAAGATAATTTTTCCCCTCTTAATTGGCATCCAGTAGTCATTTACTTTGACACTTTTTAGCATTTTTTATTTCTTCATGCTTACTTTTCTGTTCTTTAAGGTGATGAATTGTCTTGATGAAAGTGAAATTTCCAGGTCCACATCAATTAACTGTATCAGTTTTGATTTTCATTTTCTAAACTAAAGGATAAAGGCATTATCCAGGGTAAGGTAATCTGCCCTGGAGACTCCAGGTTCATGAACCACTCCCTGGACTCCTAAAATGGTATCATTCATTATTAACCACAACCTCAATAATCATTCCTCTAATACCATGAAGTAAATGACTGACTGAACAGATGAAGATTGAACTGTGTCCCATGAGGTGGTGACCTGAACTCCCATGAACTGAGAAGCAAAGCAAATTCCACAAGAGGAGGATCTATTTTTGGCAAGAACAGCAGCTGCCTGAACACTTTAGCATTCTGCTTAGACACAACCAGTCACACCCGCCACTGGGGTGGATGGGATGCTTTTTCCTCCTGACCAAGCTGACTATGTCTTTATCTTGAGTTCTCTGGGGGATGAGAGGGGAAAATTCAGGGATGGAGGGAGGAGGTGGGGGATTTTGGAAAGAGGGGAAGAGAAAAGACATACCAGAACACTTAGCCCATTGTTAGAAAAGGAAACCTAATCAAGCTACTCAAAACTGTCTAAAACTCTGAGTCGTCCTGCTCCCTGCTTGTCCCTCATCACCCTGCCTCGTTACATTATGTAATAGTCCTATTACAGCAGCCTTCACATAGGAGACAGTGTGGGACTCCTCGCGAGAACTTCCAGAGAATTCAGAGGTGAACCAGCACTCCCAGATGTAGCCTTTCTTGTCAGTCCCTGAGCGGAAGGCAGATCAGAGTTTGAGGTGCTCTGAGAGGATTGCTATAACTCTAGGACTCCAAAAAAATGGAAGCTGAAGATCCAATGACATAAATCACATAGAACCACGGTATGACCCTGGCTGATCCAAGTGTTTGCTCCTTTTGTGAAGTCATAACGATTTCATAGGGTTCAAGTAGGCAATCAGAAACTGCTTTCGGGTAAAGCCAGAGAGACCATGGGGTCGCTAAGAGTCGGACACGACTGAGCGACTTCACTTTCACTTTTCACTTTCATGCATTGGAGAAGGAAATGGCAACCCACTCCAGTGCTCTTGCCTGAAGAATCCCAGGAATGGGGGATCCTGGTGGGCTGCCATCTATGGGGTCGCACAGAGTTGGACACAACTGAAGCGACTTAGCAGCAGCAGCAGCAGAAAGACCAATTTAGAGCAACAAGAAAGGTCAAATTTTTCCCCTAGGAATCTCAATGCTGCTATGAATTCACTGTTTTGTTGCTCATAGACAAATGGGTCCATTTTTCTCAGTTGGGAAAAACGCTGGTATTTCTCCCTTCATTTTTGCCTCCAAATATATTGTCTACTTGAGCTTGATACATCTCCTGGCCTTGATGACAATGAAAAGATAAAGTTTCTAACAGCGATTTCATTTTAAGTGTAGTGAGTGGCATTGACCCAATCCAGCTTACTGTCAAGCTGACCCATCTTCTTTGGAAATTAATTTTTACCTAAGTGTGGAATATTTCATTTTCTACCTAATTTTTACCTAAGTGTGTCATTAACATGAATACAGAAAGTCAGCCAGGGTGACCTCCTGCAGTAAATTTCTGTTGGCATAGCTACAGCAGTCACTGCTCTTTACCACTCGACTTCTCCATTACTATTTGAGTTTGGTGGCTTTTGGTCCAAATAGTTGCTTACAGAGGAAACTTATTGCTTAGGGGAAACCTATTGCTTATTGCTCAAATGGACTACTTACAGCCTTATGAAGAAACATACCAATGTTTATTCTGATACGTTATTTCAGTTCAGTGCAGTCACTCAGTCATGTCCGACTCTTTGTGACCCCAAGGACTGCAGCATGTCAGGCCTCCCTGTTCATTACCAACTCCTGGAGTTTACTCAAACTCATGTCCATTGAGTCAGTGATGCCATCCAACCATCGCATCCTCTGTCATCCCCTTCTCCTCCTGTCCTCAATCTTTCAGGCATCAGGATCTTTTCCAATGAGTCAGTTTTTTGCATCAGGTGGCCAAAGTATTGGAGTTTCAGCTTCAACATCAGTCCTTCCAGCTTTCTTTATAGTGCTCAGCTTTCTTTATAGTCCAACTCTCACATCCATACATGACTACTGGAAAAACCATAGCCTTTTAATATGCTGTCTAGGTTGGTCATAACTTTCCTTCCAAGGAGTAAGCGTCTTTTCATTTCATGGCTGCAGTCACCATCTGCAGTGATTTTGCAGTGATATACCCATTTGAATGCACAGTTCCAAAGAATAAGAAAGCCTTCCTCAGTGATCAGTGCAAAGAAATAAAAGATAAGTTATTTAGGCTTTCTCCATTTTTCAAAGACTCACAGAGGTACACTTTCAGAACAACATTCTCTTCTTCATTTGTAGGACTGTAGAGTTAAACCAGAGAAGGCAATGGCAACCCACTCCAGTGTTCTTGCCTGGAGAATCCCAGGGATGGGGGAGCCTGGTGGGCTGCTGTCTATGGGGTCGCACAGAGTCGGACATGACTTAGCAGCGACTTAGCAGTAGCAGCAGCAGCACAGTAAAACCACATTAGAAAACAAACCATGAGGGTTCAGCTTAATTAACACTTTTGACCAGGATAAACACGATATAAAATAATAGGGGTGAGGAATGGCTTGAATTCTAGGATGTTTTAAAGAAATGGGGCCGATAAAATGGACTCTTGTAGTGAGTACATTGATGTGAACGAGAGACTGTGTTTTCTTCACAAGGGACCTGCTATCCAATGAGGAAGGCAGTGTGTACATAGCCAAGAACTCCTGGTGGCTTTGTAGGGCATAAGACAAGTGCTATTGGAGAGCAATTAATGTTGAGTACTCTGTTGTCTTTCATAATAATCTCCATTTTCATAGTCCCTAAAATAAATTATAAAATTTCACAGCGAAAGTCTTGATCAAATGTGTTTTTCTCTACTTTTAGAGAATTATAGCATCTCTGTTTGGGAAAATTCTTCTAGTCCCACAGGAAATGTTAGTGCCAAAATAACAACAACAAAAAAACCATTCTTTCCCAGCCCATTCTTGAATGCCTCTAATGATGGATGATTCACCCCTCATTCCATATTTAAATAGCCCCACTCTTCTTAGATTTCTCCCCTTAGACATTGAGCCAAAATTTGCCTTCCTGTAGCTTCCATTTACTGTTTGAATTCTGCTTTTGGGGGGCCACTAAGGGGAAAATCAAGCTACTCCTCTATATGACAGCCTTTAAATATTTGAACTCTTCCTTTACCCATTTGCTTCAACATTGTCATGTCAGATTTTAAGTTTCTTTGCTATCCTCGGAGTTTTTAAGGACATGGACTTTTTTTTTTTTATTATTCTATAGCCCTGGCTAGTGCATGAGTTTCATGCTTTATTGCATATGCTGCTGGGCACACAGAAGCAGAACTGGAATATCACCTCCCTGGTTCTAGATGTTGTTCCTAAAGCAATGCCAGCTACATTTGCCCCATTACATTGCTGTAATATTTTGAACTTGCTATGCCATAAATTTGGATATGTACTGTAGCTAAGTAATCTCTAGCTTGTCATCTTAATAAACATGGCAAATTTTCCCTACTAATTTCCATCTTGTTAGATTTTTATACATACTTTAAATTGCTGTGACTTGGGCCATTTATCATATGCATGCTATAAACATATTTTATGATAGTGTCCTCCATGTTTTTATTCAAAATAATTGATAATGTATTCAACAAGTTCCCTTCTCCAAGTACCTTCCTTCAAGTTGACACTCTTGCACTAGAAAGTAGATTTGGATACTGTCATGAACTCAGACCTACTCAACTGTCTCCCTTTCTAGAATGTCTCCATTCTAGAATCTGGTTCAATATTGATATCTCACTTACTGATATACAGTTAATAGCAATGACTTTTGCCTTGTTGACAATCAGGATGGCATTTTCCTGTGTCTTTGAACATAAAATCACATTTCCTATAAAGCTGTTGAAATTGTCCTTCACAGAAATTTAGATTGCACATGTGAATATGTCTACTTTTCTATTCTTGGCTGCATAAATGGTAAAAAGGACATAAATGGTGTTTTCTAAGGTGTAAGTTACTTTCAACTTCACCAACCAGTTCTTCTATACCTCAAAATATGCATTTATCTGGATAAGAAGCATTAGTTATTATTGCGTCACTGATTTCACCAAAGAAAAATGGATTATTCATCAATCATTATTTAAGAATTAAAAATGCTCATGTTTTCTAGAACAGAAATGTTATCAATATTACACATGTGTGAATGCCTAGGTGTGACTCTATAAATAGACGTCGAGAAAATCACATGTGGAGTCAGTGTGAACCTAATAGTACTGGAAACTCCTAACATATTTCCTCCAGGCTTTTCATTCTTTTCTTTACTCCTATAGGGATGTTACCTCTTGGACAGATTCAACATCAGCCACTCAGTGATTTCAGTAGAGTCTGCTGGGAAAATAGAGAAGCTTGGCCAGGAAGCACCAAGGCTGACAGTGTGAATTGAACCTCAGCCTCTCTCCTCAGGGGGAGACATCACCTGAAATTATAAAGACCAAGGAAAAAGAAATCAAATTACTGATGGCTTGTATTTTGTATTTTGTCATGCCTTTGATTTCCAACAATAGTCTCATTGTTACAGATGAGGCTCCAGAAGGTGAAGTAAATTGCTTGAGGTCGCTCATATGAAGTTCAGATCCAGATCTGTGTGATTCCAGAGCTGGTGCTTCCCCTGCCCCCAAGTCACCACCAATCTGACTTCCCCCAGACCATCATTGGGTACCATCATTGGGCAGAAGTAGAGAATCCACCTGCCAATGCAGGAGATGTGGGTTCAGTCCTTGGTTGGGAGGATTTCCTGAAGGAGGATTGGCAGCCCACTCCAGTATCTTGCCTAGACAATCCCATGGACAGAGGAGCTGGGCAGGCTTTAATCCATGGGGTCACAGGGAGTCAGACATGACTGAGCAACTGAGCATCCACATACACAGTGAGGAAGGCACAGAGCACAGGGCTCCAAGACTGAGGCCACCTGAAGACACAGGGGCCAGAGTCACTTCTGAGGGTCCTGCCTCGTTTTCTATTGGGAATGTGGTAAACAGGGTGCAGGCACTGAAGGAGGGTCTACAGCCAGTTCGTCCATGAGTGAGGCAGCTATCCCGCCCAGACGAGTAAGCCGTTCCTGGATCAGGAACTCTGAGTGTGATACAAATACATTAATTGAGAAAACTTGGCAGAGATTGAGGGTAGAGTGGCAGTTTAGTGGCCATGAAGATGTCTGTGGTGACCTGAGGGGCCAGCATATCAGGCTCATAACTAAGGGGACAAATTGTACCAGTTTTCCCAGGACTGAGAGTCTTCTGTGACATGAGACTTTCAGTACTAAAACTAGGAGAGTCTCAAACAAACTAGAATACTTTGTCATGGCATCAAGAAGGCTCCCAGTCCCCATTAACCAGGGATCCGGACATTATGTCAGTTCTATTCTCTCATCCCCACTCCCCACTTCGTCCATCATGGAGCCTCTTCTCTTTATCCCTGCAATGCTCTCAAATCTCATGTCTTCCTCATCTCCATGACCACTGTTCTTTGTTCAGACTCGCCTTCCCTTACTATTACTGGCCTCATAACTGGTCTATGTCTCCATGCCTAACATCTTCTCCAATGATACATCCTCCACAATGACACCAAAGAGATCTTCCCAAAAGAATCTGACCACATTTTTCTCCTGTTTGGACATATCAGTGCCTCTTCAGTATGGAAAAAAAATGTCCATTATCCATACTTAATTTGAAAGGCCTTACAGAATAGAATGCTAGTCTGTGTTTTCAAGCCTCATCTTTCTGCACTGCCCTGTTTCATCTTTGATGATTTTCTGTAAAGTAGTTTCCCAACAAATTATCTGCAGTCTCTTCTCCCCCAATAAAACCCATATTCCCTTTCTTTTTCAAATTAACTATCTATTTTAATTGGAAGATAATTACTTTACAATATTATGATGGTTTTTGCCATACATCGACATGAATCAGCCATGGGTGCACAGTGTTCCCCCATCCTGAACCCCCCTCCAACCTCCCTCCTCACCCCATCCCTCTGGGTTGTCCCAGAGCACCGGCTTTGGGTGCCCTGCTTCATGCATCAAGCTTGCACTGGTCATCTCTTTTACTTATGGTAATGTACATGTTTCAATGCTATTCTCTCAAATCATCCCACCCTCACCTTCTCCAACTGAGTCCAAAAGTCCATTCTTTACATCTGTATCTCCTTTCTGCCCTACATGTAGAATCATTGTTATTGTCTTTCTAAATTCCATAAATATGTGTTAATATACAGCATTTGTCTTTCTCTTTCTGACCTGCATCTCTCTATATAATAAGTTCCAGTTTCATCCACCTCATTACACCTGGGTCAAATGCATTCCATTTTATAGCTGAGTAATTTTCTATTGTGTATATGTACCACAACTTCTTGATCCATTCGTCTGCTGATGGACACCTAGGTTGCTTCCATGTCTTAGCCATTGTAAATAGTGCTGCAGTGAATTTTGGGGTATGTGTGTCCCTTTCAGTTCTGGTTTTCTTAGGGTATATGCCCAGCAGTGGGATTGCTGGGTCAATGAAAAGATGTTCAACATCACTCATCATTCAAGAAATGCAAATCAAAACCACAATAAGATGTCATCTCTTGCCTGTCAGAATGGCCATCATTAAAAAGTCTACAAACAATAAATTCTGGAGGTGTGGAGAAAAGGGAACCCTCTTAGTAAAGTAATGCTCAAAGTCCTCCAAGCCAGGCTTCAGCAATACGTGAACCGTGAACTTGTTGTTCAGGCTGGTTTTAGAAAAGACAGAGGAACCAGAGATCAAACTGCCAACATCTGCTGGATCATGGAAAAAGCAAGAGAGTTCCAGAAAAACATCTATTTCTGCTTTATTGACTATGTCAAAGCCTTTGACTGTGTGGATCACAATAAACTGTGGAAAATTCTGAAAGAGATGGGAATACCAGACCACCTGACCTGCCTCTTGAGAAATCTGTATGAAGGTCAGGAAGCAACAATTAGAACTGGACATGAAACAACAGACTGATTCCAAATAGGAAAAGGAGTACGTCAAGGCTGTATCTTGTCATCCTGCTTATTTAACTTCTATGCAGAGTACAACATGAGAAACGCTGGACTGGAAGAAACACAAGCTGGAATCAAGATTGCTGGCAGAAATATCAATAACCTCAGATATGGAGATGACACCACCCTTATGGCAGAAAGTGAAGAGGAACTAAAAAGCCTCTTGATGAAAGTGAAAGTGGAGAATGAAAAAGTTGGCTTAAAGCTCAACATTCAGAAAACGAAGATCATGGCATCCGGTCCCATCACTTCATGGGAAATAGATGGGGAAACAGTGGAAACAGTGTCAGACTTTATTTTTTTGGGCTCCAGAATCACTGCAGATGGTGACTGCAGCCATGAAATTAAAAGACTCTTACTCCTTGGAAGAAAAGTTATGACCAACCTAGATAGCATATTCAAAAGCAGAGACATTACTTTGCCGACTAAGGTCCATCTAGTCAAGGCTATGGTTTTTCCTGTGGTCATGTATGGATGTGAGAGTTGGACTGTGAAGAAGGCTGAGCACTGAAGAATTGATACTTTTGAACTGTGGTGTTGGAAAAGACTCTTGAGAGTCCCTTGGACCGCAAGGAGATCCAACCAATCCATTCTGAAGGAGATCAGCCCTGGGATTTCTTTGGAAGGAATGATGCTAAAGCTGAAACTCCAGTACTTTGGCCACCTCATGCGAAGAGTTGACTCATTGGAAAAGACTCTGATGCTGGGAGGGATTGGGGGCAGGAGAAGAAGGGGACGACAGAGGGTAAGATTGCTGGGTGGCATCACTGACTCAATGGACATGAGTCTGAGTGAACTCCAGGAGTTGGTGATGGACAGGGAGGCCTGGCGTGCTGTGATTCATGGGGTCACAAAGAGTCGGACATGACTGAGCGACTGAACTGAACTGAACTTACACTCTCGGTGGCAATGCAAACTGGTACAGCCACTAGGGAGAACACTGTGGAGATTCCTTAAAAACTGGGAATAGAACCCATGGTTTCTTACACCTTCAAGTCTCTGCATCTGATTTCATGTTACTTAGAGCATCATTCTAAACTTTGGATGTATATAAATTTCGTCTTTTAATGGTCATTTTAATCTCTTTCAATGTCAAGTTTCACCCCATATCTAAAGGATCCAAGGCAGCCATCTGCCAGTCCCCTATCCATGCTTTTATAAAAGACTAGTGCTTGATTTTCATCTCTCATAGTAACACTCTCTTGGTCTGATAGCTTCATGATGACTCTTTACATTTTACCTTTGCTCTTTAAATTTTTCCTGTTGGCTTAGTTAATATGTCATTGAGACAGCTGATGGGTCAACTTTTTCATATTGAGAGAAGCACTCCAGTTGCTTACTAAATATGTATTGTACCTCCGTAGTTACTACAAGTTTGAAAGTTCTTTCCATTTTTCAACTCTTTCATGACTGGCTGTGTGTGAATGCTCAGTCGTGTCTCACTCTCAGTGATCCTAAGGATTGTACCCCTCAAGGCTGCTCTGTCCGTGGGATTCCCCAGGCAAGAATACTGGAGTGGGTTGCCATTTCCTCCTCCAGGGGATCTTCCTGACCCAGGGATCAAACCCGAGTATCCTGTGACTCCTGCATTGGGAGGTGGATTTTTACCACTTGAGCCACATGGGAAGCCCTAGATGACTGTGGCTAGAGCCTCTCATCCTTCCTCATTGCCTAGTGAATTCTCTGTGGGCAGCCTCCAAATAAGTAAACTTAGCCTTGCAGGCTTCATTATTCACCCTTTGGAAAAATCAAAGGTTTATATTACATGATCTCATATCTCTTCTAGCTATTATATTCTATATCTCAATTCTATATCTCCAGTCCTGATTTAGAGTTTCTTTTCAGAACACATGTTAACTTTTTCCTTTGAAAAAATGTTGACACCTCAGAAATTTCTAGAAAAATATAGAGATTTGTAACCTTTGAGGCTATGTTTCTCCTAAAAACAAAACAAAAAAATACCATTAAAAAATAAAAGAAACTATCCAAAATCAACCTAAATAAGTAGTCAAGTGATTTGCTACCTAAAATAGGTACCTAATAGTACCTAATCACTACCTAAAATAGCACAATCTAGTGTTATCAAGAAATCCAGTCTAAATAATATAAAGGAAACTTTAAGATAATTTTACGCAGAATCATTCATCTTATATATTCAAGCACTTGCTGTGAACACTCATCTGGAACATGTTTTCATAGACATTGAGAGAACTGTTTCTCAGGATTGACTTCTGTGTCATATGTTTTCACTAATTATATAGCAGCCCGTGCTTAGTCTGGGAATGTGTACTTTGAACTTGGGTAGAAGGAACAATTAGTCAAGACTAACTTAGAAGCAAGAAAAAATCAGGCAAAAGTAAACCTACTCTCTAAAAATAGAACTACCATGTGACCCAGCAATTTGACTCCTATATGTATATCTGAAAAAACAAAAACACTAATTCAAAAAGACAGGTACCCCAATGCTCACAGCAGCATTATTCATAATGCCAAGTTATGAAAACAACCTAAGTGTCCATCAACAGAGGAACAGATAAAGCAGATATGGCACATAAAAACAATAGAATATTCAGCTTAATTCAGTTCAGTCACTCAACTGTGTCTGACTCTTTGCAACCCCATAGACTGCAGCATGCCAGGTCTTCCTGTCCATAACCAACTCCCGGAGTCTACTAAAACTCATGTCCATTGAGTCGGTGATGCCATTCAACCATCTCATCCTCTGTTGTCCCCTTCTCCTCCAGCCTTCAATCTTTCCCAGCATCAGGGGCTTTTCAAATGAGTCAATTCTTTGCTTCAGGTGGCCAAAGTGTTGGGAGTTTCAGCTTCAGCATCAGTCTTTCCAATAAATATTCAGGATTGATTTACTTTTTAAGATAGACTAGTTGGATCTCCTTGCTGTCCAAGAGACTCTCAAGAGTGTTCTTTGACACCACAGTTCAAAAACATCTATTCTTCAGCACTCAGCTTTCTTTATAGTCCAACTCTCACATCCATATAGGACTACCGGAAAAACCATAGCCTTGACTAGACAGACGTTTGTTGGCAAAGTAATGTCTCTGCTTTTTAATATGCTGTCTAGGTTGGTCATAACTTTTCTTCTAAGGAGTAACTGTCTTTTAATTTCAAGGCTACAGTCAACATCTGAAGTGATTTTGGAGTCCAAAAAAATAAAGTCTGTCACTGTTTCCACTGTTTCTCTATCTATTTGCCATGAAATGATGGGACCGGATGCCATGATCTTCATTTTCTGAATGTTGAGCTTTAAGCCAGCTTTTTCACTCTCCTCTTTCACTTTCATCAAGAAGCTCTTTAGTTCTTCTTCACTTTCTGCCATAAGGGTGGTGTCATCTGCATATCTGAGGTTATTGATATTTCTCCCAGCAATCTTGATTCTAGCTTGTGCTTCTTCCAGCCCAGCATCTCTTATGATGTACTCTGCATATAAGTTAAATAAGCAGAGTGACAATATACAGCCTTGATGTACTCCTTTCCCGATTTGGAACCAGTCTGTTATTCCATGTCCAGTTCTAACTGATGCTTCTTGACCTGCATATAGATTTTTTAGGAGGCAAGTCAGGTGGTCTGGTATTCCCATCTCTTTCAGAATTTTCCACAGTTTATTGTGATTCACACAGTCAAAGGCTTTGGCGTAGTCAATAAAGCAGAAGTAGATGTTTTTCTGGAACTCTCTTGCTTTTTCAATGATCCAGCCAATGGTGGTAATTTGATCTCTGGTTCCTCTGCCTTTTCTAAATCCAGCTTGAACATCTGGAAGTTTTCAATTCATGTACTATTAAAAGCCTAGCCTGGAGAATTTTGAGCATTACTTTGCTAGTGTGTGAGATGAGTGCAATTGTGCAGTAGTTTGAACATTCTTTGACATTGCTTCTCTTTGGAGATGAAATGAAAGCTGGCCTTTTCCAGTCTTGTGGCCATTGCTGAGTTTTCCAAATTTGCTGGTATATTGAGGCAGCACTTTCACAGCATCATCTTTTATGATTTGAAATAACTCAGCTGGAATTCCATCACCTGCACTAGCTTTGTTCATAGTGATGCTTCCTAAGGCCCACTTGACTTTGCATTCCAGGATTTCTGGCTCTAGGTGAGTGATCACACTATCGTGGGTATCGGGGTCACTAAGATCTTTTGTGTATAGCTTTTCTGTATATTCTTATTTTTGCCCATTATATTGGATGTTGATAAAAAGAAATCTTTCTACTCAAAGAATCTGCTATGTAATAAGAAAATTGTAATTGCTAAACTCTAGAACATGGGCCCTTCTGTGTTATGATCATCACAAACAGGTATCACTATGGACTGAGGTTGCCAGGGGTAGGACTCAAACATGGACACTTTTGAGAACAATAGAAATGCTGTTAATAATTCCTCTGGGATTGTCACAGACAAATTGAATCATGTTGTCCCCTTAGCTAGGGCATAAGCTGAGAATTAAACTGAGTCTAAAAGAAAGACTCTGAATACTTAGAGGGTCTGAGGAGACTGTCCTGCTTGGAGGGATGACATGGCAAAAGGAGTGGAGGCTGACATGGGTGGATTAGCTCACAATATAGAGGACTTTAGAAATCCTGAGAGCCCACAGAATCTTAAGATGAAGAATTTTACTAATTATTTTAATCATTTGAAGTACTCTATTTTCTGAGTGTCAAAAATTAGTTGAGTCACAAGAATGTCTTTGATATAGACAGATCTTCTCTATGAACCTAATAGACTTGCTGATTCACAAGCTACAGGGCTTAATCCCATTAAGAGTATAAAATGCATTTCTGGTGGAAATAACTGGGAAATCTGTGCCTCTTCCATCAGAGAGGACCACTGGATGGAAGTAATTTAGTTAAGGCCAATGTCTTTCCATGGATAATAAATAAAACAACCTGTAAGCAGGGATTGCAAACCCAAATGCTTTCCAACACCAGATAGATATGAAAGGGAAAGGCAGGCTGGGACCTTGGTAAAAGCGAAAGTAGCTGGTCCTCTGAAGGAGACAGCCATCCTCAGACCCAGCTGGCATGAGACATGATGAATCTCAAGCTTTCTGATTTTTTTTAGCTCTTTCAAAAAAAAAAGTCAGATACATATTCTTTTATGTGTAATCTCCTGATATTTAAATATTTGCAACAGACTCAATATACTAATAGAATTAAAGGCTTGCATGTGATCCTGTTTGTGATTCTTCCAATCAAAATTCTATCCTGTAACCCATAGCACAGGATCAGTCTAAACCTAGCCAGCTACATATCATAGGAAGCACGGATGCCTCAAGCCTCCCTGGGGCTTATGGTAAAGAACCCGTCTGCCAGTGAAGAAGATGCAAGAGACACAAGAGACGCAAGTTCAATCCCTGGGTTGGGAAGATACCCTGAAGAAGGAAATGGCAACCCGCTCCAGTATTCTTGCCTGGGCAATTCCAAGGACAGAGGGCTACAGTCCAAGAGATCACAAAGAGTTGGACATGACTTAGTGACTAAACAACAACATAAAGCAAGGATGCCTTACAGCACAAATCTGCCCAATTAATTAAAAAAAATCAAAGGCATATCTAATTGAGGATCAAAGCATCCTCGTATTCCAGGAGGAGCACTGTTTATTGTACACTGCAGCTAAGTAATCTCTGGAATATGAAATGAATCTCCCAAGAGCAGTAATTGAAGGATATACTTAAAGATGCATTTATTATTGCAGAATTAAGGTGTTTTAACTACATGTTTTAGAAACCAATTTGAAGTTGGACACTTGCATCTTCTAATTCAAATCCTGGTGTCAGAGATGAGCCACTGAACTTCCATGGATGAAAGCTAACTTAAGCTATAGACACCCTAAGACAATGCTTTTCTTACCTCTGCATTCCACTGTAACATAGCATCCCATTGTTACATAAAACACAAACAGAATAATCTACTTTATGTAGCAAAAAAAAAAAAAAACTTCTACAACACTGACTTTGTCCAGAGATTGCTATTCTGATCATTTCTCCCAGATGATCTAAGACCTGAACACAATGTTCCTTTCTCGAGGGTCAGTATTTATCACAGCAACAGTAGGATGCAGCTACTTCAGGGAGGTAGACAGACTCAGATGGCCAGTGAATGTGGTTATCAACTAGGGCCAGTGCTTTGAAACTAGTCCCTACAGGAGAATCTGAGTGAGGTGATCTATGAAATCCCTGAGCCACCAGCAGTTTAGAGAGGAAACTGCTCTGCTCATGTCACTCAACTTAAAAGGAACAGGGAATGAAAAGGAGAAAACAGACTGAAATCCCAATGATAGAATCATTCAACTCAAATAATTTCAGACGGAAATCTTTGCACATGCTCAAATGAACTCTTTGGGAGCTCTCTTTAGAATTCTGTAAAAATACCACTGTGGAAATTGAAAACACAACAAGCCCTGCATGGGTGGTTTGCTGCAAGACCCTCAGACCTGTATCCCTATGTGCAGCCAGGCTTGGGGCACCTGGGCAGTGAGTCCTGGCAGGATACTTACAGGATACTGGATGATGCACGGGACCCCTGGAGAGGTGAAGAAATAGGCTCAAGAGTACTTTGAAGAATGACACTCTGCATCACACACAAAACTGGCTCCCCAGGAGATGACCACATGAGTTGCTGCTGCCACTGGAAGCTGAAGATTTTTGGCCACAACATCTACTAGAGAAATGGAATTCACACAGAGTCTCTTCCTCTGTCACCCTCTTTGGAATCCAAGTATTGCACGGGTGAACCTAATTCACAGAGCCCAGGGCTCATGCCTGTGCCCTTGCTACCAAGCATCAGAAAGGTTGATTTTGGACATCTACCTTAGGAAGGTGGATTCCATAATGTTGGAAATTCACCAAGCATTGTAAGCCTGGCCCCAGGTGCTGGGTTGTCATTGGTAAATGGCACCTAATCTGGCAATAGAGTTAATGTTGAGTTGGAAGCAGACAACCCTGTAAAGAGTTCAAAACACTTTGCAATAATTCAGGGGATATATAAACTCTGACACCAACAATGGGAAGGGAAAATAGGAATCAAAACTAGATACGTGAACTTCGAAGAGGTGGAATCTATCAAACCAGAAGACAGATTGGATAAAGGATCTGAGAAACAAACAGCTGTGGGGAGTCTGCCTTGAGGGACAGGGTAAAAAGAAGAAGAAATATACAAAGGATGATAAATGTGAAAATAAAGGAATATATATGTTGACATTTCAAGTTTTTGCTTTTAGTGATCAGAAATCCACTTTTTTGGATATTTCGTTTCCTAATGATACTGACCTAATGAGATAATCATGAATTTATAAAACCCTTGAATGTATTCAAGCAATTGAAAGGCTCACCCAATTCAAAACAATCTGGCTTCTATTCTCTGAAATATGTATGTATTATATTATTGTAAATTCAGGATACAGACTCAGAGATATATGAAATAATTGACATTTCTAGCGAGTCATCAGATGTTACATTTCCTGGCGTTTAGTTCTAACTAGTTAGTGGTTTACTTATTTAAATATATAGTTTGTGTCCCAGGTTCCTATCAATAGGGAACATTTCTCTCTGAATCATTTTGTGGTGATAGCTGCTTTAGTTTATCCGGTCTGGAGGAAAAGTGCCAAAAAGGATAACTTGCTATATGTCTCTTCTTTACCGTGAATCTTTTCCACTCAGGCAGGTACTCTGTAGTTTCCTTGGGGGTGTCACTGGAGGGAAGTGGTCCCACCAGCAAAATGGCAGCCAGTTAGCATGCTCTGCGTGTGGAGGCAACTTTAGCAGACACAACTTTCTTCCTGGCTGGATACACGAAGCGTGAGGGCTTTGAGCAGGGCAAAGAACTCCCAGATATGTCGGCTGCTTTCTTTGAGCTCCCACAGGTTCCTTGGATTCTGTTTGACAAACCAGAGCTCTTTTTTTACATCAGTAGAATGCAGGTAGTGAGAAGCCTCTCTTTTCTTCACATTTCATCCTAGAGAGTGTAGGTTTCATTTCTTCTTGGACACATTTACTGAGTAAATAATATCCCTCCGGCTCTAAACAAAGATCTATCTTCATAGTTTCCTGTCATCTAGACAGTTCTCCCTAGCCACCGCTGTGTGGCCTGAAAAGTCTGCCCTTCCATCTTTTGATTTTATTATTCTTACACAAACAAACAACAAACCACTGAGTCCTCCTGACATCTTTGTACTGTCATAAAACTTAGACAAGTGACTCTAGACATATCAGCACAATCTCAGCTGCATAAAACACAACATCTCATAAAACATTTTCTGTGATGTGATGGAAGGGGGCTCGAGTTTGGAGTCACCAGACTTGGGTTCTAAACTTAGCTCTTCAGATTGATTTTAAACGATGCAAACTTGGACAAGTCAGTTAGCATCTCTGAACATTAACGAAGAGACAGAACTTCTTCAGGACCTTGAGATTCTTTGTGTAGACATTTTGATAATCTCCAAGAGATACAAACCAGTGGGTTGCTGATGGTATACAGGAGCAGAAAGGATGTGATGTGCTCAAGAGCATGGTCCACAACATCCTGGGTGGTCTGGCCACATGGAGGAAATGTTCTCTTCCTTCACAGTCCCCAGTCACTCTCCCCTAACTCATTGTGTTTGACTACTCAATGACCCTGCATTTATATCAGGGATTTTCACAGCTATCCTGCCAGCAGATTTTTTTTGCATTGAATTCTTACTTCTGCTGACTACATCTTGCTCATCCTTCAAATTTCAGCCTAAATAACAATTCTTCAGGTAAACTTTCCTGGTTCCTCCAGAGTGAGTGGGGTCTACCCTCATAGTTCTTGCTTTACAGTATTTCTCAGAATTGTAATTTAACAATCATTTCTACAATGAATAGTATGATGCTAATATTTCTATCACTGTTTATTGTTGGTTAGTCACTAAATAGCGTCCAACTCTTTGGGATCCCATGGACTGCAGCGCACGAGGCTTCCCTGTCCTTCACCATCTCTTGGAATTCGCTCAGACTCTTGTCCACTGAGTCGATTCCATCATACTATATTGTTACAAGAGCTAGGATGATTTGTCTCGTTACTATGACCTCGCTCCTGGGGCCTTTGGATAGTGTCTGCTCTAAGAAAGGTGCTCAGTAAGTATTTGGTGAGTGAAGGAATAAATAAACCCATCCTGTTCCCTCCCACTTTCATGTTTTTGCAGGTTACTGATGTATCTGTTTGGGATAGCCTTCTCCCTATTTCAATGAGATATTCCTTTTTCACTAAGTGAATCAATTCAGACATACAATTGAGGTCTTATATAATCCCTAAATGTTTCCACAGTACTCTATATTTTCCTCATCACAGACGTTTTTACATTTACCTGGGTGCTATTAAAAAGTGCTGTTGTCCAGGCACTATCTCAGAACAGTTAAACCAGTATCTCTTGGTTAGAGACCAGAATCATCATTTCTGGAGAAGTCTCTCTGGGGATCCTATTATGAAGTCAGGGTTGAGGACCACTGATTATTATACCATATCTTTAATCTATTGACATGTCTATCTCTGCCAAATGACTCAGGCCTTTGAAATAAGAATTTTAACTAAGACTTTGTCTTATTCATCTTACCAATTCTCTAGGTCTAGCATAGAACTGAGTATTTTACTGAGTACTCAAAAATTATCTTTGAATGGGTTAGATGAATATGTACCATAGGAATAGAAGTAAGTTCACATCATTATCAGACCACTTTTACAGAAGATATGAGTGTTCAGAGAATGTTTTAATAAAGACAATGACTTCTAAGTATTGCACCAAGGTATTCTCTGCTAAGTGAGAGAAATCTATAGTAATCTGTTGTTGACAAACTTCAAGATGTGTTTTTCCCCTCTTGGATAATATAACAGTATTTCAGTCACATTGAGAGCTTTCCACATGTATTTGGTTGCAAGAGAGAAACTGGATGAACTGCTGTGAATTGATGCTGTCACGTGTACAAATTTCAGACAAAAAAGACAAACATATGCTTGTAGAACAATCATTGTGCTTTCTTTTTAGCAGTAAGTGTAGAGCAGCTGAATAGGATAGTATTTGGAAAAAATAAAAAATAATCAAGTTCAGTGTTTGTAAAACTTGATTATTAAGAACTATACTGACTTAGTGAAGGCTTCTGGCCAAAGAAGAAACAAATAGGTTAATGGGTGGGGTGTTCTTACTTGGTGATTTCCATAATTGATTTTTAAATTTTAAGTGAGTAGTGAAAGTCACTCAGTCGTGTCTGACTCTTTGTGATCCCATGGACTACACAGCCCATAGAATTCTCCAGGCCAGAATACTGGAGTGGGTAGCCTTTCTCTTCTCCAGGGGATCTTCTCAACCCAGGGATCGAGCCCAGGTCTTTCCACAAGGGAAGCCCAAGAATACTGGAGTGGGTAGCTTATCTCTTCTCCAGTGGATCTTCCCGATCCAGGAATTGAACTAGGGTCTCCACCATTGCAGGCAGATTCTTTACCAAATGAGCTATGAGGGAAAGTGAAAAGTGAAAGTGAAGTTGCTCAGTCGTGTCCAACTCTTTGCAACCCCGTGGACTGCAGCCTTCTAGGCTACTCCGTCCATGGGATTTTCCAGGCAAGAATACTGGAGTGGGTTGCCATTTCCTTCTCCAGAGGATCTTCTCAACCCAGGGATTGAACCTGGGTCTCCTGCATTGTAGGCAGACGCTTTACCGTCTGAGCCACCAGGGAAGTTATGAGGGAAGCTTTTATTTATTTGACGGCACCAGGTCTTAGTTGTGTCACACAAGACTTCTCGTTTTTCAGTTGCAGCATGTGGGATCTAGCTCCCTGACCAGGGTTCGAACCTGGGGCTCCCTGCATTGGGAACACATAGTCTTAGCCACTGGATCACCAAAGAAGTCCCTTTCCATAATCGAGGGTAAGGATCTGTGAATTTCTTGAATTCATGTCTATGGACATGTATGAGTTCCCTCAGAAGACAGAACATAACTTTCATCATATTCTTGAAAGTTCATTACCCAAAAAAGGTCACTATCAGAGGGAGTTCAGGGTCCCTACTGACTACTGTGGCAAAACCCTGAGTGTGCAAAGAAACCTGATCAGTTCTTCTGATCCAACATGGGCAGACCTGAGAATCTATGGCCTTGTCCACAGTCTTGTTCAGTCACACAGGGACCCTGCAAATTACCCTGCCTTCCCATGTCTCTATTCAGTTTAAATCTACTTTATTTCGTTAAAAGGTCTCAGGACTGTCATCATTCCAACACGACCCTCTCTTCAGCATCTTTTCATTAGCATTTATTTCCTGACCATTTCAGTCTCTTTCTTCAAGCTTGCTTCACTTGAATTATGCTCATAATATATACAAAATGTTCCAGATTGCAGCTACAACAGGACTCCTGAGGACACTGGCTTTTGTTGAGAAGATGGGACAAGAACATGTGGAAGAGATGGAGGTGGATCCATCAGAGAGACTGGAGAATAAGCATAGAGAGAGAATGGGGTCAAGGGCAGAGTGAGATACAAGAGGATTTATCCTTGAATGTGTCCTTGAATGGAGGTCATGACTGACCTCACATGAGAGCACTTTCCTGGGGACGTGGGCATGGAAATCAAATTGCAGTAGGTTGAAGGGTGGGTGGAAGATGAGCCAGTGAGATGGTTATCTCTGAAAAGGAGGAAAGAAGGAGCGCACACAGCTTTAGATGACTTCTTTATTTGGATAGAAGGCCTTTATATGCTGAAGGAGGAGAATATTTGGAGGTAAGATGGGATATTTGATGGAACAATATCTCAACATGAGGAAAAAAGTTCATTTTGGTGTTTGTTTGTATTTCATTGTATAGTCTCTTTAAAGATGATTTGTTTATTGTTCTTAGTAAAGTGATATGTAGCAAAGCACAGTGTCCATAAAGCATCATTTCGGGAAATCAATAGTAGAAATATATCTAGAAGATAAAGATTCCTGATTCTTCACTTCAAAAATATTTATCTTCATCTACACTCCTCCCCTTTGATGTTAGTGGGGAACACATCTGTTCTTTCTAGAGAAAATGCTTTCACTCCTGGTCTTGGTCACAGGGATCAGTTCCCTTTTTTCCAGCCTCTTCCTTATCTAGCTATAAACATGTTTAATTCACTCCTGCCTCTCTCAAACCTTAAGCTAATTTTTAAAATCAACATTCTATTGCATTCAACCCTTTCATCTCTGAAGTCCTGAAGAGAGTAATATTTGCTCTCTTTCTGCATTTCTATTCATTCATTGCCCCTTTACACTCGCACTTGCGTGGCTCCTCACTTCCAGGAGGAGAAGGAAGCTTTTTCTCCCACACTGCCTGCAGTTTCCAGAATCTGGAGCCAAGTTTCAGTGCTTCTGCCCAATGGAATTCCTCCTCTGTTTTCCAATATTATTGTTTCCAAGTTTGGCTGTTGTACACAGCTGGTATTCATAGCTGTATAACCCATGGGGCAGAGGTGAATGGTGTCACGGAGGCACGGAGTTACTATGGTATGCTCTAGCAGTGAACAAAAAGTCCTGGGATGCTGTGATTTCTAATAAGAAATATACATTTGGTCTCCCTTCCGGTTTCTGGCACAGAGTTCCTAAAATCCTCGGGATTTCCTAATTGAGAACAGTGACAAATATCCTTTGTTATGTAAATGAGATGATTTTTGAAAGCTCCTGAGGAGGGGGCTACTTCCCAAGAGAACCTCAGTTTCAACTCATTTCCTCAGGGAGGCATGCCCTGACCTTACACGGTGAGGTCATTTTATTAAAGTCTATCCTTTATCAATATCTAAGTTTCACAGTTAGGGTTAGGAGATCCAACCAGTCCATCCTAAAGGAGATCAGTCTTGAGTGGTTCATTGGAAGGACTGATGTTGAAGCTGAAACTCCAATACTTTAGCCACCTGATGCGAAGAGTTGACTCATTTGAAAAGACCCTGATGCTGGGAAAGATTGAAGGAGGGAGGAGAAGGGGACGACAGAGGACGAGATGGTTGGATGGCATCATCGACTCAATGGACATGACTTCTGGGTAAACTCCAGGAGTTGGTGATGAACAGGGAGACCTCGTGTGCTGCAGTCCATGGGGTTGCAAAGAGTCAGACATGACTAAGTGACTGAACTGAACTGAAGTTTAACAAGACTCTATATTTTTCCCAACATGTAGTATGAGGTGTGTGCTCATAAAATAGTTATTAAATCAGTTCAGTTCAGTCACTCAGTCATGTCTGACTCTTTGCGACCCCATGAATCACAGCACGCCAGGCCTCCCTGTCCATCATCAACTCCCGGAGTTCACTCAAACTCATGTCCATCGAGTCAGTGATGCCATCCAGCCATCTCATCCTCTGTTGTCCCCTTCTCCTCCTGCCCCCAATCCCTCCCAGCATCAGGGTCTTTTCCAATGAGTCAACTCTTCGCATGATGTGGCCAAAGTATTGGAGTTTCAGCTTTAACATCAGTCCTTTCAATGCACACCCAGGATTGATCTTCTTTAGGATGGACTGGTTGGATCTCCTTGCAGTGCAAGGGACTCTCAAGAGTCTTCTCCAACACCACAGTTCAAAAGCATCAATTCTTCGGTGCTCAACTTTCTTCACAGTCCAACTCTCACATCCATACATGACCACTGGAAAAACCATAGCCTTGACTAGACAGACCTTTGTTGGCAAAGTAATATTTCTGCTTTTCAATATGCTATCCAGGTTGGTCATAACTTTTCTTCCAAGGAGTAAACATCTTTTAATTTCATGGCTGCAGTCACCACCTGCAGTGATTTTGGAGCCCCCCCAAAATAAAGTTAGCCACTGTTTCCAGAGTTTCCCCATCTATTTGCCATGAAGTGATGGGACCGGATGCCATGATCTTTGTTTTCTGAATGTTGAGCTTTAAGCCAACTTTTTCACTCTCCTCTAAGAGGCTTTTTAGTTCCTCTTCACTTTCTGCCATAAGGGTGGTGTCATCTGCATATCTGAGGTTATTGATACTTCTCCTGGCAATCTTGATTCCAGCTTGTGTTTCTTCCAGTCCAGCATTTCGCATGATGTACTCTGCATATAAGTTAAATAAACAGGGTGACAATATATAGCCTTGACACACTCCTTTTCCTATTTGGAACCAGTCTGTTGTTTCATGTCCAGGTCTAACTGTTGTTTCCTGACCTGCATACAGGTTTCTCAAGAGGCAGGTCAGGTGGTCTGGTATTCCCATCTCTTTCAGAATTTTCCAGTTTATTGTGATCCACACAGTCAAAGGCTTTGGCATAGTCAATAAAGCAGAAATAGATTTTTTTCTGGAACTCTCTTGCTTTTTCAATGACCCGGAGGATGTTGGCAATTTGATATCAGTTAATGAATAAATTATGAATAAATAAATAAATAAATAATGTCTCTGACTGAGCTGTCAGTCCACTCAGAATGCATTAGTCTTCCTTCAAAGTTCTTTTCCCACCTCAAACTTCCCTGGTCGTTCAGTGGTTAAAAATCTGCCTTCCAATGCAGGGGACACAGGTTGAATCCCTGGTCAGGAAAGTATTAAGATCCCAAATGAAATCAGGCAACTAAGCCCAAGCACTGCAATGAAGAGCCCTTGAGCCAGAACGGAAGATCCCACACTCCCTACCCAGGATCCGTTGTCTCACAACCAAGACTCAATGCAGCCAAATAAATAAAATTTTCTATTTAAAAAAAAAGACCTTCTCCCATTCCATTTTCCCCTGACTCTTATACACTTTAACAACTCCAGCTCAAGACACCCCTGTTTAGACTGCAAACTGCTTCAGGGCAGAAAGCCTGCCTTTATCATCTCCTTAATTTCCACAGTGCCTTGTGTAATGTTTTGAATGCTGTGGGTACAACCCTGTGGGTGAATGAAGGGAGTGTGTGAGTGAACGCATGACCTACTTTATCTATTCTTGTTCTGTTACTCTGATTCTTATGGACCTGAGCCTCTTGGTCATGTAATTTGATGTAAAGTTTTTGCTGTCTAATATTATTCTAATTTCTTAATAGTACCACCTGTCCTCTGTCTGACTCAGCTTCAATCTCCACACCATGGTTTGTGCAGGTTCCCAGCATAGCGCTATGCAAAGCAGATCCACTCAGCTTTCACAGTCCTTTATGCCAACAACTTTCTGCTCCAGATATGCTGTTTTCCACTGTTCCTTATAGACCTCATGCTCCTTCTTGTGTTTAGCTAGGTGCGTATGTCATTCCTCCTGTTGAAATGCCCTCCCTTATTCTCTGCTGCCTTTTGGAATCAACATATATTTTTTAAAGACTGATTTCATGGACTTCCTCCTTCTACAAAGAATGGCAATACATATTTTGCTAATATGTATACTGGTTTGGGGTCAGACAAATTTGCAGTCTAGCATGAATTCTGGCACTGTTAACTCTGTGACCATGGTTGAATTTATGTAACCATTTTAAGATTCAGTATCTGCATGTATAAAATGTGAATAATAAGAGTATGTCGTTTTCTCCTTTAAATGGGAATAATTAAAAGGGCTGTTGGGAGGATTAAATCAGAGATGGCACACAGAGTGCTTTGCACAGTACCTGGCATATGGTGAGAAGTTAATGCTCAATAAAAGCTGCCCATTGTTGCTATAATGATAGTCATTGATAATAATAATTTGAAAACCTTTGGCTATTTAGCCCACACTGATCTCTCCTTGCTCTGAGTTTCTATGTGCTGAGTGTCAGCTCCACCCAGTTTGGCCTTTGTTGCTCCCTTATTATTTCATATGTGTAGGTTTTGTGTTTTCAATTCAATCGTGGGCGCTTGGAGAGCACCTAACACAAAGCCAACTGCATAGTAGGGATGCCGTATCAACTTGCTGATTGGTTGATGGGTTTTGCCTCCAAGCTGCTGACATAAAATCCAATAATGTCACCAAGGGAAACGATTCAGATCAGGCGTGGGCCCTTTCTGAACCCTCGGAAATCTAATTAAGGGAAGAAGGGTTGTGCTGTTGCACCAGACACAAGGCAAGAGAACAATTATGCTCTTGTTGAAATCAAAATGGAAAGCATTTCTCATATCATATGTCCTAAATCTGGCCTGCAGAAATGACATGCACTGTTCCCCCTATAAATTTGAGAGTAATACCCTTGAAATATCTATTCGGTTTTTGTAAACATTCATTTGTCTTCAGACTGGAACTTCCTTTTCTGAAGCCACAGATTTGTCTGCCGTCAACACCTGTGATATGAAACTGTTTCATCATTCTGACGACGACAATTAAGAACATTCACCATGTCTCATGGCAAACAGAGTGGAGAATGATCACAAAACATTCACAAAACAATGAGGAATATAAATGCACAATGGAATACAAATGTACAAAAATGTCTTCATTTATTTATTCTTTGAACTTATTATAAACACTCCCACCATTTACCTTTTAGTATATATGATTCAATAAGCATAAAATTTAGCTTTAAAAGGATGAATGTATTACCTAAAGCAATTATGGAAAACTGAATTGCAGCAAGAGCAGAAAAGAAGGAAGCAAACCTCCCAAGGATTTTGTGAGTGCTTTGGAGAACTTTATTCTCCTTTTCAAGCAACATTTGAATTCTCCTTTCCCAGTCACTATGACAACCACCTTACTATTTCCTGCTTGTTCTGCTAGACTCACTTTTGTCTTCTAGATTTCTCCAACTACTCATTTATGTTTTTCTTCTTTATCTTCAAACTTAGTTTTGCATCTCCAAATTCCATGATGATTTAACACCCTAATATCAACATGTCACATTTCTCAGTAGCATTTGTTGAACAACAACTCAGTAAGCATTTACAGTGTACTAATAGACTTAGAGGGTCTTCCCTGTAGCTCAAACGGTAAAGAATCTGCCTGCAACCCAGGAGACCCAGGTTCAATCCCTGGGTCAGGAAGATCCTCTGGAGAAGGGAATGGAACTCCACTCCAGTATTCTTGCCTAGAGAATCCCATGGACAGAGGAGCCTGGAAGGCTGTAGTCAGTGGGACTGCAAAGAGTCAGACATGACTGAGCGACTAACACTACTAATAATACCCTTAGTACAGGCAGATTCTTTATCATCTGAGCCACAGGGAAGCCCATCTCTGAAGTAATCATTCTTGCTTCTTCTACACAGATACAGTTGTTTATCTCCATGCCACATTAGCCACTTGACACCCCAAGCTAAACACTGGATCTAAGCAGCTTGAGCTGCTGTGACAAAATACCATAGACTGGGTGGCTTAAAATAATATTCATTTATATCCCTGAGTTCTGAAGCCTGGGAAGTCTGAGATCAGGGTGCCAACATGGTGGGGTTCCTAGCTGTCAGATGGCTGCTTTCTTGTAGCATTCTCGCATGGTAGAGAGAAGGATCATCTCCATCATGTCTCTTATAATAAGGGCACTAATTCTATTTGTGAGGGCTCCACCCCCACGACCTCTCAGATGCTCCATCTTCAAATACCATCACATTATAGGTTGAGGTTTCAACATATTAATTTGTGTAGGGGAGCACAAACATTCAGTTCATAGTACCTCGCATCTTAAATTTGATGCTTCTCCAACTTGAGTTACCTTTAATTTAATTTATTTTTTCTTAAGTTGGTACTCTCTAGGTTTACCTTTCAAACCTCTTATTCTTCTATCTTTTCCCCTTTATTGGTTCTGTTGGTTCAGTTTGGAAGACACATTATTGCATGGATGAATCCTCCAGTGCTATTATCACCAGCCTCTCACATAGTCTGCTCTTGATGTTCTGCATTCCAAGCCTGGAGCTACTGTAAAACCATATATCATCTGGACAGGATTAGACCCCCAAATAGAATAATATATAAATTTGTTCAGCTCTCACCTACCTCACTTGGGCCTTTGAGGTTGTTCAGCAAATCCATTTTTCCAGCTTTTATTGATTTTCTAGTATCCTCCTTGCTTCTGGCCACACAGAAACTTGAAATTAGTGGGTTTTTAAGAAATATCTCTTTGGATTGAGAAAAGAAACTACTTTGAATCCTGTACTGCTTTTAAGATACAACTTATGAATCACAAAAATATAGCAGAAATGCATATGAACATATTATCTAGTTTATAGACAATATATTATATTTTATATAACTTTTTAAAACTTCTTGCTGTAACTCTGAGTTCCACAGATGGAAAAACCACTGGAAAATAGACAATACTATTCACTTTGTCTCATTAATTATCCTGTTATCTATTTCATATGCTTGTGTAATACTTCCTAACATAACTATTGCATTAGGAAGCTTCTTAATAATAGGAATGGTTAGGAAAATAGGCTCTTGAATCAAAATGTTTCTGTTGAACATTCTGGTTCAACATGTACTATCTACGTGACCTTAGGTAAGTTACTTATCGCTCTGTGCTTCTATTTCTTTTTTTTTAAAAAAATATCTATATAGAGGCAGTATAAAAATTAAATGAGTTAATTATGTAAAGTGTCTAGTGTATTACTCAGAACACAGTAATCACAAAATAAATATTACCTGCTAAAATGACTGCTGTTCTTATTATTATCATTACTATCATCATCATCATTGATGAGTCTACAATGGTTGCTCAATAAATACAACCCAGGTGGAATGCAAAATTATTCATCTCGCCTCAGATTCATCTTCTACAGTAGTCATGATGACCCATTATTAAATATAATTTTTTATTCAAAGTGGTATACTGTTGAGAGTTAAAGGGGAATGCATTAATATTTATGTCAGGACAGCAGTCATAAACTGATTCTGTTCTCTGAAAACCAGAATGTCTGGTAATGGTTAATAATATCCTTCAGAAATGGTTTTTGGTAAACTACTTAATAGTTTTGTGCCCTCCTTTTCCATATTAATTTTAAAGATATAACAACTTACCAGCAGGCCTGAACTTAACATTGCCTATAATTTTATTATCCAGTATCAATTATGATGCCAAATTATTAACTCTAAAATCAGTAATTATTCAGTTATATATTCCTTGGTGTTCTCATCATGGGTGGTTGTTTATGCATGTTTACTTATAACTGAAAGCCTTGCCAAAGTATCTGAAGAATCAAAAGGTGAACTCCTTAGCCAGTACTGGGAGGTCCAGATTTTTGTCATAATCCATACATGATAATGGTTTCTATGGACTGTCTGGAAACATCTAGGTATATACATCTTTTAAATTCGTCGGACACTTTTTCCTCCGGGCGGGGGGGTCTTTCTGGCCTTTTCTTTTAGAGTAAATTCTACCTGATTGTAAAAGCCAGATCTTGGGGGAAGAAAAAAAAAAAAAACATTGACAGGTGCTCTCTAGTAAGAGTAAAGCACTGATGGGTTGATACCATATCGAGTCTTATTAGGTCTGTGTCTTTATTCCAATATCCTTCCTTTCCATTCCTGTCCAGTTACTTTAAGCACAAGACACAATGAGGACTTAATAAATATTTGTTAACAGACACCATCATCCTGTCATTGGAAAAAGTTTAGGTTACGAGCAACAGGAAATACCATCCAACTCCTCCTGCCTTGTTTTCTGGAGAATCATTTTCATTCCTGTCACACTGAATGAACAGAGCAATGGATTCTGTGAGTTTCCCTCCACGTACAAATTTCCTAAAGGGATATGCATTTGCAATGCCAAAACTGAAAGCAAAAAAAAAAAAAATGATTTTTTTTCTCTTACAATGGCCCACTTTAGAGAGTGCCAAAAGACCATTTCAGCTTAACTAGTAATCTGTAAATTTTGAAAAATGCCCTTCATCTCCGCACATCTCCATTTTGTCCTGATTCCAATCTTAGCACCATCAAAATAACAAAAAAGGGGAGCCAATGAGGAGTAGCCTTTTTCTGACAATTCTTGGATTCTTGTCCTTACTTTCACTGTTCACACAGGGGGAAAATGTAAGTTTCCTCCTCATAACCAGTACTGCCCTAGGTCCTACTTAAAGCTTTCTTTGGGGCAAGAGAGAGAGAGAGTTGCAGGTTCATTACAATGAAATCAGAGATGGATGACTTGTGCTTTTTCACTTGCTTCTTGCAGAAATGTGCCCAGCATCTGTTACCAGTGTAGGATTGTCATCAAAAATAAAATGCACATTTCAGATATTTTTAATCAACAGCAAAATATTTTTCCCTGTTTTTATTGATCAAACTACTAACCCACCACTAACTACTAATGGCTGGAAAGTCTTGTTCCTAGAGTCATTTTTACTTGGAGTTGAAATTATGGTCCTCCACCAACAGCCTCTCTTCAGGGCTCTGTTGTGGCCGAATGCAGAGCATCCAAGGATAATGGCTAGTTTTAAGGCCACTCTGCACAAAGGCATCTCAGTATTAGAGGTACAGCTCATAACTCACTGTACTCATGGTAGAACTTCAGAACTCAAATGCTGCAACACTGTAATAATTTGTAAAGAACAGAACATCTGAGCAGGTGATACTGAAATCGAATTGACAAATCCAGGAGAAACAAACACAAACAATCCAGATAGGCACCTATATCCTCTAATTCTCTGTTTTGAGAACTATAAAGTCCTTATTCTTGCACAATTTCTTGCTGAGAGTGGAAATCCCTTTTCTGCATCTTTATACAATCAACCCTTCATGTAGACTACAGTATATATTAAGCTGGAGATAGGTGGGTTTCCCAGGTGACACGTTGTTAAAGAATCTGCCTGCCATTGCAAGACATGCAAGAGACACTGGTTTGATCCCTGGGTCAGAATGATCCCTTGGAGAAGGAAATGGCAGCCCACTCCAGTATTCTTGCCTGGAAAATTCCATGGACAGAAGAGCCTAGAAAGCTACAGTCCATGGGGTCACAAAGAGGTGGACATGACTGAGCACATACACACACAGAGAAAAGTGTATAATGACCTGAAATAAGACCTCCCCACTGTCTAGGACCTCCCCTAAACAAGATTCCATCCACATCCCCATGCTATTTCTGACCAGTTCCTGTTCATCTTCCCTGCTTGAGCTAAAATGTTGCCTCTTCTGGGAAGTCTTTCCTAAGCCCAACCAAGATATCATTTACTCCATTATGTGCTTCAATATACTGCCTACTCCTCTTTGTAATTCCTTGTGGAACCACCAGGGCTATTATAGCTCAGGCATCTAAGAAGTATTCAGTTCAGTTCAGTTCAGATCAGTTCAGTTCAGTCGCTCAGTTGAGTCCTACTCTTTGCGACCCCATGAATCACAGCACACCAGGACTCCCTGTCCATCACCAACTCCCGGAGTTCACTCAGACTCACGTCCATCGAGTCAGTGATGCCATCCAGCCATCTCATCCCCTGTCGTCCCCTCTTCCTCCTGCCCCCAATCCCTCCCAGCATCAGAGTCTTTTCCAATGAGTCAACTCTTCGCATGAGGTGGCCAAAGTACTGGAGTTTCAGCTTTAGCATCATTCCTTCCAAAGAAATCCCAGGGCTGATCTCCTTCAGAATGGACTGGTTGGATCTCCTTGCAGTCCAAGGCACTCTCAAGAGTCTTCTCCAACACCACAGTTCAAAAGCATCAATTCTTCGGCGCTCAGCTTTCTTCACAGTCCAACTCTCACATCCATACATGACCACTGGAAAAACCACATTCAGATCAGGGACCCCAAAAGTATAAGTATGGCTCTTCTTCACTTACTACCCACTTGATTTTCAGGTTCTCTCCTTTAGACTCCTAGGTGCCCTGGTGTATAATTTGTATTTAGGTGATCAGATTATCTGGTAAGAAGACTAAGGAACTACTAAAGGCATGAGCAAAGGAAGGTCACATGGCAGAGATAATTCAACCTCAATTCAATTATCTAGAATTTTGCAGTCAAATGTCTGAGCTGCTGATTCAGCATATGTATAAGTTTGAGTCATTAAAATATTTTGATTAGAATTACATTAAAGGGATACATCAAAATCTTATTTTGAGGGGTCTCTCAACATCTTCATCTGGTCTTCAAAGGGATGCACACACAGGAGAGCTGGACAGAGGCCTGGCTCCCACTGGCCAGGCTATGGTGAGGTGCTGGTGTAAGAGCGTTGGCCAGGGAACTGGCTGGCATAGGTCCTAGGCTGGATGATAGGCCACTGTCTCCTGGGTACAGGTGGAAAAGGTCTCAGCCTCTATAAGGCTCCAGGACTCTTGAGTATACTCTTTGTGGAGCTTATTCCCTAAATTCACTCACCCTCTTCTTCTAAAACATTCTTGGGCAATTCCTCAGGAATTTCTCAGGCTTCTATTGAGCATCCTTCCCCTAGTTTGCCCTTTCACCCTCTCCCCTTTGCTCTTTCATTCCTGGCCCATGTCTTCTTTATCCTTCCAACCCCACTATTCCTTTGTTCATTTACAACAGATCACACACCACAATGACTGTTACATTTTAGGCCCTAAGGAATGTTTTGGAAGAGGTCATTTCGTAGGCATTGTTCTCAGTAAGCAGAAATAAAAACTAGAGGAAGCTTATTGTTCTTCCTCTGAATATTTTATTTTCCTGATACATCAGAGAAAGAACACCTCACACTCTAGTCTAGCAAGTATACTTCACTGATGAGCTAAGTGAACAGCTACCATGTTATATGCAAAATTCATTATTTCAATACTTATTTGAGAAAATTACTTGAACCCTTTTTTGATCTCACGGAATGTACAGTCTTGTAAGACAAACTATAAACAAGTGAAGAAAAAAACTAATACATATTAGTTGCAGATAATGATTAAAAACTAGTTTACCAGGTCTGAATTATAATCAGGTGAGCCTGCAATGTCAGATTAATTTATTTTCTTCAAACAAAATTAAACATACCTTTGAATTCCTAACCTATCAGACTGGCAAAAAATTCAATCACAGTCATTTTGAGGGGCCACCCCTTTGTCTTCCTTAGGGTTGCAAAGAAATCCCCAGGGAAGCTTTTCAATGGTCTGGAATATGGGGAGGAATCTTCATTTTGGGTCAGCATGGCTGGGATTGGTTTGCTGAGGTCACTGTGGTCACTGAGCCAACGTGGTTCTGGATGGGCAGGCTTCCCCCATACCACATCCGAACCCTGGACTCAGCTGAGGCAACAAGTCCAGTTCCAAGGTATCAACATTTCCAGAGATACAGTAGAATTCTGAACCTTTTCTGAAATACTGCCAGCAAACTGGAGCCAACCCCTGCCGATAGACTCATACTCTCTTTCCCAAGCTTGGAAATGTTTTCTTCCGTCCTCCAATCCCCAGCTTCCCAGGCATAAGCCTCTCTTCTCTCCCCTCTGGAGTACCTAGCATAATATCCTCTTTGAAATTAGGCAAAAAACCTGGAGAGAAAAATTAAAAAACAAACAAAGAAAACCACACTAGATCTCCTCATTTTGCTTCTTCTATACCAGCAAAAAGAAGATGTAAATTAATACAACTCATTCTGATACAAAATGCAAGATTCAAATGTGGTTTCACTGGAAGACGATAAGGTGGAGTCTACAGTATAAGAAGTCAGACATGGTTTAGCTGGAGGCTGAGAGAGGTGAAGACACAACCATGGAAAGAGGGGCGTCGGGGGCACTCCAGGCAGGGAGGCAAGTATGCAAAAGACCTGAGTGTGGACCAGAGCTCTTAGGGCTCCCAGACTGAAAGGCCAGTTGGAAAGAAGCTTCTTAGATGAAACAGAGTGTTAGAAAATCAAGTTGGAGAGATAATAAGAAGAAATCTTTTTAAAAATAAATTTATTTATTTTAATTGGAGGCTAATTACTTTACAATATTGTATTGGTTTTACCATACATCAACATGAATCTGCCATGGGTATACACATGTTCCCCATCCTGAACCCCCCTCCCACCTCCCTCCCCGTACCATCCCTCACTTCTTGTACCTTTGGGCTTCCCTGGTGGTTCAGACATAAAGAATCTGCCTGCAATACAGGAGACCTGGGTTCGATCCTTGCGTCAGGAAGATCCCTGGAGATGGGAATGGCAACCCACTCCAGTATTCTTGTCTGGAAAATTCCGTAGACAGAGGAGACTGACGGGCTATAGTCCATGGGGTCATAAAGAGTCGGACACAAATGAGCAACGAATAATTTCACTTTCTTGTACCTTTAAAGGTACCATCTCATATAATCCTCACAACTGGTCTTTATGAGGGAACATGTAGGTAGCTAGCACAAAGACATAAATCTTACCCTTAAGGTGTTCATATCCAGAGGAAGCAACACACGCAAATAAACTACAGAAGGCGAGTTGCAGGTGAATGGCACAGGCATAAGAGGCGATAGAACATAGGAGAATGACACTTAATCCAGGCTGGAGGAGACGAAGGAGGCTTCTTGCCGCCTACTGGGATGTATCTTAAGGATAATGCCAGGCAAAGAGAGCAAGACATCTCATGCAGTGGGATTTACATGTATGAGGGGTCAAAAGATGAGAATTCCTTGTCCACTTGGGGATGCTGGAACTTTCTCATAAGTACTGTTCCTTAGGGCTTGGTCAATTCACCATCTGGTATAGCATGGACTCTGAAGCCAGTCTACCTTGGGTGAAGCCCTGCTGCTTCCATTTCTTAGATGGGTGATAATAACAGTCTCCTCAAACTCCTGTGCCTCAGTTTCTTCAACTGTAAAATGGGGTGAATAAAAAGTTGATGACTATAAGGATGAAATGAATCAAAGTAAAAAGTGTCATATGAGTATTTCATACTATATATTTCTGATACTTAAAAACACTCACAAGCAGATCCTAAAATATTCTTTGTCATTCTTCTTTATTTTTTTAAACTGTCATACTCCATTCTTATATTGCATCATATCACCACAATTGTTAAATTATTTTAGGGGAAAATAAAATGGAATATTCTAGGTCCCCCCTCTTTTAAGAAGTCAAGTAAGAGATGCTCCCCCTATGGACTCTCCAGTACTGTTTCATAAGTTCTCAACTCCTTGAACCATCATATTATATTTTAATGCCTAAGATAGTAGGGTGATTGCAGCCATGAAATTAAAAGACGCTTACTCCTTGGAAGAAAAGTTATGACCAACCTAGATAGCATATTCAAAAGCAGAGACATTACTTTGCAGACTAAGGTCCATCTAGTCAAGGCTATGGTTTTTCCAGTAGTCATGTATGGATGTGAGAGTTGGACTGTGAAGAAGGTTGAGCGCCGAAGAATTGATGCTTTTGAACTGTGGTGTTGGAGAAGACTCTTGAGAGTACCTTGGACCACAAGGAGATCCAACCAGTCCATTCTGAAAGAGATCAGCCCTGGGATTTCTTTGGAAGGAATGATGCTAAAGCTGAAACTCCAGTACTTTGGCCACCTCATGTGAAGAGTTGACTCATTGGAAAAGACTTTGATGCTGGGAGGGATTGGGGGCAGGAGGAAAAGGGGACGACAGAGGATGAGATGGCTGGATGGCATCATGGACTCGATGGACGTGAGTCTGAGTGAACTCCGGGAGTTGGTGATGGACAGGGAGTCCTGGCATGCTGTGATTCATGGGGTCGCAAAGAGTTGGACACGACTGAGAGACTGAACTGAACTGAACTGAAGGTACTAGGAGCTGAATAATATTGTTAGATCAATAAGAGAATAGGTTCGGTAAGTACAACCTTGTATTCTGAGGAGAAAAACAGGAACAAACTGTTTTTCTTAACCGGTACCCTCATCAATCATAATTTGCAGCATTTTTGAATAAGCAATTCATGGCTAGTATAGGGGCTATAGGTAGGGGCTACCCTGGTGGCTCAGTGGTAGAGAATCCACCTGCTAATGCAGCAGACATGGGTTCAATCCCTTGGTTGGGAAGATCCCCTGGAGAAGGGAACAGCAACCCATTCCAGTATTTTTGCCTGGAAAATGGAGAGAGAAGCCTGGTGGGCTACACAGTGACTAAAAAATAACAACATAGCTAGGTAACAGAAGTGAGGTTTCATTTAAAATATAATCCTTGAGGATCCATCTGTACTACATCCTACAGTCAGATTTGGAAGTCAAGCTTCACCCTGCTGTGCTTCTCCAGCGTGGAACCAACCCTTTCAGAACCTTGTCACACATCATCTTGTCAAGATCTTGCTTTGCTTTCATCCTCATGTGGTAAGAGTTACCATTCCCACCCCCAAGGAAAATCACCAGTGAGAGCATCAGTGTTGTGGGGCTCCGGTCTGAACTTTACTCTCGAGTCTTAGGATCCTGTGTGAAGGTAACAGGGAATCACCCAAAGTCCTATCTGATGTGGTGCCCTTGTTCCCTTGCATTGGTTATTGTGAGGCTTCTTGTTTTTGTTTCCCGTGTTAACCTCTTTCTCTAGCCTAAGGAAATGAAAGATACAATTCAAACTGAAAAGGCATGATACACATGCTAGTGTGTGTTTTCAATAGTGTATATTCTGGCTTAAAGAGTCTCAAGGAATAAAATCTATTGAGAACCTAGTGTAAGCTGTGTGTGTGTGTGTGTGTGTGTGTGTGGTTATGGAGCAGGCAGTGTTTGTCTGGCACTTCTTCCTTATCTCTGCAGCCTTGCCCCCTGTCCTGTGCCCCCTAAACCCTAACTCTACCTCTAGTTACCCAGGATTGCCCTCCACGCTGTCCAGCATAGGTCTGGAGTTCACCACTCACCAGCCTGCTCTTCATGTTCCTGTCCTGTTCCTCATAGGTTCACTCATTCATTCTCCAAATATTTGCTGAGCACCTAGGCACTGCCCTAGATGCTCTGGACACTGCAGTCTGTAAGAGCATGGCCTTGCCTCATGGACTTGCACTGGGGGAAGGAAACAGCAAAAGCAAGTGTTCAAGATAACTGTAAACTGCTTTGATGCTATGAAAAAAACAAACAGGATAAAGAGAGAAAATAGGGAAGAGAAGGCTACCTTAAGATGGGCTGTTAGGTCTTTCTGAATCCCAGGGATGGGAAATGGCCAGCCATAAAAGACAGAAAAAGGAAAAAAAAAAAAAAAAGACACATTTGAAGGCTTGATAGAGGTAAATTTGAGCAAGTTTGAGGGTTCCAAAGAATATCAAGGTGGCCAGAGCCACACTGAGAAAACAAAGTCAGAAGGGTAAATCGTACAGGCCTCTGGGTCTTGGCCAGGAGGTCAGATTTAGGGTCTCGTTCTCATCTATTAATTTTACTGAATTACTTAATTCTGAAAGCATTTAAGAGCACTGCCTTTGAAGTCATAAAAGGTTGGGCTCAACTATTGGCTCTGGACTTCCCTCGTGGTCCAGTGGTTAAAACTCCACCCTTCCAATGTAGGGGACATGGGTTTGATCTCTGGCCAGGGAACTAAGATCCTACACACCCTGTGGCATGAACAAAAACAACTAAAAATACACATTTTAAAAAATATTGTCTCTGACATTAACTATATCTTGTTCCAAAATTTGGATGATGTCTAACCCAGAGGCTTAAGGTAAGAATTAAATGGGACAATATATGTATAGCACCTTAAACCAGTAAATGTCCAATTAACAGTTATTATCATTTTTGTTGTTGTTGTTGCCAGAAGTGCCCAACTCATTTCAACTCCATGGACCGTAGCCCACTAGGCTCCTCTATCCATGGGATTTTCCTGGAAAGAATACTGGAGCGGGTTGTCATTTCCTTCTCCAGGGGATGTTCCCAACCAGGGACTAAAGCTGTGAGGCCAAGTCTCCAGTATTGCAGGTCAATCCTTTACCACTGAGCAACACATGTTGTTATTGTATTTGTTAGCCCTTTTTACATAGCAAACCACCTAAAACCATAAAAACTTACAACAAACTTACAAACACACAAACAACTTACAGCCTAGGGTGGCTAGCCTAGGCTAGACTTCATTGCTCCTGGGATCCAGTCTCCACACATGTTATTCTGGGGCCCAGGGTGAAGGGACAGCAGGCTCCTGGGGGGTAGTTTGACAATGACAGTAAGAGATCAAGGTCAATGAGGCGATCACAGTTCAAGTCTGCTGATAACCCTCTGGACAAAGCAAGACATCATGTGAGCCCAAAATTAAAAAGCAGAGTATTATATCCTGCCCACCCTGAGTCCTAAGCCTAGTATGTAAATATTGTAAATAATCTAACCTATCATAATTATTGTGGCTGATAATAACCTAATATATTACCTTGCTCGAGAATGCCACTGTTTCCACAAGACTATTATTAACACAGAGAAACAAATGAATGGAATCTATAAGAAATACTTGCTACAGAGTAAGGAACAGCTTCTTATTTGATAGCTGACTGACAACACCCCCAATCTATTTGTTTTATACATTTGGAAATTAGTACTCTATTCCATTTCTACAAGAAAGGTATTTTCTTTAAAAAAATTATTATTATAGAACCACTGAGGTTGGAAATCATTTTGTTAATTGATCCAAATGTAGGACTTGGCATTTTCCAGAAGTGACTTATTATGCCTAGGCCAACAGAAGCAAAGTACTACAGTAACAGAACCATTTTTTTTTTTAATATTCAGGGGATTTTATTGAATTATAACTGTTAGAAATTGCTTTATGTTGTAACTTTTGTTTTTGCAGAGTAATTGCTTTACAATGTGGTGGTCTCTGCCGTACATCAACTTTAATCAGTCATCATCAATTTAATCGTCTCTAGAAACCAAGCAGAGAGCTGAACGATCAGGAAGGTGGTTGTGTAAACTTACCTCTCTGTAACTTCAAGTCTGAGCGCCGAAGAATTGATGCTTTTGAACTGTGGTGTTGGAGAAGACTCTTGAGAGTCCCTTGGACTGCAAGGAGATCCAACCAGTCCATTCTGAAGGAGATCAACCCTGGGATTTCTTTGGAAGGAATGATGCTAAAGCTGAAACTCCAGTACTTTGGCCACCTCATGCGAAGAGTTGACTCATTGGAAAAGACTTTGATGCTGGGAGGGATTGGGGGCAGGAGAAGAAGGGAACGATAGAGGCTGGATGAGATGGCTGGATAGCATCACTGACTCGATGAACACGAGTCTGAGTGAACTCTGGGAGTTGGTGATGGACAGGGAGGCTTGGCGTGCTGCGATTCATGGGGTCTCAGAGAGTCGGACACGACTGAGTGACTGAATTGAACTGAACTGAACTGAACTGACTGAACTTCAAGTCAGCCACTCAGACTCATTTCCCAGAGGAGGAAACAAAAAAATAGAAAGTTGCATACATAAGTAATAATCATTAAGGAGTTGGGACCTGTGCCCACTCTCCATGGTAGGGGGGCTGCTGAGGATACTAAAATACATTATAGCTCTATTCCTGATGAAGTCAATCCAGCCAAACTGCCTTATATTGGTGCCATGATGGCTCAGAGAGAAAGGCATCCCATGTGCCAAGATCAGCAAGGGATTAGCTTTCTGTGGCTCCCCTCACAGACATGCCAGAGCCTCAGAGCTGCAGAGCAAGCGGAAAGGTTGTCTGGAGACTAAACAATTACCCCTCCCATACTGTGCTTGCTTTTATAAAAAAGCAAATAGGACCTAAAGTGAACAAAATTGTGAAAGATCGTATATGAGTTTTCATTCACAGGGTTTGGAGGACTGTTTATCCCAGGAATTAAAATTACCTTGATTTTATAAGGGACTAAGCTGAAATCACTTTATATTTGATCTCAGTAAAGATGCTGTCAATTTTCATTTATTCCTCAGTGAGGAGAATGAGAAAAATCGGCATCATGCTGTTTAAATTCTAATTATGTTCAAGGAAATAACTTGCCTACTTAGAAATCTCTCTGACTCCATCACTCCATCACACATCCCTTCCCCACCAACCCTATCCCAGAAGTGTTTTTAAAGTGCAAAACAAAAGTTCTCTGGTACTGAGAAGACAAAGGCAAAACCAAAAGAGGACATTCGTGTGATATTTGAGGTTTTAATGACAATATTCTGAGAGGAGTAATTGTTTTTTTTGTTTTGCCATATTTTGCTCTCTTTATCCTTCCAGCTCAGAAAATATACACTTGATTTGTTTTGTTAACCTGGAAACTACATCTAAAGTGGTTAAGGTAATTTTATGAATGGAGGTGATGATATATCTGAGGGTATGTGTGTGTTTGGTCATCCAGGTATGAGGTGGGGGGTGGAGGTAAGGAGTAGAGGTGAGGAGTCCAGCCAGCAACGGAGCTAGAAAGCCACAGAAATTACCTATCACCAAATGACAAAGAAGCTGGTGAGCTTTCTGCAGAAGTTAATATTTTCTCCTCGGGACACTATGAAGCCACATTATAAGAAGGCTGGGAAATTTCTCATGGCTCAAAGGAATGAGTATGTCATAGGAAGGCACTACGAATTCAAATAAGATGTTTCTTCTGACCTTAAATAGATGTTCCACGGGATCAAAGGGCCTTAAGAGAACTCTTAGGGAAAGAGACTTCTGTATAAGAAGAGGAAGCTGGGAGTAATAACACCAAGTTCAAAGCCACGCGGCAGCCCTGCAGAGGCTGTCTCCCAGCTTTCAAGAGTTAAATGAGACAACCTACTAATACACAGATGAAGTTTTATAACCTGTGACAAGTTGATCCAGCCATGAATCCTGTCAGCTCTGCCTTCACACCCATGGCTGATTCACGTCAGCAAATGTATGGCAAAAACCACTACAGTATTGTAAAGTAATTAGCCTCCAATTAAAATAAATTAATTAATTTTTAAAAAGACACGCCCATCCAGAATCTGATCCTGTTTCACCACTTTCAGAGGCTTTCACCATCAACTCTGGCTAGATTGTAGCCATTACTTCCTAATAAGGCTCCCTGCTTCCCATCCTCCCACCCCCCAATTCCCCTGCCCACTCCCTTCAGTCTGCTCTCCACAGAGTAGCTGGAGGGACCCTCAATCCATCAATCAGATCACACCGCTCCTCCACTCAATAACCCTCTGCAGGTTTCCCACTTTCACTCCAAATAAAAGCCAAAGTCTTTAAGTTGGTCTTACAAGCCTATGTATTTTGCCCACTACCCAAGCCGCCCCACCTTGTCTGACCTCATCTCCCTCATAGTTCTTATTGCTGCTTATAAAACGATTCTAACATGTTCATGTCTGTGGGACTTTGAATTTGCTGTTCCCTTTTCCTGGAATTATCTTCCCACAGGTGTTTCCCTCCATTTTCTCCTCCCTGGACACCTTATAGTGAGGCCTCATCAGATAGACCACCCTATGTAAAATCCACGACTTCTTTTACATAATTATTCAATGCAATCAATTCCTACGTGTCTATTTTAATGCTAACTTAAAGTTGTTTTTCTTTCCTTCTGTCTCTGCTGATCTTCATATCTGGAAAAGCAATTTGGTGTTAGGAAGTGCTGGAGGGCACAATTCAGTTCATTCCTCTAAATTCCTTTCTAGCACTGCTCTTTCTTTAGCTACTACCCTTTAGTATGTCTTCCCTGAGAGTCCCAGGTGGTTCAGTGGGTAAAGAATCTGTCTCCAATGTAGGAGATCTGGGTTTGATCCCTGGGTTGGGAATATCCCTTGGAGAGGGGAATGACAACCCACTCCAGTATTCTTGCCTGGAGAACTCCTTGGACAGAGGAGCCTGGTGGGCTACAGTCTATGAGGTCGCAGAGCTGGACACCACTGGGTGACTAACACCTCACTTAGTGTCTCTTATGTATTTCATTAGTACACTGCTATATTCTCAGAAATTCCTCATGCAAAAGGCTGTTGTTTTTGCTGTGTGTCCCACCTGACAGTCCAAGATTATTCTATACCCATCCCAGCTGATTTTATTGAGATGTCCCGTTATCTGCTGCTGATCTGCTCTTCTGATGGAACTAATAAACATGAGTTAGGCAGGAGTCTTCCAATTAATTAATTAAGAAATGAAAGCAGGACAAGAGGAAATCCAACATACCTCATCTTGCTTTGTTTTTCTCTATTCCACTCATCACAATCTGATCCACTGTATATTTACTGGTTTGTTTACCAGCTGCTACCCTCCCCTAGGATTTAAGGAACTTTGTGTTTTGCTCACTGTTCTATCTCCAGTGCCTGGAACAGTAGACATAGTATACACTCAGTAACATATGTCAAAATATTTTAAATAAATGAATACATATGATTTATGAATGGAAATTTTGGGGAAGCCAACATGTTAGCAATTAGACTTTTATAAATCCTTATATGCAGACATCCCACACTTTAAAAGGACCTGCCCCTACTTCTGTTTTATGCTTTCTTTGGAATTGTACTAGAGATCACCCTTGAAGGAAAAATTAAAGCATACATACATATCCCCATATAGAAACACTCCCAGAAATATAGAACAGAATCTTCACTTTGATCTTTCAATCATAGCATGCTGAAAATATAGTAGGTACTATGCTAGACAATTTACATGGATGTTTCAATAGCATCTCTAGTAAAGAGTAAATAACTTCCCCCAGAGTTACACCTAGAACAGATTTGAACAAGGCAGTCTGACCCCACAGTTCATGCTTTTAACTTCCATTCATGTGTCCATCATGTCTGACTCTTTGTGACCGTATGGACTGTGGCCCACCATACTCCTCTGTCTATGGGATTCTCCAGGCAAGGACACTGGAGTAGGTTGTCATGCCCTCCTTCAGGGGATCCTCCTGACCTAGGGATCAAATCTGGGTATCCTGCACTCCAGGCAGATTCTTTACCATCTGAGCCACTAGGGAAGCCCCTTTAACTGCCATATGCCTACTTTAGTCTTCATCATGCTTGAGATCTCTTCTCAGATACATAGCAAGAGTCCACTGCATTTGTTTCAGGCAATGGAGCTGAAGAATCATTAGCAATTAGAGGGTCTGCATATATGTGGCTTGTTCTTGATCTGTGTAAGTGAGAGGTTTTAATTGTTTATTCCACATTTAACCAGGGAACCAAAATTAATGATGTGGGAATTTATCAAATCCTTGCTCAAAACGTGGTTTAACTAGTTAATTCTCATACTAGGATTGTATTTGTCAGCCATTCTGTAACGAGAAGAAAGATAAAAGCTTCTTATGGACTGAAGGAATGACAGGGAAAGCAAACTTAGAAAAGTAAGGAGCTCTTAAACCAGAAACTTGAGAGATTACACGGGCAGAAGAATGGGACGGTGAGACCCAAGCAAGTGTAGTTTGCTTTGCTAAAAGAGGAATAGAGAAGAAAGAAATGGTTAGAGAGGTTTCCAAGAGTTGTAACTGGAGAAATCTGTGTTAATGACTTGAGGAGAGCAGTAGGGAGGGATTTCGAGGTCTCTCAGAGGCCAAGAGGATTCTGCTCTTGGTGGGTGTCTGGATGGTGCCATTAGTTGAGCTGAAGCAGATCCTGTTTACTGAGTTCAAATTCACTGATGTCAAGTAGTTAATCATCTAGTTAAAAGTTCATCACCCTCATTTAATTCACATGAATATTATGAAAGCATCTCTCAAAAGTTAGCTGAAACCTAAATATCATCTGGCCACTCATCCCTCTTGGGTACCAGTCAATAAATGGAAATAAAAATTACTTTATAACAATAAAATATCATTTAGTCTCATGTAATATAATTCAATATAATATTTTTTTATTAACAGTAATAGATAATCAGTGTTTAGCACTTCCTGTGTGCCAGACCTGTTGTCGACTTCTAGGCAGACAACAAACATGTGAGTTAAGTGGTGCTGAAATAAGGCTTTGAACAGTTCAATAACTTGCCCAGTTCACATATAAATAACTGAGCCAAGGTTTAAACTCATCTTATTTGATTCCAGAGCCAAAACCCCTAACAACAAAGGCATCTTGCTTTTCTCTTTGTATTTGGTCTCTCCAAATCACTTGTTACAGTACTTGAGACTCTTCAACTCCAGCAACTATTTTCATGTACTTCCTACTGACTATGCTTGCTCTTAAAGTATCTGTGGACAAAGCACCATTTAAAATTACATGAAAAGCAAATTTATTCTTTTACTTTGGCCAACAAATTATAATTATATAGGTAGGTTAGCCAATTGGTATAATAAGATTATTTCTTATCCTTCCTCTCTAAATTTTGTCTTATTTCTTGTGATTGAAATTTTCACACTTAAGTATTTGTCTTGATACACAGAATTAAATTCAGAACAGTTCAAGCTTAAATGGCTAAATTTTGGCAGCATTAAATTTAACGCATGAATTACGTTGATGGACTAAGATGGAATATAATTTTTGAATATCACAACGCCATCTCTGTTGCCTGAGCCCATCATGCTAATTTGATAGATTTAAAAAGATAAAGGTCTTTGATTTGGAAAGGCACAGCAGAAAATTGATGAGCACGAATCTGGCATTTTGTCAGTCAAGTGAATATGATAATGATGGTATCATTAGGCGAAATAATAGTGTGACAGTTTCATATGATGAAGGAACACTTCTGCCACAGAGAATTTAAATGTCGAGCACCTGGATTCCCAGATGTTTACCAGTTTCAACTGCACAGATCCTCTGCTAACCTGTGCTCTTTGAATAATAACTTTGAAAGGTTTTGGGTAGTTACAGAGCAGAGGCCAAAACACATAATCATTGCCGGTGGTAGGGAGAATACTATTTCTCTATCCATTTATTAAAATGAATCTCTGTTTACTCAGTTAACACATCATAATTTGGCTTACTCCAGAAAGACTGAGAAAATCAAATTCAGTTGTGACCTTCATCTTCAAATAGCTTTTAATTATTCCTTTGTAAAGATTATTTTTACCTCCTGTGCACACATGTCCGTTTCCTCAGATGGAAACAGTCTTGAGTTGTGTGTTGGAGTGGGAGGGTCTTTCTGTTGGGAGTGGATTTTTGTCCTCAGTTAGAGACAATTCCTGCTTCCTTCTTTTGTCCCATGATTATTGGTTTACAGAAGCCCTGGGTTTTGTATGGAAGCCAAGTTCTGGAGAGGCCAGTGTCTGTTTACCCACTTACTGTGATTCATAGGTGTCTTGGCACCTGGCGGAACAGGTGAGTAATTACTAAGCTTCCTCTTTCATTGTCCTCCCAAGGTCTTTCCTTCTTTTTAGTTAAGAAGCACCACTTAATAACTGGGTGGGTTTGATCTATCTAGAAGGCAGCTTTGTTTAGGTGATGCTGAGCTGCTTTCACCCAGGTCTTCAAAGCAATCATTTGGTTCACACCTGCTTACTGACAGGAAGTACCAAATAGTGCCAACTTTTCTGTGCATATTAACCGAATAACTTCGCATCCTGAGAGTTCCAAATTCATGTAAGTTTGGAGAAAACACCCAAGTAACTCTGATGCATCAGTGGTTTCACCATGGCTGCATCTGGGGATCGCTGCTGCTGCTGCTGCTAAGTTGCTTCAGCCGTGTCCGACTCTGTGCAACCCCATAGATGGCAGCCCACCAGGCTCCCCGTCCCTGGGTTTCTCCAGGCAAGAACACCGGAGTGGGTTGCCATTTCCTTCTCCAATGCATGAAAGTGAAAAGTGAAAGTGAAGTAACTCAGTTGTGTTCTACTATTAGTGACCCCATGAACTGCAGCCTACCAGGCTCCTCTGTCCATGGGATTTTCCAGGCAAGAGTACTAGGGTGGGGTGCCATTGACAGCCTCAAAAACCAGAGGTTCTTCTAAACTGGTCTGGTGAATAGCCCAAGATTCAGCATTTTTCAAAGCTTCCCAGATGAATCTCATGTCCAACCAAGGCTGAACTCCTCCAGTCAAGAGACTTAGAGGTCATTCAGTCAATAGGAGCTGCTGGGAGCCAGTGTGAGGAATCCACCCGTGGCAAAGGTCATGAGGAAGGAAGCCGGACAAAACACAAGTGTGTGATCAGGCTTCAGGGGTTCCCCCTGGAATTTCCTGAGCATCCACCCCCCAAAACCAGAGTCTGCCTGCTTTACTGTGTTATGCTTTCCACCTACTCTTCTGACATTAACAGGGGGCTGTCCCCCCACCACCTTTTTCTGGAAAAAGTTAATTTAGAGCTTTTATATAATAAATCTCCTGGGCATAATAAGAGTGTTTCAATCCAAAAACCCCTCTGATGGCTTTCTAGCCTGCCTGCCGGACTCTTACAGCTGCGCATGTGATTGTTTGCGGCCTCCCGACCGCGAGAGGCACAGGAAGCTTAAAACATCCTAGGAATGTAGGGGCTTCCGAGGAGTCAAAATCATTAGAATAGGACTGATTAAAGGTTTCATTTGTTGAGCCAATAATTGCTGCCAAATTTTCGTATCTTTTATTTGTACATATAGTTGGTATATAGAAAAAACAGGTAGTAGACCTGGTATTAGCAACATTAGATCTTTGAGTTAAACACTTTCTTTGTTATAACCCACTGCACCTTTGTTCTACAAGAATGTAACTTTATTTAGTACTTTGAGGGTGATGCAGAGTAAAGAAAAACTCTTCTAGGGAAAAAGAGTTTTTCTGGTTGATAGACATTTGTCTAGGAAGAAAGCCATAAAAATGTTAACAGGGTTCTTGGCCAGAAGATAATGTAAACCACCTGAGACCTTTTGTATACGGGAAGGTATGCAAAAAGAAAGCCTGGTCTCAATGAGGGTCAGGACTGCTGCCCCTGCATAACTCTGCATATTCCATTATTTCTTTATGTACAACTTAGGGTATATAAGCTGATTTTGGAAATAAAGTTGTGAGTCTTGCACCATTGCTGGCCTCCCCCATGTCGTTCTTTTCTCCCCTTTTCCGGCTGAATTCCCATCTGGAGCACGGAGGCTCACCAAGTCTACTTACTTGCCCTGGCTTCTAAGATCCACGTGAGAGGGAGCCCAAGGCAGGGCACCATCTGCTATTCAAGTGGGCACCGGTGGCCTAAGGTAGATGGGGCAAACCTCTTGTCTCGAGGTTTTGTTAGTTTTCCGCGTAAACCAAGATATTCAGCCTCTTTTCTCCACTGATTTTCCTACTACACTATTCTTTCCTAATCTCTTTATATTTCTAATTAAATAGTCCTTTCCCAGACTCCGACTCTGTCCCCGCTTTGAATTCCCTGGATCCACCAGGGCTGGACCCCAGCAAGGAGCTCACTGCTTGAATCATCTTCTGGCCATTGGCTCTGATTTTCCACATGTATATGGGCTACTTTACTGACCTAATTACTTACTTAAAATTCTCAGAACACAGGAATAGCACTCTCTGTGAATGTCAATTTGTTGAAGAGTACTGTGGTAAGGGAAAAGATTTGATTTTTGCTTAGGTTAGAAAAAATCAATCTAAGCTTATTTTAAAGAGATTTAGAAAGTATATTCAAGTTTTCTTTCTTGTTACCATTCTGTGATTATCAGTTTTAGAGGTGAAAAAAAAGCAGCAATTCTATACTTTTTTGCCTATAGGGAAAGAATATTTTATGGAAGAAAAATTATTAAATTTACCAATTGGTAGTATTCTTCTTACTTCTAATATAGTGATCAGTGAGTGATTTATCAGCCTTGGTTATCATCCTTAAAAGGGGGCCTCAAACCCTGATGTTCAAGGGAATATAAAGATAAACAGGGTGTCAGGAACTTGTATAGAACTCAAGGAGTTTCTGTCTATATGTAAAAAGTTTATGGCTTTTTGAAAAACCAGGCTTCCTCTGAGGTATTTCTATAAAGAATAAAATGAAACATATATTTGAAAAATAAATGTTAGTATTAGCCAGAAAATGTCAATTGGGTGGGGGAACCTTGGCATCTGGTGCTCATAGCCTAGGTCAAAGAATCCTGTATCAACATTTCAATATCTGGATCCTTTCTTGCTTCAAACAGAAATTCAAATGAATTGAAATTCAAACATATGAAGTATATTTTGCTTAACCAAATGGTCCAGATTTTCTTAGGCTTGAGATGGCATCATTTAGATCTCTGTGCCCAGGATAAATTCAATCAAAAACTGTATATTTTTTTTTTTTTACAAGTCAAGATTCACACGCTAACACTCTTACTGGGCTTCCAAGTTTTTCTAGAAGGGTTCACAGGTTATAGGTATTCACACCCGAGCCTAGAGCAGGCAGGAATCTGTCTGCTCTGATTGAGTGGTCACATAAGAGTCAGAGCTTCGGTACTCTGAACAATAGGAGAAGGGACATTCTGAAGGATGAGGCAGAAGGGGGTGGATTTACCCCAGTTTTGCTGGGGGTCCAATTCTAAGCTTGTAGCACTGAGGAAAGGCAATAAGTCTTGATTTAAACGTTGCCAAGAGGGCTCCCCTGGTGGCTCAGTGCTAAAGAATCCACTGTCAGTGCAGGAGACGGGTTTGATCTCTAGTCTGGAAAGATCCTGCATGTCACAGAGCAACTAAGCCCGTGGGCCACAACTATTGACCCTGCACTCAAAAGCGCAGGAACTGTAACTAATGAGCCCATGTGCCACAACTATTGAAGTCCCCATACCCTCGAACCTGTATTTGCAGCAAGAGAAACCCCTGCAGTGAGAAGCCCACACAGAAAAACCCATGCAGCAGTGAAGACTCAGTACAGCCAAAAATAAAAGTAAATAAATAAATAAAACTATAAATGTTGCCAAGATCACCATACTGTGTATACCTCAGCTATGACTGTTAGGGCCTCTTCTCTTGGGTTAATGTAATTAATTCCAGATTTACTGTTGTTGTTCATTCGCTCAGTCATATCCAACTCTTTTCGACCCCTTGGACTACAACATGCCAGGCTTCCCTGTTCTTCACTGTCTTCTGGAGTTTGCTCACACTCATGTCCATTGAGTCAGGGATGCCATCCCACCATCTCATCCTCTGTCACTCCCTTCTCCTCTTGCCCTCAGTCTTTCCCAGCATCAGGGTCTTTTCCCATGAGTTAGCTCTTCTCATCAGCTGGCTAAGTAGTAAAGCTTCAGCTTCAGCATCCGTCCTTCTAATGAATATTAAAGATTGACTTCCTTTAGGATTGACTGATTTAATTTCCTTGCAGTCCAAGGGACTCTCAAGAGTCTTCTCCAGCACCACATTTTGAAAGTATCAATGTCAGATTATAGGTTCCCAATTATATTGAATAACCTGAATATTTTTCCCAACATAATGTCATAACCCTTCTTTTAAGGTCTGAATAATACACTCTGAATCTGAAGTATATCCTGGCTCCAGTCCTTTCTACCCAATTTCGCTGCTACCACCTTAGTCGAAGTCACCCCTAAGCTTGGACTGCTAACATGGCTTCCATATTGATGGTCTTCTTAATCCACTTCTTCAGCCTCCCTCCCCCACCTCAACCTATTCTGCACACAGTAGTCAAGTGATCTTGGCTCTAATCATGCTGTGTCTTAACTCTCTCCCCTTAGAATTAACCCCAACCTCTTTATCACAGCGCTGCTTTCCTTTGCAAGCCTGACCTCTTCTCTCCCCTTTCTCCTCCAACTAGGCAGGGTTTTCAGTGTCTCAAACTTGCAACCATTAAAGAACCTCTAGTTCTCACCTTCAAAAAATCTCTGAAATTTATTATATTGGCCAGTATTTCAGACTTGCTAAAATGCCAGCACCCATAGGGGGTTCCATGGTGAAAGGTACTAAAACTGTATAATTGTTATTTTTAGCACCTATTCAGACTGTGCCCCTACTATTCCCACTCCCTTGGGAGGAGGAGGTGGATGCTAATAGCAAGATGGGATCACCCAGAGTTTTCTCTGATGAAGGCCTCCCAAATGAGTGAGTCCACATTTGACAACCTCCTAGTACCCTGCTGGCCCAGCAAAAGGGTGTCCAACATAATATGCAAAGACTATGTATTAGAAACCAGGGGCTTCCCTGGTGGTTCACTGGTAAAGAATCTGCCTGCCAATGCAGGAAATGTGGGTTTGATCCGTAGGTCAGGAAGATTCCTTGGAGAAGAAAACGGCAACCTGCTCCAGTATTCTTGCCTGGGAAATCCCATGGATCAGAAGAGCCTGGTGGGCTACAGTCCATTGAGTTGCAAGAGAGTCAGACAAGACTTAGTGACTAAACAACAACCACAACACATTAGAAGCCACATGTCAAAAGTAAGACTGTAATTCATCCCAAGAGCCCAAGTTCCCAACCAGTATGCAGCAGTGTGTGCTCTACAAAGGTACCAAAATATCAATCTCTTTAATTTTGGTGTGTACTCCATACATGATCAGTTTCCATGTATACTACAATACAGGAGAAAAAAGCTAGAATATTGCAAGTTCAGCTATTGTGTTCATGATCCTCCTTGGCCCCATGTCAGCAAATTCAGAGATTGTCCAGGGCCTTCTGGAGCACTCCAGCAGTTTCTGATGGAAACTTTGTTTCTCACCTGTTCTCACCCTCTTCTTTTCAATACTACTATATGTACTGCATTCTCCTATGCCAATAATTCTACTAGGAAACATAAAAGAAGTCTGTACCAAAGACGTCACTTTGGTATGATTCATTGGGTTTCCATCAACCCCAAAGACTTGCAATCACTAGCTTCGGATCCTGAATCAGTTAGTGATGCTGGTATTTTAGTCATGTGAGCAAACCAGAGATCAACTATCTTTGGATAAATCCTGTTACAGTCTACTCCAGTATAGTACAGTCTACAATGTACTCAAGTACACTCTCTTCTTTAAGTCCTTTCCCCCTCAATTTTAGTCTTTCACTGACATAAAGAAGAGAACATAAAGAACAGAAATGACAAGTTACTTATTCAACAGTAAATGAGGCCATTTTTATCACTGTTTTTGAGGACATGCTACTTTGGAAAGCTTGCCTTTAAGGTCCAGATTCCATAATCACCATAAAAAAACAACTTCAAATGAGATCCAAGTGTATATTGAGGGTATATAATTTCTATATATGTTTCTGCCTCCAAACTCGTGCTGAGTAGTTTGCTATTACTGTTAAAGAATGCAGTATCAGCCCTCACTTAGTGACTTGTCTTAAGATGTAAAATAGCTAACACTTTCACTCTAAAAGCTTCCTGCATAAAAACAGTAAATTACCAACTGATCATAATGATCACTTGGGGGCAGATGTATGCACGCATTTATGTTCATACATATGTATTATATGCCTAGTGAACACTGGAAAATAAGAAAACACGTTTAACAGAAACGACTTGCTTAGCCCCACCTCCTTTACTACGGTGGTTAAATGAATGCATTGTAGCTGGTTTATGAGTTCCACGTGTGCTTTCATATCCTCAGATACATTTCTGGGATACATCCAAAAAGTAAGCTTTCATTCAGATTCATGCCCTGTTTACCTTAGCAGCAGGCAACCTACCAAACTTCAAATTGAGTTTCTCCCCTAGATTCTAACTTCTGCATTTCTGTTCCCCCTGCAACTATTATGGAGAATTAAGTATGAGATTCGTTTTTTATTTTTTTATTTTTCTGCACCCTCCTGTGAAATATTGTGCTATGGAAGGAGTAACCCAAATCCTTCATCACTGCTCAAATACCAGGAATGAAATTTTATACCTAAGGGAAATTACTGAGGAGGAGAGCAAGTCTATTTCTGCGTTCTATAGCCACTCAGAAGAAGATCTGAAATTTTGGGAGGGATGACAAAGAAAGGAAAAAAAAATGTAGCTTTCCTATCTCAGAGACAGCAAGAGAAAGGAGGTTGCTCTGGGCATGAGTGAGGAGCCAAAATGACCCAGCATGAGGCTATCACTTTGTTGTGAGTCTCAAAGGAAGAACATTTGGGAATCCTATGTAATATTCTCATATGAGTATGTGGCACAGAGAGGTTAATTTGTTCTTTCTAGGATAGGAAAAATATCTAATTATTATAGAAAGAACAAAAAAAAAGCTTCAAATTTTTGGTATAAATGACAGGACTTGAAAGAGTAAAAGAGATAAATATTTAAGGAAATGACAGCGGTTCACTTTGAAAATACGGTTGTTGTTGCTGTTATTCAGTCACTCAGTTGTGTTCAACTCTTTGCAGTCCCATGGACTGCAGCACACCACGCTCACCTAGCCTTCACTATCTCCCAGAGTTTGCTCAAACATGTCCATTAAGTCAGTGATGCTATCTAAGCATCATGGTTAGGTAAACCCTATCATTCAGAATTTCACTCTCTAAGCCCTGGTACCCAAGAGGCCAAAATGAGCTTTCCCTTAGAGAAGGGGTAAAAGTCAATTTCTTTTGAGTTTCACCCTTTTATTACAGAGTATTGAATCATGCATTTTAAATAGCTTGTTAATTACTTTTAAGAATCTAATTTTTCTGTATGCCTTTTTTCTCTGACCGGCAAAGTGCTTCAGAGCTGAGAGCATCAGTAAACATAATTTGAAATGTAATCTCCACTACTTCTTTGCACTGCAGTGAAAAGAATCAGACCAAAATGAAAGATGCTGTCAAACACCAGACTGGATGTGTTTCCCAAGCCATTTCTTTAAAAGAATTTTTTTAAAAAAAATCTACATTTTACAAAAGGCCAAAGCCCAGTCGATTTCAACAGATGGGCACTGAGAGTCTGGGGTGTGGTGGCACAGGTTGGAGCCTGTGGTCCTACCTTCCAATCTGGTCTCCCTTACTTGCAATGAGATTCTGGGCTTCAGCATGCTATTTATGAAAATGAAGGGACTGAATTAAAGATTCACTAGATTATTTTTGGCTCAAAAATGAAAAGAGTCTATGACAGTTAAAATTTGATTGCCTCCAACCCACACACGCACAAGCATAAGAAGGCAAGAAATCTGGTTTTTACACGGTGTCATTGATTGGGATTGTTTGTGATTTCAAACCTATGAAAATCCCCAGGAACACTGAATTAGTGATGAGATTAGGAAATTTGTCAGCAGTTAAAATAGTCATTTGGGAGAGTTTCTGGAAAAGAGTTTACTCATCAAACCATAAGCACTGGGTAAGATGGAAAAATAAATTTCCACATTCATGGGTAGGTGAAGGATCGTCAAACAGGTGATTTAGACCTAATGATAAGAGAGAAGGGATAAGTGGAAGAGTTTTGGGGACAAAAGGAGAGATTGGAATGGACAGGAAATAAGACAAATTAGGATTGTACATGGCTGCATCAAAAGACATCAATAGAAAAAGTTGAGTGTGTCTTTGCATTCCTCACTTGGAAGACAGTGTTTCTCAAACTGAAAAAAGTAACTGTATTTCATATACTTTCACTAGTCGGGGAAGGAAAGATAACATTTCTAAAGACCCTTCAATTATTAAAAAATGAAGATCACTGTCCACCAGAAACTATGACAACATTGTCAATCAACTGTACTCCAATATAAAATAAAAAGATTTTAAAAAGAAGAAAAGGAAGATCAGAAAGGAAGTAATATCAAAGCAGAGTCTTAAAATGATAAATTGAAATTTGAAGGAAGCCTGGGTGGGAAGTTTATCATCAAAAGTGGTCAATTTGCAACTCAATCAGTACACTTTAATATATCCTGAGCTTTCTATTAATACCTTCTTAATTAAAATGCTTACATTTGCAATATATGTGACAAAAAATCCTAAAATATGCTTAGGGAAAAACAGTTTCATTAGACAAATATCTTTAAGAGTGACAAGCAGAAAACAATGAGAAATCATCTTCAATTCTCTTGATGGATTTATCTTGCCATAAAAGGTCTTGCAAGTGTATATCCTCTTGAGAAATCAGAAGCTTGCTTTTAAATTAATACTGCTAATACAAAAATAAAAAGTCACTTGTTTTAGAGGAGTGATCAGTTTTCAGACAAGGCAATTTTGTTTTTCTATTTTCTCTTCACATAATATCTTAAAATCTCACCCTTTTTTCCCATGGTTGAAATCAGCTTCCCCTCCCAGATGGCCTGGAAAAATTCAATTCACCCTTCACATCTCTGTTCAGACAATACTTCCTGTCAGACATTACTTCCCTGACAACTCCCAAAGCCCCCCAATGAGAGGCTTATCTTACATGTTTATTTGTCATTATTTGTTTATCATCTCACCCTTTCAATTGCAAGCAACTTGAAGCCAAGGGAGATATTTTACTATCCTCTGTATCTCTATTACTTGCCATGCCACGTGGTCAGACTTGGTGTCAGATAAGTGTGTTTTTTGAATGAACAAATGAATGTAAAATAACACATGGGCATATTTGCCATATGTTTTTGTAATCTCTGAGAATTTGATACAGCAAAATACACAAAGGATAAAATAATTATCAGTCCAGGGCATCGATAGAGGCAAGACAAACATCAAACATGATAAATTTTCCATTGAAAGCATAAAAAATTATTGGTCCAGTTTCATCATTCCATCATTCTCTCAAAATCCTTTTGTCCCTATTTCCTCACCTATAAAATGAAGCTAATGCCTATATAAAGGGCTACTGTGAGAATTAAGTGAGATATATATATATATATGTGTGTATATATATATATATATATATATATATATATATATATAGTATGCGGAGCCTGATAGGATACAGTCCATGGAGTTGCAAGAGTCGGACACGACTAAGATACTTCACTTTCACTTTCATATATTATATATTGGGTTGACCCAAAAGTTCATTCAGATTTTCTAAGTGCTTACAGAAAAACCTTAACGAACTTTTTGGCTAACCCAATATGCATTGTGCATTATATTGCCCAGCACATAGAAAGTGCTTTAAAAATGGTGGTTATCAATTATTGCAAATTACAGTAGAGGAATTTATCCTGAACCAAAATCTACTTCATTTCCCTTTCTCCTTGTGCCTACTCAAGAAAAACAGTTCTCAGTTCTTTTCTCTGTGCCTACTTAAGTATTAAAGGCTTCTTTGTACCTGGTGGAAATGTGATATATTACCACAATAACCATCATTGTTAGATGGTGATCCTCTAGGTACAAAACCAAGTAAATTGCCATTGGCCAGATAAAACAAACAGAACAGTTAATATTACCAGCTATGCAATTGGAAGCAAGTTACTTGAACTGTTTCTTATAACTTGGGAGTAATAATAGTACCTATTTCATAAATGTTGTTAATGATAAAATGAATGAAAACACACACACATCTCCTAGAATACTGCCTGCTAGTTGTGAGCCCTACGTAAGTATTCATTGTTATTATTATTACTATCAGTAAATCAATAGTGAAAGTACTAAGCACAAGGACATACACCATAGCCCACTTATCAGTCACTCTCATTTCTCAATACTCTAAGTGTGGGAGCCAAAGAGCCAAGAGCAGTGAGATGAGACCCTGATGAGTATACTCTCAGAACCATAGCTGGGCTCTAAGAATATTACCTTGCACCAGAGGCTACATGTTTGCTTAAGTGAGTCAGAAGTGATAAGCCTGCTATATTTTGTTATCCCCAAAATGCTTCACTCTGCAAAAGCCAATTATTTAACAGAGAGAAAAAAGAATAACTGGTATATAAAATTTAAGAGCCATGGTTACAAATGACTTTCAAAGAGGAATTTCACATTAAGAGCAAAGGTGAAAGAGGATATTTAAAAGAAACTAATTTTCTTACTTTGCTAGTAACTTTATAAACTCCCATTACCATATCTCTGAGCTATTTTTGATTTTTCCATCAGGTTTGATGCTTGTTACATCAGAGCCTGTTGCTATGGAGATGACAAAGATGGCACAGATTCACCAGCATGGACCATTTTCCAAACAACTAAGTATCTTTCCTTACCATAAAAGAAATATGCCTGTCTCAAACATTTCTCATGTTTTCATTTTGAGAAATAGAAAATAGGTCTCACATTTTCCATTTAATAGTGAAGATAGGCTATTGGGGTCATAAATTTCTTAATAAAATATTAGTTACATTTGGAGAAGACAGATCTATTGAAAAATACTTTATTTTCAACATAAATCCTACTAATCATATTTAATAGTATTTATGCAAAGCACAAAATTATTATCACATATGCTATATTATTTGATTTATGCAGCCTCTAGTGGTCTAAGAAGATATGGTTTTATTTTCATATCTTATAAATAACACAAAGAGCCCAAAGAGACTAATTTGCCCAAGGAAAAGTGGCAAATGTAGGTACCTGCAGCCTGATCTCTTGATAGTTTCCCTTCAACTACTGTATCACTCCGTATCTCAGGGTACAATGTTATTTTCAAATCTGGTAATAATTAAAGTTTTCTGACTTCATCTTCCTCTTGTAACAGAGAAGAACAAAACTAACTCCATATTGGACTTATTCTTTTTTATTTTTTAATTAATTTTTTATTGAAGGATAATTGCTTTACAGAATCTTGCTCTTTTCTGTCAAATCTCATTGTCTGTGTAGATCATGCTGGCTCTGCACTTTTGTAAAGAAGGTTGCCCATAGCCTGAAATATACATAATAACCCATTTTCAAATCTCTGCCAACCAGCCTAGACCATTAAAGGTGTAACACTTCACAATTCACATAAATATTAAACAATTGCAAAACAGAACATTTGTCTTGCTGGAGGTTTAAAAGAATACTGCAACCAGACCTACAAGGACAGATTCAAGAACAAAGACATTGGCAACAGTGAATCACATCCCCTCCCTTTTCAGTGTAAAATAAGCCAGAATTCTCACACAGGGAAAATGGTTCTTTGGAACATTAATCCACCATTTCCTTGGTCTGTGGGCATTCTCAGCAAAGTCACTATTCCTTGCCCCAACACTGCTTGATTTATTGGTCTGTCGTGTGGTGAGCAGTATAAGCTTGAACTTAATAATATTTTTCCTCCTCCTCATTCAGTTCAGTTCAGTTCAGTCACTCAGTCATGTCTGACTGTTTGCAACCCCATAAACCAAAGCATGCCAGGCCTCCCTGTCCATCACCAAATCCCAGAACTTACCCAACTCATGTCCATTAAGTTGGTGATGCCATCCAACCATCTCATCCTCTGTTGTTCCCTTCTCCACCTGCCCTCGATCTTTCCCAGCATCAGGGTCTTTTCCAATGAGTCAGCTCTTCACATCAGATGCCCGAAGTATTGGAGTCTCAGCTTCAACATCAGTCCTTCCAATGAACACCCAGGACTGATTTCTTTTAGGATGGACTAGTTATATCTCCTTGCAGTCCAGGGACTCTCAAGAGTCTTCTCCAACACCACAGTTCAAAAGCATCAATTCTTTGGCGCTCAGGCTTTTCCACAGTCCAATTCTCACATCCATACATGACTCCTGGGAAACCCATAGCCTTGACTAGATGGATCTTTGTTGACAAAGTAATGTCTCTGCTTTTGAATATGCTATCTAGGTTGGTCATAACTTTTCTTCCAAGGAGTAAGCGTCTTTTAATTTCATGGCTGCAATCACCATCTACTGTGATTTTGGAGCCCAAAAAAATAAAGTCTGACACAGTTTCCACTGTTTCCCCAGCTATTTCCCATGAAGTGATGGGATTAGATGCCATGATCTTCGTTTTCTGAATGTTGAGATTTAAGCCAACTTTTTCACTCTCCTCTTTCACTTTCATCAAGAAGCTCTTTAGTTCTTCTTCACTTTCTGCCATAAGGGTGGTGTCATCTGCATATCTGAGGTTATTGATATTTCTCCTGGCAATCTTGATTCCAGCTTGTGTTTCTTCCAGCCCAGCGTTTCTCATGATGTACTCTGCATATACGTTAAATAAGCAGGGTGACAATATACAGCCTTGACGTACTCCTTTTCCTATTTGGAACCAGTCTGTTTTTCCATGTCCAGTTCTAACTGTTGTTTCCTGACCTGCATACAGATTTCTCAAGAGTCAGGTCAGGTGGTCTGGTATTCCCATCTCTTGAAGAATTTTCCACAGTTTATTGTGATCCACACAGTCAAAGGCTTTGGCATAGTCAATAAAGCAGAAATAGATGTTTTTCTGGAACTCTCTTGCTTTTTCCATGATCCAGCGGATGTTGGCAATTTGATCTCTGGTTCCTCTGCCTTTTCTAAAACCAGTTTGAACATCAGGGAGTTCACGGTTCACATATTGCTGAAGCCTGGCTTGGAGAATTTTGAGCATTACTTTACTAGCATGTGAGATGAGTGCAATTGTGCGGTAGTTTGAGCGTTCTTTGGCATTGCCTTTCTTTGGGATTAGAATGAAAACTGACCTTTTCCAATCCTGTGGCCACTGCTGAGTTTTCCAAATTTGCTGGCATATTGAGTGCAGCATTTTCACAGCATCATCTTTCAGGATTTGAAACAGCTCAACTGGAATTCCATCACCTCCACTAGCTTTGTTCGTAGTGATGCTTTCTAAGGCACACTTGACTTCACTTTCCAAGATGTCTGGCTCTAGATTAGTGATCACATCATCATGATTATCTGGGTCGTGGAGATCTTTTTTGTACAGTTCTTCCATGTATTCTTGCCACCTCTTCTTAATATCTTCTGCTTCTGTTAGGTCCATACCATTTCTGTCCTTTTTTGAGCCTATCTGCATGAAATGTTCCCTTGGTATCTCTAATTTTCTTGATGAGATCTCTAGTCTTTCCCATTCTGTTGTTTTCCTCTATTTCTTTGCATTGATCGCTGAAGAAGGCTTTCTTATCTCTTCTTGCTATTCTTTGGAACTCTGCATTCAGACGCTTATATCTTTCCTTTTCTCCTTTGCTTTTTGCCTCTCTTCTTTTCACAGCTATTTGTAAGGCCTCCCCAGACAGCCATTTTATTGTTTTCCTCTGTCTCTTTGCACTGATCACTGAGGAAGGCTTTCTTATCTCTCCTTGCTATTCTTTGGAACTCTGCATTCAAATAGGTATATCTTTCCTTTTCTCCTTTGTGTTTTGCTTCTCTTCTTTTGACAGCTACTTGTAAGGCCTCCTCAGATAGCCATTTTGCTTTTTGGCATTTCTTTTTCTTGGCAATGGTCTTGATCCTTGTCTCCTGTACAATACCATGAACCTCCGTCCATAGTTCATCAGGCACTCATTCTATCAGATCTAGTGCCTTGAATCTTTCTCACTTCTACTGCATAATCATAAGGGATTTGATTTAGGTCATACCTGAATGGTCTAGTGGTTTTCCCCACTTTCTTCAATTTAAGTCTGAATTTGGCAATAAGGAGTTCATGATCTGAGCCACAGTCAGCTCCCAGTCTTGTTTTTGCTGACTGTATAGAGCTTCCATCTTTGGCTGTTCATTACTAACTTCTATTAATTGGTTCCATATTCAATTACTATTTCAAGTGCTGTTTCTGTATCACATGGAGGTAACTGAAGAAATAATTACTGCTATAAAAGCAATGCACTAAATAAAGTACATTTGTAGTATATTTTATTTGTTTGCCACTTAGTACTTTAAGGATACCAGAAACACATAGTTAAAAATCAAAAAGATCTGTAAAGAAAAGTATAAAAAAACTACACTCTAAGCTGTCGTTGTTTTGTTTATTCCTTTATCACCAACATCTAATATAGTACCTGGCTTATCATAAATACTTAATAAATATTTGTTGAGCACTAGGCGTGTCTCAATTAAAAAATTGATTTATACAGTTTCCCCACTATGGTGCTATGTATGCGTTTCTACAGCTTTTGGTCCTAGAGAAATAAATAATTCTACGTATTTGAAAGGAAAACTTAAAGCAGTGCATGTGGATGTCTGAGATGGTTCTTTGGCAGATTTCAGCTAGTCTGCTTGCTTGGAAAATCAATAGAGAAACATCACTCGAGAAAAAAATATTTGATTGTTGCAGACTTCCATTTCTCTTTCTGTGTCTACTCTTCCCTTTCTGTACTTCTCATCTCTGCTCCAGTAACTTTTCCTTCATCAGTTCAATTCAGTCGCTCAGTCGTGTCCGACTCTTTGCGACCCCATGAATCACAGCACACCAGGCCTCCCTGTCCATCACCAGCTCCCAGAGTTCACTCAGACTCACATCCATCGAGTCAGTGATGCCATCCAGCCATCTCATCCTCGGTCGTCCCCTTCTCCTCCTGCCCCCAATCTCTCCCAGCATCAGAGTCTTTTTCAATGAGTCAACTCTTCGCATGAGGTGGCCAAAGTACTGGAGTTTCAGCTTTAGCATCATTCCTTCCAAAGAAATCCCAGGGTTGATCTCCTTCAGAATGGACTGGTAGGATCTCCTTGCAGTCCAAGGGACTCTCAAGAGTCTTCTCCAACACCACAGTTCAAAAGCATCAATTCTTCAGCACTCAGCCTTCTTCACAGTCCAACTCTCACATCCATACATTACCACTGGAAAAACCATAGCCTTGACTAGGCAGACCTTAGTCTGCAAAGTAATGTCTCTGCTTTTGAATATACTATTGGAATATTGAAAAGATTCTGGGGAAAGCTACTTATGGCTGATAATAGAGTAAAAAACGAGACCAGATATTAACTTAGATTTAAAGAGAGAATTTAAAAGAGATCAAGAATATCCTTGGCCCATTTAGGGGATGGGAGAGGAGGGAGGAGATTCAAGCTTGCAACAAAAGTATCAAAGAAGGAAAGCTTCAGACTGAAGAGCAGAAGAAATGTGAGCAATCAAGAGGAAAGAATATAGTCCTTATACTTGCAGGATGACTATAGGCTATTTAAGGAGAGGAGGAAGAGCTTGGAAGGAGCAGAGCTGATGCAGGACCCTGTATTGGATAACCTCTTCTCCTTAAAAGCTTTCTGAGCTTACCAATCCATGCTCAGTGCTTGGTGAATGTCACCACATTCTATTTGTACCCTGGCTTGCAGCTTTTATGTTTTTCATCATCAGTTTTCACTAGATCTTTTTAGAAATCTGTGAGGCCAATACAGCAAGAACCATTATCTAACTTTTTATGAGTAAAGCCAGCACCTCAAAAGTGACATAGTGTGCTCAAATTGCCATTAAGTATCTGAACCAGGTACAACCAAAGCATCATTTCCTACATTCTCCTGGGGAAATGGAGGTGAGCAGAATAGTAGCCAGACTTATTCAGAATAAGATGAGAGAAAAGGCTTAGAAAATCAACAGGCTATATGGAATATGACAGGATAAAACATAAAGTAATCAATGAGTTGCCAGAAGTTATGCTAATTGTTCTTTCATTTGCTCAATCAACACCTTTATTTTACTTGAAGCTATAGGCCACTATACCATAGACACAGGGGAATATAGTGATGTTAGCATATTCTGGCTCCTACCAAGAAAGGAATGTATACGTTTCAGAAATAGATTGAAATTCTACAGGAGGGCCAATCTGTGTTTTGATACTCTAGAAAATTGTTTGAGAGGCTCAGGGTTACTTACTGTAAGGAAAATTCATGATGACTGCATAAAAGAAGTCATGTCACACAAGTTCCAAATTCAAATAGATCTTTGATTTGGTTGGTTCTTGAGTTCTTTTTTCCCTTGAAATTAAAAAAAAAAAAAGGAAATGAACACTTTTCTTTGATGGATTGGTGTATACTGCTAATCCATATTATGCTTATCTCTGGTGGCAGATGCCATGGAGAGATCAACACAGCCACTTTGGACCTTGAGTATGAAGGTCCAAAGTGGACCTAGCATGACTACGTGGTGATTTTAAAGGTATTTGGGTCCCAACTAGTTGGTGCAACTTCTTCCAAATCAATCTGGACAGTCTGTCTCCCAAATTTGTTTATCTGAGAGAAAATAAGCCTGTTTTCTTTTGTATTTTTATTTTATATACAGCCAAACCTAATCCTAACAGACTCACTGATATGGCACACTAACACCGTGGTACTTATCCCTCCTTTCTTCATCTTCCCAATTTACTTACAGCTCAATTTCTTACTAACTCAGTATCAGCACTTACATTACCATTAGTACTGAAATGCTGAAAGAAAATATACTTTGTTATCCATGGTACACCACAGATTAGAAAATTTGTTCGCTTCCTTTATGACCACACTAATGCTTTGATCTTTGACTAGCGCTAGTTATGGTGTTCTGTAAAAAAAATAAACAACCTAATTTTGGTGCCTAAAAACTATTGGGTCAGATTGTAGGCTCACCGGTGGAAATCAGTGGTCCTTGAAGTAAAAAAAAAAAAAGAAAAGAAATATAAGAATTTAAACTTCAACACAGCCCATGTGCTAACCATGGTCTACACTTAAGACTGCCTACTCACTGAAAATGAATTTACCATAAGGTATCCCTGAAGGTAATACAATGGTTTTTATAAGGATGTGAATGAGAATAGTAGCCTTTGTACTCAAAGCTAGAAGGCTGTCAAAACAAATCATGATATATCAAAATGTCACAATAAGAAAATATTGAAAATGATATTGTATTCAAGGACTCAAAAGAAAGCTTCATATATGAATTTAAGTGGAAAAAGAATTATAAAACAAAAATTTTAATTAAGAAATGAAAGAATATACTCCTCAGCATTATTGATATTTTATATTGTATCTGAATTTTAGGTTATATTTAATTTATACTTCCTTATTATGCTTTTGTTTTTACATTTTCTAAATTCTTTACAGTGTAATTATTTTCCATTTGAAATCAGGAGAATGTGTTAGCACAGAAATTATGAAGAGAGACCTCAAGGCTGATATAGTCACTTTGGGCTCCCTGGCAAAACAAGAGAAAAGACTGAAACATCGCTCCTGTCTATCTGCTTCTGTGATGTTATATAATAATTAGAAAATAGCCAAGAGAAAATACTTAAATATCTTGAAACAAAAGCAATTAAAATCTTAAATGCCAGGATGGAAATGCTCAATTAACTCGAAAAGAAACTTCCCCATTGAATTTCATGTTGTAATTAGAACAAATGTAATCCTTATTGTGTGTCTGGGATTTAGAAGACATACTGCAGCATCCTAAATTATAAAAACAGTGTTAATTCAAATTAATTTGCATAAGTACATGTGGAAAACACCAGCTGAAAGACACTGAGAAGAAAAAAACCACAAACGATGTGTTAGACTGAATGGCAATATTTCAAGTTCTAAGGAGGCATTTTCACAGTCTACCGCAAAATCCATAATAATGTAATTCCCACATATTTACTAAATTCCTACTGTGTGGAAAGTATTTTGCTAGTCCTTATGGAAAATACAAAGCTCCATCTCTTCTGCCCCAAAGACACTTAAAATCTAGTGGGAAAATGAACACAACTAATCATACGCAGAGCTGTCTGGGAAGTGATGAGAGGTGTAAGGAGAAGAGAGGAACAGACTTTTTGTTTATTAATAATCTGAAATAGAAAATGAACTTCTCAAAACCCATGTTGGCTAATGATTTCAAATTGGAAGTTGCTCAACAAACAGTGTGGAAAGAAAGATGATGAAAAAAAAACAAAAGAAAGATGTTGTAAATTTCCCCAAAGACTTGGGAAATAAGAACAGAAATGAACAAAATGAGATTCAACTTTAAAAAGTTGGGGGTAGGGGGAGCAGAAAAAGCATATAGACATTGAAAACCAATCACTCGAAAGCATTAGGTATCCAGGGGGCAGAAACCTGGCCCTAGCACATGGGCTAATGGATCCCACAATCGTTGCCACTCAGTGTCACAGCTCAAAGGCCTAGTCAGAGTGGTCAGTAGGAGACAAAGCAGGCCTCCATGAACAAAAATGCAAAGATTTATTCTAGTGAAATCACAGGAAGAAAAGAACATTCCATTAACTCAGAGAAAAAGATAATAACCACCTGTCAGTTCAGTTTAGTTCAGTCACTCAGTCGTGTCCGACTCTTTGCAACCCCATGAATCGCAGCACGCCAGGCCTCCCTGTCCATCACCAACTCCCAGAGTTCACTCAGACTCACGTCCATCGAGTCAGTGATGCCATCCAACCATCTCATCCTTGGTCGTCCCCTTCTCCTCCTGGCCCCAATCCCTCCCAGCATCAGAGTCTTTTCCAATGAGTCAACTCTTCGCATGAGGTGGCCAAAGTACCGGAGTTTCAGCTTTAGCATCATTCCTTCCAAAGAACACCCAGGACTGATCTCCTTTAGAATGGACTGGTTGGATCTCCTTGCAGTCCAAGGGACTCTCAAGAGTCTTCTCCAACACCACAGTTCAAAAGCATCAATTCTTCGGTGCTCAGCTTTCTTCACCGTCCAACTTTCACATCCATACATGACTACTGGAAAAACCATAGCCTTGACTAGACGGACCTTTGTTGACAAAGTAATGTCTCTGCTTTTGAATATGCTGTCTAGGTTGGTCATAACTTTCCTTCCAAGGAGTAAGCGTCTTTTAATTTCATGGCTGCAGTCACCATCTGCAGTGATTTTGGAGCCCCCCAAAATAAAGTCTGACACTATTTCCACTGTTTCCCCATCTAGTTCCCATGAAGTGATGGGACCAGGTGCCATGATCTTCGTTTTCTGAATGTTGAGCTTTAAACCAACTTTTTCACTCTCCTCTTTCACTTTCATCAAGAGACTCTTTAGTTCTTCTTCACTTTCTGCCATAAGGGTGGTGTCATCTGCATATCTGAGGTTATTGATATTTCTCCTGGCCATCTTGATTCCAGCTTGTGTTTCTTCCAGCCCAGCATTTCTCATGATGTACTCTGCATATACGTTAAATAAGCAGGGTGACTATATACAGCCTTGACATACTATGACCACCTGTAAGATACCTGAAAAACGCTTTCAAGGTCTTTATGAAATCAAGAAAAGGTGGGGAAAGAAAACCCAGCTCCTCACTTAAATACCAATATCACTTAAGTAAAAACAGCCAGTATAGTGGAAAGGAAAAGTTAAAAGGGCAGAATTATATGAGGAAGAAAGAAAACTAGCCATGGTATTATGCCTACCAGCTACAATAATGACAAAACCACATACCACAACATGGTTAATTCAAGAACCATAGCTTTATTAATCATTGACTAAATTGGACTGCCATTGAGTTGATCAAATTAAAGCCAGAACAAATCAAATCTACTTCTGTCTTACTGATTAAACCATTTTAAGTAGGGTTTTGATGCAAAGTCAGAAAGATACCTGAAACAAAAGCTGGATTAAGCTGTCCTTTAACCATGGTATCTAAGGGTGTTTGGAATAGTTCTTGGCTGGTAAGTAGCTATTTTCTTTAGAGCACCTCAATGCTCTGTGTGTGTGTGTGTATGTGCGCGAGCGTGCACTAAGTCACTTTAGTCATGTCTATCTCTTTGCGACCCTGTGGATTGTAGCCCATCAAGCTGCTCTGTCCATGGGATTCTCCAGGCAAGAATACTGCAGTGGATTGCTATGCCTTCCTCCAGGGCATCTTCCTGACCCAGGGATCAAACCGGTGTCTCTTATGTCTCCTGCATTGGCAGGTGGGTTCTTAACCACTAGGGCCACTCTGTGGGTCACTTTAATCCACTGTCATATGGCCACAGGTTTTCAGTCCTGGCAAATACGCTTACAAGGTATTGGTTGATCTGTTTGACCGAGTAAGTGTAGGGAGCTCAAGCAATCTATCTTCTTTATTGAGCAGCTGGCAAAAAGTGTAATATGCTTGTTCCAATAACTACAGATTAGGGCTGGAAGATGCTAAGCAAACATTTTAAATGTGTTTTAAAAATTGTATTGTTATTAGTTAAATATTTATTTATTTGGCTGTGCTGGTTCTTAATTGTGGCACATGGGATCTTCAATCTTAGTTGCAGCGTGTGGGATCTAGCTCCGCAACCAGGGATCAAACCTGGGCCCCTTATATTAGGAGTGAAGAGTCTTAGCCACTAGCCCACCAGGGGAGCCCCTGCTAAGCAAACATTTTTTTTCTTCTCTCTTTGCTCTGTCATTTACTCCTCTTCTCTATACTATACTGCTTTATTGAAAATTACTATTTGTTTAATTTCCATATATTATTTAGGGGAAAAAGTTAAACTGATACTTGAGGTTTAAACATCTTCTGAAAGTAAGTTAATCATAAATGACATTCAATGAAATGTTCTTCATACTCAGGCTGATACCTGAGCTCATTCATTTACCAGCAAAGGAGAGAGATTTATAAGCCAAACTTTAGCTGGAGTCCAAGTTTAAGAAAGATAAATAAAACTGAAGCTCCTCTGCATACCAGTTTTATTCTCTGATCACCAGAACTGGGACTCTGAACCACCGGACAAATCCCAAAGCATCAGTTACCTAGAGCAGAACTGAGCAGCTCTTTGAGAGCTGGATGCCCCAAATTTCATCCAAAATCAGCTCAGTTTGGTACATTCTTTCCATATTTTAGAAGAACCTGAAGGACCGTCCTACTTTCTGCTTCTGCTTTTACTGCATTCTTTTGTCTAATTGCTCACCTCTGAACCTCTGATCCTGCCTCCTTATCTGGGGCACCTCTACATCACACCCCCAGATCATGCCCAGCTATGTTCACACAGCACTAAATTCATAATTAGGAGATGGCTTACAAGGTTTAATAACAGTATTACCAGTTCACAGTGAATCCTTAGCATATATCTATTTTGCAAACACAATTGAGAATACAGTCACACTCCACATTTTCACAACCTTAAAAGGGCAAAAACTGACTGTCTTGTGTGTGTTACTTGCTCAGTTGTGTCCAACTCTGTCCAACCCCATGGACTATAGCCCACCAGGCTCCTCTGTCCATGGAATTTTCCAGGCAAGAATACTGGAAGGAGTGGCTATTTCTTTCTCCAGGATACCTTCCCAACCCAGGGACTGAACCCAGGCAGGTTGTAGGCAGATTCTTTATCATCTAAGCCACCAGGGAAACTTAAAAACTAGCTTACCACTTTAATTCTGTTAAGTCAAAAGTAAGATTTAATTAAAAAAATAAAAAATATGTTACAGGTTTCTTAACATTCAACTTGAAAAAAAATGAGGAGTCTTTACTACATTACAGAGTACATGTAGTCACAACAGAAGCTAATTTATTCCCAGATGCTGGATCCTAGGATACCACTTTGTAGAAAAGATCTTAATTCTGGGGGCCAAGACTTGCTTGAAATTACAACATAAAAAGACTAGATAAGCCAAGAGAAATGCAGAAATAAACTCAGGTAGTGAAATAATGCCAGAGAGTATTGGTTTACTGCCCACCCAGTGGTCTCACAAGGCCAGTGTCCTGCCTGCACAGGGACAGATCTGAACACTGTAGTCTCCATTGTTGTCACAGCTCAACCTTTTCTAACCTCCTAAGTTTTCCTTTTCTGTTCCTCTCAAACATGAGTGTTTTCTCCTCCTCACATTTTGAATTTTGCTCACTGCATTCTGATGCTTCCAGTTTTAAATGTCACAAATCTTTATAAATTTCCATCATTGTTGCTTTGAGTTTACATTTTTAAAAAATATCCAGGAGTTTGAATGTGTTCCAGCAAATCATTTGTTAGTAAAGATCTTATTTTCTATGAAATAAAAGCCCTCAAAGGCATTAGTATCTCTGATCATAGAAATAAACCTATGAGCTAAGCACACAACTGGTCATTTTAATAAATGACTAGATTACTGTAGCCTGCCAGGCTCCTATGTCCATGGAATTCTCAAGGCAAGAATACTGGAATGGGTAGCCATTCGCTTCTCCAGGGGATCTTTCTAACCCAAGGAATGAACCTGGACCTCCTGCATTGCACGCAGATTCTTCACCATCTGAGCCCCCTGGGAAGCCCAAGGTTAAGGAAAGCCATGGACTTATTTCAGGCCTTTATCTCAGACTGTGATTAACTCTTGGGTAACAACTGGAGAAGGCAATGGCACCCCACTCCAGTACTCTTGCCTGGAAAATCCCATGGACGAAGGAGCCTGGTAGGCTGCAGTCCATGGGGTTGCTAAGAATCGGATACAAATGAGCATCTTCACTTTCACTTTTCACTTTCATGCATTGGAGAAGGAAATGGCAACCCACTCCAGTGTTCTTATCTGGAGAATCCCAGGGACAGGGGAGCCTGGTGGGCTGCCGTCTATGGAGTCGCACAGAGTCGGACACGACGGAAGTGACTTAGCAGCAGCAGCAACAGCAATAACTGGCCAGATGGTTACTGTCATGACTGAGATGTTATCATTGTAGAGTTACACTATGGCCAAGATCACACCGTTTCTATTTTTTTTTTTTTTTAATTTATTTATTTATTTTTAATTTTTACTTTACAATTCTGTATTGCTTTTGGCATGGATTGACATGAATCCACCACAGGTGTACATGCGTTCCCAAACATGAGTCC